>NW_021703768.1:79447748-79798750 GCF_005190385.1 Monodon monoceros | reverse complement strand
CCCCCCCCCCCCCCCCCCCCCCCCCGCTAAGGGACTTGCCTAGGGGCAGTAGACTACAGCCCTGCTAAAGGAGGCTGAAAAGTTAACGTTTAGTAAATTCTAAGGGAACAGAGGGGCTATGCCCTGGAAGGTCGATTCAAGTTCAGGCTATGCTTTTAGACAACCCAGTGGCTAGCACAGAAACCTGTCACACGCTAAAATCTGCCAGCCTGCTACCCACAGAAACGGCGTCCCTGGAGCATGACTGTATAGAAACCATAGACACAATCTATTGCAGTCACCCCAACCTAGAATGTTAGGAAGTGAGCCTCTCCTAAACACTGAAGAGGAATGGTTCACAGACAGGAGTGATTTTATAAGAGAGAGAGAAAGGTTGGTGGGATACACAGTGACCTCCCAGACTCAAGTCATAGAGGCAAGAAGCCTACCCCCAGGGACTTCTGCCCAAAGGCTGAGCTGATAGCCCTCACCTGGGCCGTAGAGCTCGGGACAAGGAAGATCTTAAATGTTCTTTATTCTCTTTCTAATATTTGGGCCGCGTATCTTAAATTATCTGGTGTCCTTTGTCTCCAAAATGTACGACAAATGGTGGCTGTTCAGGGATATGAACAGTTAGGGCTGAGACCTGGTGACCATCAAACACATCTAAAGGGGGCTGGGGAGAAGCTCTGTTCCTCCACCCAGGGTTACGACAACACACAGACTCAGCAGGAAGCATTTTCAGAAGATGGAGCTGCGCCCCTCAGCGCCCCTCAAGAAAGAGGAGCAGGATGAAAGGGGGATTTGCCACTGGCAAAGCGCGTTAACAATTCCCGGGAAATAAACATGGAATCTGGGTAATAAAATAGAGTCTAACCTTTTTTCTTCCTTTGTGCTTCATGGAGTTTCACTAGCCCCATAGGATGCCGCGTGCAGAGGCCTTGCAGTCAGCGCTTCAGACCAGAGCTCCCAGTGAGAAATGGCTGCTCCCAACACCTCAGCTGGGCGGCCTACTGCGCAAGCGTTTGCGTACAACGCTGCAAATCAAGATGATGGCGGCGGGCTGCGCGCAGAGTTGCTGCACCTGGCACTTCACTGTGGGGCGTGAGCAGCGCAGCTATACCAGACCAGCGAAACTCTGCCCCTTCCCCTCCCCGCTGAGGAGACCCCTATAAAGCAGCCTGACCTAAGTCCTATGAGGGAGAGTATGTACTCTAAGAGCATTGGCTGGCACCTCTCCATTCTTTGATCAAAGAATAAAACTTTCCTTTGCTTCCGCACATGGTCTCCTTCTATTAGCTGGAACTATACCAGCACTTGTTGGGGACCGACTTAAGAGGGTCAGTAAAAAAAGTAACTTCCTTGATTCCCCTATAGATTTTGTTGTCACCATCACATTTCCTCTCTCTGTAAATTCAGAAATTTCACCATAAACTTCCCTAGCATGTCAACCCAATATCCCAAAGCCTTCTGAAGGGTCAGTTGCTTAGCCACACAAAGGTCACACCACTGGTCATCAGAAGACTGCTTTGTCTATGATCTCCAGCCTGAGGGACTCTGAAGATCACTATTTGATTTTTTAATCGCTGTAACTATAGTTTAAAATGTGCTTTTTTTTCTCTGTTAAACACTTTTTTTGGGGGATGGGGGAGCTTACCAGTTATTTACACATTGACATTTTTAACGTTCAGCTGCTATTATGCATTTAAGGTGCGGCTATCCAAATGTCACTCTTCCCTTTTGTGGGCTGTGATGAAAGTCATTATGTGCTTCACAGGGAAGAAGTGCTACTAGAGTTCAGCTTACCAGGGTGTTAGACCTTTGAAGATGCCCACCTATTTCTTTACCTATGTTCTGTACAGTCTAGCAAAGGTGATCCTCAATCAAGATTTCTGAAGAGCTAAATGAAGTCAATGTGTATTTTTTTCCTTACTCCCCTGTTTTTGCATTCCATTAGAATTCTATGCAAGATAATAAATCTGCCTAATAAAACTTCACATGGATCAAAGTCGGGGAAAAATCTCCAGGGACTTTCTCTATTATTTACTGTGAGAATATCAGAGGTTGTTGATGTCTTTTAGTCAATGACTTTCTTTGTATATATTCAGATTATTCAAGTCTTAGACAAATATTCAGATTTTTCTATCTGAAGGCAAAAAGGACATATTCTGCACAGAAATAAGCAGCTATATTGAGGTTTATGTGGTTGCATTTTATCTGTATAATTAATTAGACTGCTTTGACGGGAGACGGTTCAGTGTGGCGCAGCGGACAGCACTGGGGCTCAGGACGGAGGCTGGCTCCAGAACTGCCACTCTTTAGCTGCATGACTTTAGATGACTGTCTTAATCTCTTATAACCTCAATGTCATCACCTGGGAAATAAAGAGCTGCATCCTATAAACTCTGAAGCTGCCTCTGAGCTCTATACTCCACAAATCTAACATGCTATGACCTGAAAGGTAAGGTTAACTGGAAAAGTGAGCTTGATAATTCAGGTAAAAATATCTAGCATATACTAAAGAAAAAGACAAGGTGGAGAACTTGATTTACGTATTTATTAAATATATATTGAGCATTTTCTATGTCCATGGCACTGGGCTAGGTGCTGTGTGTGTGTGTGTGTGTGTGTGTGTGTGTGTGTGTGTGTATGTGTGTTGAATGTGGTAGGAATCCTAACCTTAGGGGCTTAGAGTCTAGTTGAGGGGATTGGGTGTGGGTATGAGTAATCCTGACTGACAAGGGTTTTCCATTTTTAGGAAATTAATTACACAATTGAGCCACAATTCATTTTGACTTTTAAGATAGCACTCGATGTTCAGAGATAAACGGCTCAACCTGAAATTACTTCAGAGTGAAATAATTTTACTGCATATCAGAACATCACAATTTGTAGGCAAAAAGCTTGCTAAGGCCATAAGAATATGTGGGTGTACTTATTTAAAAAACGTGATTAGGCCAGATAACTCTTCCCCCTGGATCTGCTTACCTGGAGACAGAAAAACCAATCCTAATCCCTGACTGATAATAATAATAATTTATAAAACAGGTGGTAGGACTGAACAGAGAGATTAGAGGAAGGTGTTAATCAAATTCACAGTGTCATGCTTTTACAAGAAAGCAGCAGAGAAATAGATGGTATCTGGGACTGCTGGGTTCTGTTAGGTAATATTTTTAGCTTTGATTAATGATGCTACCAGGCAACATTTCCTAATTCCATGTAGCATATTAGAAATGCATATCTTCCTTCACACAAGCTTGTCCCATTCAGATGGCAAACTGTTTGTACTACCCTCATTCCTGAAGCAACAAACCAGGCAAGTATAGATTTTCTTGGCTCGAGTTTTAATTTTTCTTAAGTGTTCAGCAATAGATAAAAGGAAACATAAATACTACTGTTCTTGATTCATTATAGCAGCACTAAATTAATTTGTTACAGAAACAAGCAGAAGTCACTTCCAAATATGTGTGGGTATTTATCGCATAGTTCATACACTAAGAAGAAGGGATGTAGAGGGAGGTATGGGAGTATAGACTTTGTTCTTTTAGGCATGTGTGGAACAGTGAAGGGTTTTTATTTTCTGGAAGAGAGGGACATGATTAGATTTATGTTTTAGAAAAGCAATCTAGGATGAAAAAGAAGAATGGGAAAATTATATCAAAATATGTTAACATCAATAATCCAAGTGAATGACCATCAGAATTTGTGCTAGGACAATGAAAGTGGGAATCAAACAGTCATCAGGGTTTGGTGACTAGTTGACTATAAGGAATGAGAGATGGTGGTGTCGGTGACCAAACCTAGAAAAATTAAAGAGGAATCCATTTTTGAGCCATAAGCTTAGAGGAGAAAGGGAAGATATAATTTTATTATTTTCCTATCTTTTTATTTTTGAACATTTCAAACAGTAGAAAAATTACAAGAAGGTACAATAAATACCATAATTACCCTTTGCTTGGTTCACCTATTGTCAATGTTTTGCCTATGTGATCTCTCTCTTTTTCACACACTGACAGACGCTTAGCCCCCCAATTGTTTGGCACGTACCTCCTAATAACCAGTCCATTCCTTTATGTATTCAAAACACAATCATCATTCTCAAATAATATTATGGTATACAATCTATACACTTTTTCCCAATATTCCCAATAATGTCTTTATAGCTTTTGTTATGCTGGAAGGACATCCTTATTGGGATTCTGGAATGGAGCTAGAGCACAAATTCATTGTTATAAATATAGATTTGAGAGTCACTCACTAGCATGGAACTGATATTACTAAGCCAATAGTATAAGTGAGTTCACTCTAGAAAGAGATAGTAGGAAGTGAGATTAATCAAGGATAGAACCATGAGGTAATTTTATTTTAGCTTTTTAAATTTTAAAAATTATTGTGTAAAGTCGTCAGTATTTTCTATACTTTAGTCAAGAAAAATTATTTAAGAGATTTGCTTGTGACAAGTTATGAAGTTATTAAAAGATGGAACTAGGACTTGATTTTCTGACTCCTAAGCATGTGGTCCTTCTACTATAACACAATTACTGTCCATGAGTGCACAGTACCTGTTCTGGAAGACATTTCAGTGTGGCTGACTGGATTTTTCAAAGTTGGCTGTAACAATAATTCCCACCACACATGTTCTTCTGCAATATGCCTTGCCGTTCCCTCATCAAGGGGTGGAATCTACACTTGCCCAATCAGGTTGTGTCATCGAGACATGAAAGGCATGCTTCCCCTTTATACTGGTGATACATAATATAATCAATATGAGCTAATAAGTAAATACTTATTTACATATTCATATTATTCCAAGAAAGATTTAGGCAGCTAGAGACATTTTATGGCATTCTGGCTTGAAGTCTTCAAAATGTACCTTTAGATCACTGAGCCTATTTTTCTATACAAGTGTATGGCTTTCTTTCCATAATCTACCTTTACTGTTCCAGTTGCTCTCTTTCAGAAAATTCTTCTTTTAAGAGTTATTATATCTGTCATCATGGAGACAAAGTGTCTAACACTGTCTCATGAGTTCATTCAAATGCTCATATCATACCATATATAAAATAATGTTAATTGGTCCACTAGATAGAGGCTTAGGCAAGGGGTGATAGAATATATTTTCGAAACAGAAAGTAAGGGATAAAGTCAAAAAAAAAAAAAAAGGTTTTTGGCTTGAAGTCTCTGAGAAGTAGTGGGTAGACCTGGGATGGGGGGAGTGGGTAGAGAGAGGAGGGTTAAAGTAGTTCCTCTCTGTAACTCATTGATTAGCATAAGGTTTTGCAATTTATTGTTTCCTTGATGTCAAGCATTGTGCACTAAACTAGAATGCATAGTTTCATTCAATCTATAACCTCGAGTATAACCTCCTTTAATTTTCTTTTGTTGATTGTAACTATTGGGGTTCAAAAATCATGGTAAAACCTGAAGAATTTTTAAAAAGTGTCAGTAATGCCATTCTATTAGTTTATCAGCCAGAGTAGCTATTTATTTCTATTTTTATTTATAAGAAAATTATTATCTGTATCTAGTGAGAAATTCAAACATTGCCAAGGGGAATACATCAAATGAATGCCTGCTTCTTATCTCTAGTGCTCTAATTTCTACTCTAATGACAACCAGTTTTCAAATTCTTGTGTATACACATTCAGGGATATTCTAGTCCTGTCAAGCGTGTATGTACATATCAATACTTCCTTTTTTTGTCCATTTAGTAGCATATGATTCTTACTTCTGTGCACTTTACTTTTGATCATCAATTGTTTAAATGAAGTTTGGTCCGTATCAGTATAAGTATATAATTCATGTAATTGTTGTATAATATACACTTGCTTCATGATTCACTTAGCTGCTTCCTACTGATGGATACCTTGGAGTGCATACTAACTGATGAACAATGCTTTAAAGTTTAAAGTTGTGAAAATGAAATGTAACTTCCAAAGTCTTTACATGAATTATACAAAACAACACCAGGTAGGGATACCAGGTTATAGCAGGTTATAGCAGTCTATCTCTGAGTTCGAGTCTTTGCAGTCTGTGTGGTTATAAGCCTATTTTGTGTTTCTGTGCTTCTCTCTGCATCTTTTCCCGTTTGTCTCTGTTTCTGTCTGTGCATACATATCTCTCCTCTTTAATGCCTTCTTTGTACGTCACTGTCATGTGGGTATACTTTAGAGTTTAAGTGTGGGATCATGGAAAGCATGGCCAGTGAAACTAGGACTGAGTTCAGTTTCTGCCACTAACCAGATCTCAAACTTTTTCTCTTTAATCTTTTCTTTTTATGTCCAAAGGCATCAATTTTCCCATTTGTTGAGCAAAATAATCTCTAAAATCTCTCTTTTGTATCATTCTATGCATTCTTTTGTTGTTTATATATCTTTTAATTCAGCCATCATCTAATAAATTTTGAGTATCTACTATTTACCAGGTATGGAGGGAAGCTAATAAGAGTGGGGGGAGATTATGAAGATACATGAAATGCCTTCTAGTTTTGACTCGGTCTAATGGATTACACAGAAATAAATAAGTACATTGTGAAGAGTAGTAGAACTTGTCATCCCAAAATATGCCTCTTTGGCATAAGGATTATTTTGAGCCGATTATTTTGAGAAACAGCAGACACAGAATAAGCTCTGAAAATAGAGTATAAGTTACTCTTTTGTAAGGGAAATTTACATTTATAAAGGAAACCTCCATTTGTAAGGGTGTCTCCCTCTGCGTACCAGGAAGAGAAAGATGACAAAATCACAAGAGAATCTTATCAATGGAGGAGGCACAGATGTAAATTTGCATAACAAGCCTTGTTTACTCATGCTTTTCCTGGTAACCTCTCATAACTGGCCTCCTCCTAACACAAACGCACATCCCTTTTTTTCTTTTGTCTTTAACTGAAGGTGACATTTAAGTTAGTGGCTTAGGCCTCCTCAGGGAGTTATTCATTTTTACCTGGGTATCTCTCATGTACACAGGAGGTATATGTGTTAATAAACTTCTGTTTTTTCTTTTATTTATCTGTCTCTTATTATAGGGGATCTCAGCTAAGAACTAAGAAGAGTAGAGGGAAAATTGTTTCTCCTCCCCTAAAATTGCATCTAATTATATTTATTAAATGAAGTTTTAAGCTCTTGTTTCCTAATTTTAAAAGTGGAGCTGTGGACTATTTATATGCTTCTTTTTAAATTTTATTTTTTTCTTATTGTAATTGAACTAATATTTTCTGAGGACCATTTGCCCTCAAGAGAAACAAACAAATAAATACATTTCTAGTATATTATTTCAAAAGGAAAAGTGCTTAGGAGTTTGCATAGCAGACAGCTTAATATTTTTAATAATACTTTTTGGGTTTTATTCAAATATTGTAATTTATATGCTAGGTAATGCTGGGCAGCAGATGCACGTCTCATCCTGATTAATAAGGGGTAGATGATGCACCAGGCACAGACTGAATCATAGACTGGTCATGAGGGAGAGACTTCGTCTGTCACTGACAAAAGGCAGGGTGAGAAAATGAGATCTGGAGCTCATTTAGGCTCCTAACTGTATAGAAGCACAGGGGCAAGAAGCCAGAATTGTAAAGAGAAAAACACCATCTTTATGGAAACAGTAAAATGTAATGTCTCCTTGGAGTCCTGCTCCATTTCAAAATAAATATGGAGAATCTGTTTAGAGCTATTTGCAGGCTTCTCTTCCATCAACCCTGTGCTTACTAACCTATATCAGCTTCTTTAAAAAGTACTTTTTAAATGGTAGATATTTAATTGGAAAATTAACATTTACAGGCAAGAAACAAGTTTACTCTATTTATACAGAGAGAGGTGTTGATAATTAAAATGTGATATGACATTTAACAGCCCATTGGCTGAAATGCCATTAATACTTTAATTCACATAGTTTTTAAAAAAATTATAGTTGTTTAATTTTGCTTTTCTTCTGTGAAAAAGAAAAGACCATGAAAATGACCTGTCAAGTTTCAAGGCTGTATTTATTTCTGTAGGCAATATGACTAATCAAAGTAAAGTAGAATTACATCAATCCATGTATCCAGTTGCAAGAGCAAAAGTGAAATTTGCACTTTATAATCTTTAATATTTAAATAATAACATTTAATATTGAGAGCTGAATGTTATATAAACATGTAAACTTTATGAGCCTCAGTTTTCTCATCTGTAAATTGGAAGTAATATAAACATCTGAGAGAATTTCTAAGAGAAATAAATAAAATAATGAGTTTTAAATACTTAGCATTGTGCCTTGTATATGGTTAGTGCTTAAGTCTGAGGAATCTGAAAAACATAACAAACTCCAGGACAGAGAGATAAAGATGAATATAAATAAATAATAAATAGGTGTAACTTTCAAGATTTGCATAAATTAGAGTTTAAATGCATTACTCTGTTAAGAACTGAAGGAATTTTTTCTGCAGTTTATTTCTGAGGAACTAATAATCTATTATCTGTTCTCAAAAGAGCACTGTAGGGGGTACTCTGAGCATACTGGAAAATTTCTACACTTTCTTTTTAAAATAAATTGCATATATTTGATCAACATAAATGGGAAAAAGGAAAAGATTTTTGTATATATTATGTCACATAAATGCCTTTAAATATCAATTTTAAAATGATTCTATAAAAATCAAGCTTTAATTGCATAGATCCATTTTGCCAAGTTGTTCTAGCTCTTTCTCATCCTAGCAAATAGGACAGGCTTGAGGTACTTACTAGAAACTAACAGATTCAGAGAGCAACCTTGCTCAGGAGCTCCCTCAAAGCTTAGCAACAAAACCCTAAACACAAAAAAAACTTCTGGAAGTGGCTCCCATCTTTTTTTAATGTTTATTAATTCGACTCACCTTTGCCTGAATTCAGAACTTTGCCCAGTGGTGTTCCTTCCTTCCATCTCACTAGTCCCAGCCTTCTCCCCTCCTTGTTTTTCCTACCTTTCTCCCTCCTACAGTGAAAAGAGCAGCATGGAACTTCCCTCCAGAGACGTTCCACCTCAAATGGCCATATGCGTTTAATGTATAATGCATGAGAAGCAGTGTGAGCTGAAGATGACTCAAAAGAGAAGTCTTTGAGGCTGGGCTCAGGAGACATTTTTCAATAATAATTAGAAAATCAAGCAACATCTTATTGTTGTTCTAGTCATTTCATTGCATTGTAATAACAATGGCTCAAATAGTGCTACAGAGCAATATATTGCTCTGATACAACCTTCTCAACACAATTATTGTGCAAATGTACTTATTCATTGGTAATGGGTTCACTGTCCTCAGAATTTCCTACTTAGCTTTGATTGGAAATGTCACTTTTCTATGGACACCTCTCTAACTTGAGCTGTTTATCACTAAGGTCGCTGGCAGAGACCGCAAGTTTTAATTTGGATGTAATTTTCAGTATATTATATTAAGGAATTCTTTTGGAAGAGGCAGAGCAGGCAAGACATTCACATGGTGTTCAAGCTAGTGACATCAACTTTTGCAAGATGTCTTTTCTCTTTTCTTTTGACCCAGGAATAATATTTGAAATTAAGACTTGACTTTTTGCTCTGACACAAAATACAGAATTATTGCGTGTAGTCAGGGTTTTTTGTTTTTTTTTAAAAAAACAAAACCTAAAAAGTAGTAAAATGTAGAAATTGGGTACTTGATATGTGAAACAGATACCAGAGTATACCACCTCAAAATATGTCTCTTTGGCATATGTATTATTTTGGACTAAAGGCTATTGAAAATCAGCAGGTGCAGGAAAAGCTCTAAAAACAGGTCACACATTTTCCTTTTGTAAAGGAAATTTCTTATTTTTATTTATTTATTTAAAAAAAAATTTTGGAGTATAGTTGCTTTACAATGTTGTGTTAATTTCTACTGTACAGCAAAGTGAATCAGCTATATGTATACATATATCCCCCTTTTTTGGACTTCCTTCCCATTTAGGTCACCACAGAGCATTAAGTAGAGTTCCCTGTGCTATACAGTAGGTTCTCATTAGTTATCTATTTTATACATAGTATCAATAGTGTTTATATGTCAATCCCAATCTCCCAGTTCATCCCACTCCTCCTTCCCCCTTTGTATCCATATGTTTGTTCTAGGAAATTTCTATTTGTTAAGATATCTCCCTATCCCCAGCACCTGGAAGAAGAGCTCTCTTAATAAAAAGGTAGGACTTAATAAAAAGGCATAACAAACATGATTAAACAACCTTTGTTTACCACACTTTTCGTGGTTACCTTCCCATTACTTGCCTCCTCCTTCAAGAAGCCCCAAACCCCTTTTCCTTTGTTTAGCCTAAGATGGTATATAAGCCCAAGTCCTAACCACTCCTTTGAGTTACTCATCACTGGGTGCTTCCGTGTATACATGGGTGATGCACATTTCAATGAAGTTTGGCTTGTTTTTCTCTTGTTACTCTGTTTTTGTTCAATCTAATTTATAGGGAGCTAGCTAGAAAACTTAAGATGGGTAGAAGAAAAGATTTTTTTCCTCCCCTACATGTGTAAAAAACTCTGAGTTCTAAAGGAAGGGAGAAAGGGAGAGAGAGAGAGAGAGAGAGCAGAAGGAAGGGAGGAAGAAAAGAAGAAAGGAAGGGAGGGAGGGAGGGAGGAAAGAAGAAAGAAAGCTGTTTTCCCAACAAATCAGTGTGCCTGACTTCACTTTTTGAGTCTGCAAGGACAGTTCTGCAATTCTTTGGAAAACCTTGCAGGAGATGCATTATTTATTTGAAGAAATTAGCCCAGGAGTTTGCAAAGGTGACTAGAGGTAAGCTTTATGCATAACGATAAAGGAGACAATTCATCTCATTTACATAGGAGCTGCAGTCAGGGCTCTTTGAGAATCATATATGTGAGGATATATGTATAGTTACTTCATAAATTTCCATCCAGGGCAAAGACATTTGATACAATTAAGGGAATATTCTGTAAAGGAAAGAAGACAAAAAAAAAAAAATCATGGTTTCTTTAGGATGGAAGGAAATTGAAATGGCACAGAATTAGAGAATGATTGAACTTAATCTCATGTAGGACTCTAGACAGTAGACAGCCTGATCCTCTTCTTTTGCACATGAAAGAATTGAGAGCCGAGAATGAGGCTATCAACAACACACTTATTATATGGGCTCCATCATGTAGCTGGTCAACAACTGCTTAAACATCTCCAGTGAAAGAGAGCTCACTTTTCTTGTGGCTCCTACCCCTACATTTGAATGTTTTAAATTGTTATACAAATTCTCCTTTTGCAAAGTAAAAATTCCTTCCTTCCTTGTGAGAAGCAAATCAAAAAGTAGTATATTATTTTATCTGAAACATAATGGACAACTTGGACATTTAGTTTTTGTACATTTTAGCATCTAATAAGCGTAGTCATATTTTGATGTTGCAGCACAAATCAATGGGAAAAATAGATTATTGGTAGTGCTTTATCACATACGTAAAAAAGTAATGGAAGAAAATTCAGAAGAATATTTTTGTGATTTAGGGACAAGGAAGATTTTTAAAACTAAACTTTTTAGGTGTAAAGCGTAAGCGGAAAACATATTTTTATCAGAATAAAGCATATGTTCAACGAAGAACATCATAGACAAAAGTAATGCACACGTAACAGAATGACAAAAGGGGGAAAATGTTTGCAATATCTACAACTGACAAGGGGTTAATATCCAGAATATAAAAGAAACTTTTGCAAATTAACAAGAGGACAGAAACCCCAATAAAAATAGGTATAAGGTTTGCAAATCAATTTACAAAGAAGAAACTCAAGAAATTAACAAACAAAAAGATTCTCAATTCATCTGCAATGCTGAAAATGGAAATCAAAAGAATGATGAGCTATCACTTTGTACCTATACTCCTGGAAATAATTAGAAAGCTAGATAAGTACCAACTATTGACAGGGTTGTAGAGATAGAATAGTCTGTATTTATTGCTGGTGGGAGATAAAACTGATGCAGCCATTCAGAAGAGTAATCTGAGATGACTTACTCAAAATAAATTTTCTCATAACTATGTCTAAACTATTCTTTTCCTCAATATATATCCCAAGGAAAGTCTCACAGAGATCCATTAAGGGACATGTACAAGGATGTTCATTGATGCATTATTTGTGGTGGTGGGAGTTGAACCAACCTCAGTGCTCATCACTGGGAGAAGAGATAACAGAATGCAGTGGGTGTATAGCATAGAATACTATGCAGTGGTTAGAAACAATGAGTTACATTCATGTAGCAAATATACATGAACTTTTAAAACATAGTGCTTAGTGAAATAAATAAGAATCTGAGTAACACACCAAATTATTTACCTAACTGAATTCATATATTTGAATTCATTATTTGAATCAATTCATTCTAAACAAGCAAACAAAAATCACATTTTTATAATAAGACATACAAAGAAAAAATACATCGAATGGAATGGAATGGCTTCCTGGAGAAGTAGTGAGTGTGAGGTAGGTAAGGGAATAAAAATAATTGAATAAATAGAACAAAAGAGGCCTTTTTATGGCCCAATGTTAATAACATGCCATGAACTACGGAGCCTGATTAACCCAATCCTCTGCACCTAAGGGTCAAGGGAACATGATATCTCGTAACAGTGACCTTGAAAAAGCCTGAAGGGCCTTTTGAAACATGCAAGATATCATAAGGGTGTTGAGTATCAGTGACATTTTATCATACACTAAATATTTGACATTAGAATACTATATGTGAATATAGGCAACTTATTTTAAATTATTTGAAAATGTTTAAGCTAATCAAATATTATGGTGAACTATGAAGTGTTCTTAAATAGGTAGATTTAGGAAGAAAAACGCTACAAAGCTTGCTAATGAAATATTGAACATTTATTCCTATTAACTCACTGCAATTTACACTGTTTTTGACTTCTTATATGGGAACTCTCTTTGCTCTTTATTATGTTGTAAGTAACAAATAGGCCAAAAGCTACTGTTTTCTGCCTTTTCTGTATTCTTGTCAACATTTTTTAAAGACCATTATGAAACAGAGTCATTTCTAAATAACTTCCTACTCAGGAGCAGAAGTAAAAGCCATGGGTAATTGACAGCATGGATAGAGGGTGGGCTTAGTGGGTAAGTGACCTATGGAAGTCAAAAGGACCCATGCTCAGAAGGAACTTGCGCTTGTATTAATTTACGCAGTCACCATCTTAAAATTCCTAATGATTTTTAAAATAAGGGGCCCCTATTGTGCACTGGGTTCTCAAATTATGTAGCAAGTCCTACATAAATAGATGCAGAACTCATTTTACTTGATAATAACTTATTGAACATTTCTTACATACCAGGCACTTTGCTAGCGGGCTGGCAACTCAAAAGTAAATAAGGAACAGCTCCTCATTTTAGGAGCTCATCATAACAAGGGAGCTACACATATGAACAACTAATTTACAGAGCAATATATATTCATAATTGTAAAACCCTGCTTCAGACAAACATATTTTTGTTTGTTTGGGAGATGTGGGGATTTGCAAGTGAACAAAGGGGTTGTCCCACACTTATGCATGGAATCAAATGGATATCAGAATTACTTCATTTAAAACACAATGGAAGTAAATCATTCCTATCAGGAAATGCTCTGCAATTTCATTTGGAAATAACACCTAATGTTATTTCAAGCAGAGTCTCTGGAATGTCAAACTACATAGCTTTTGCTTTTAAAAAAAATAATGATATGGATAGTAGAGAAAAACGGGGTCCAGTTTCACTGGCTTCATAGTGCTTTGTTGATTCACATCCTCATTTAGTTCATTTCATCCTCGATTCCTAATTTCTGATTTTTTTCTTCCATGCTCTCATAAGTTAACATTTCTTTGCAAAATCTGATTTCTAAAGTTTTGATTGCCAACAGCTTACAGCTTATTTCTTTAGCTCTTCCAGTGAATTTGCAATATTTAAAATCTTTTAGTTCCAGAACTAACACTCACTTGCACTTTGTTAAGCGATCTAGACAAAGAACTAGAATTTGCGCAGGGGCTGCAGAATGCCACAGCTTTTCTCTAATTCTTCTCCAGTAGCCAAGTTCCACTAGGGTTTGAAAACCTCTCTGAAATGGGGTGTATTTCACCTACAGTCCAGTTAGATCATAACAATCATTTCAACCCACATTTCTTCTTGACAGAATAATTTTGCTTTAAAAACAATGAGTCAAAGAAAGCTTAGACCTGTTCTTAGGTTCAACCTCACTGAATTTTTTCTGTACAAAACAGTTGGCAAACTTCCATCTCATTCCTCTAATTTTTGCCATTCTAATTTGTACCACGATGTTAGCTTAGCTAATTTCTTACTTTTTTTTTTAATTATTGAGGTATAATTTACCAACAATAAACATTTCCAGTGATCTTTGTTGCCAAAGGTTCAATTTCCTTCTGGCATTCTTTCCTTTAACTTCGTTTAGCATTTCTAACAGTGCAGGTCTGGTAAAGATAAATTTTCTTAGAGTTTTCTCTTAAGTTTCTTAAAGTTTTCTTTATCTGAAAATGTCTTAATTTCACCATCATTCTTGAAGAATATTTTCATTTGATGTAGAATTCTGGGTTGGCAGTTTTGTTCTCCCAGGACATTAAAGATGTTATTCCCAGTCTTCTACCCTCCACGCTTTCTGATGAGAAACGTTGAGGCCATTCAAGCCTTTGTTCCCTTGTATGTAATGTTGTTTCTTATTCTCTGCTGCTTTCCAAAAATTTCCCTTCATCTTTAGTTTCCAATTTGACTTTAACGTATCTACACATGGTTTTGATGTCCTAGGATTTGAACTTCTTGCATTTATAAATTTCTATCTTTACCTAATTTGGAAAATCTTTAGGCTTTTTTTTTCTTTGAATTTCCTTTTAATTTACTTCTCTCTTCTCCTTCTGGGACTCTAATTACCCTTTTGATATTGCCCCATAGAATCTGAGACTCTTATTTTTTATAATTTTTTTCTGTTTATTAGAATGGATTCCTTTTGATCTATTGTTATGTCCACAGATTCTTTCCTCTGTGATCTTCATTCCGCTACAAAGCTCTTTCAGTAAAATTTAAAAAAATTTCATCCGTTGTATTTTTTCAGTTCTAAAATTTTCATTTTTTTTATATTTCCCATTTCTCTGCTATTTCACATCCTTTTTTTCATTATGTGAATATTTTCCTTTATCTCACTGAGCATGATTAGAATAGTTTCTTTAAGTCTTTACGTCGTAATTTGAACATATGGATTATCTCACGTCTGGGCTCTGTTGATTACCTTTCTTTGAGATTCACATTTTTCTGCTTCTCTGTTGAGTAATTTTGGATTGTATTGTGGGCACTGTGGAGACTCTGCAATCTGTTATATTTTCTGAAGAGTGTTGATATTTACCAATCAGCATATACCTGTGAAGTAATAGCCAAGACGGAGGAAAGAACTACCAGAAAGGATAAGAGGGAATAATGCCTAATGCTCATGCAGGGCTTAAAATGGTACTCTTTTCTTATAATTCAGAATAGGAAACCTCATAATTCATGGGACAATTAATAGCATACTCAAAAGTGTCTTGCCTCAGTAGTAGGAAATAATTAACCCTAGGCTGAACACTGCTCTGGTCTCAACTATCAAATCTTAAAAACAGAATGCATAAAGATCAAACTGTTTTCAAGTTACTTAACTGTGCCTGAAGACAAAATTCAAGTATATTCGTGAGACTACCAAATATCTCGTTCAATAAGGTAAATTGACAGTGTCTAGTATCCAGTGAAATATTACCAGGCATACAAAGAAGCAGAATAATATGACCCATAATAAGGAAAAAAACCAATCAATCAAAACCATCCTAGAACCAACACAGATGTTAGAATGAGATGATAACATTGAAATAGTTTTTATAATTGTATTCCATACATTCAACAATTTAAGCAGAGGCATGAGATATATAAAAAAAGACTAAAATCAAAATTCTAGAAATGATAACTACAATGCCTGATATGAAAAACACAGGAACAGCAGATTAGACATTTCAGAAGAAAATATAAGTGAGTTTGAAGACTTGTCAGTAGAAACTATCCAAAATGAAACACAGAAAACAAAGACAAAAACAAACAAAAAAACAGATCTCCAGAGCTCTCTCTATGCTTCTCTGTCTTCTCAGGTATGCTGTCCTGCAACCTCTAGCCTCTTTGGTCTCCCCAGATTCTCAGACTCACCTCCTCAGTTCAGGGAGTCCTCTAGGCTCTACTTTAGTTATCTCTCTCTGTGCCAAGGCCTAGATTCTCTCCCAAAGCAGGAATCTGGGGCAATCATAGTGACTGCCTTATTCATTTCCCATCTCTCAGAGAAGACTGCCTTCCATTGCCTGATATCTAGTGTCTTGAAAACCACTTTTTCATATAATTTGTTCAGTTTTCTGGTTGTTTCAGGTGACAAGGTAAATCCAGTTTCTGTTATCACACCTTGGCCAGAATTGGGAGTAAATTCCATGACATTTTAAATTTCTTTTTACTGTGGAAATGTCTGTAATTGAGAGTTCAGTGAGTCAAGTTCAGTGTTTCATATGTACCACAATAGTGAAAATAACCCCTTGTTACATGGATATCCTTGAATAGAAGAATTTTGGTTAGGTAGAACCTGGTTAGGCAAGAAGAACCAGATCCTTCTCTTTTTAGATGGAAATTGCATGTCACCCTGGAACACTTCTTTGTATTGTAAAGAATCACTTAAGTAGCCCCTTTTAATTTCAGCTATGTAAAGGCAAATAAATTGGAAAACTTCTGTTGATGCAACTTCCTGGATCAACGGATGTCTTTCCTGAACACTTGTTGGATGGTGCATGTAAACCAAAGAGGTGGAACCTCGGGATTCCCAGGGACATCACTAGGAATCTATACCATCAAAGGCATCCTTGCAGCAATAAGCAAGTTCATGTATGTTAGGTAGGTCAGTCCAGTGTTGAAAAGCAAAATCATGTGGCACTGACAGAAGACATGGCAGCAAAAACTAGGACTCACCAGTGACTGAATCTTATTCTTTAATTTGTTCTCTCCAGAATTTATAAACAGGAGTGGAAATTGGATTAGCATTCTCTTAAAGGAGGGATAATTTATTTTCTGTTATTTTGGAGAATATCTTAATTTCTTTAAAAAAATGAAAGAATGGTGAGTACTCTAGTGAAATGTATAATACTGTGTATTATATTTTGTGCAGTTTTGTAGATCCATTAAAAAATAAATTTTAACCTAAAAGAAATGGGGTTTTCTTGAGAAAAAAAAATGATATATTTTATTGGAATAATTTTCTTCAGGTTATGCTATTTAGATAGCTTCAGGTTTCAAGGACAGAGACACATTTATGGTCTCAAAGTCACAGGATGTATTTTAAGGATGTATGAGGAAGTAAAGTATAACAAGGGAAGGTCCTCAAAAATCATCTCTAGCAAAAGAGTAGCTCTTATTTCTTGGGTAAGTTGATCCATGTGCTATTGCTCTCCTGACCACTTTCTTGCAATGTCTCTCTTTTAATCACCATTGTTATTACCCAGTACTGGGCATGCTTAGCGCTCAGGATTTTCTTGCCATTGGCTCCCCAGTAGACAGTTACCATTGACACAGCCACCAACTGTGGTCCATTCAGTTGAGATCACAGGTCAGAATACTGACTCCCAAATTACAAAGCATGGTCACTTAAATAAAAAGAAATAATGTGACTGATTTTTTCAGCCTCAGAGTGGGGTCTGACAGGCATTCAATTTTTCTTAAATACAAGGGTACAGAGATGTACATTATTGATTTTAGTAAGAGAAGGGAAAGTAATAAAACTTTGGAGGTTCCTGGCTATTTGGGGTTTAATATTTGTAAGGCATATTCATCTGTGAGACCATAATTCTGTCTGGGTTAGAATCCTTACTCTGTAATTTTTTAGCTATATGACCTTGGTCAAATTATTTTACTTCTCTACTTATAAAATAAGTTTTTTGCTATCTGCCTTAGGGAGTTGTGAGTATTAAATGAGTTGATGGTTAGCATTTAATAACTATTAGTTATAATTGTATTATTGTCACTAGGGAAGTTTGGGAAATGTATTTTAAGTTTCTTTACAACCAACTCAGAATTGAAGGTTTTCTACAAGTTTGTAAAGTTTATAAAAAAAAAACCCTATGTTTAATATGTATGTATACATTTCACACTTATACTTGGTATTTAAATCTACATTTATACTTATATCTATTTCTTTATCTGTATTTTCCTCTTCTCAGAATTATTTTGAAGGTCTTTAAAGGAAGAAAGAGATTGTGCTTTATTAATATATTACTAGTGCATAACATCATGCTTCAAATATATTTGGTGCTTATACATAATTGTTGAGTTGAATTGAATTTGATTGAAAAGGAGAAGAAAGAATGTTGAGTCTTTTTTCCCCCACCTTAAGATGCAGCTATGCTATGGCACATTGAATATGAACTTGGAAACAGAAGTTCTGCTTCTGAGCTTTTTGATTACCAGTTCTATGTCCCTTAGCCATCATTTGGTCTCTCTGAGCTCCAATTTCCTCATCTTCACAATGAAAAACTAATACTCTACAGAATCATAGTAAGAATTAAAATGAAATTAAATGTGTGTACAGCTACCCACACGTTAAGTATGATTATTGTTATTTTGTTACAAACTATTGCCCTTTCTTTTGAATTCCAGTTTGCTGGAAGATGTGGGCAAATGTCCCAAGCTTCTAAATATTTCTCAAATTTCCAGGGCGAAGTAACCCCTCAGTCAGAATACTTTCTTACCTTCTGTTGTCTGCCTGACCTGTGGCCTATCACTTTTTAGACTTAACCCTCCAAACATGCAGCTGAGATCAGCCATCTCTAGATATTACATCTCTCCCTGCCCTCCCCCCACCACCCCAATCTGTTTTTATATCTTCCTCTTTGAAGATATCACAGAAAGACGTGACCAATAATGCTGTGGTCATTATTATATGTAGATCCTGCTTTACCTGTTACACAGTTATTTTTGGTCCAGCCTAAAGCAGACAAACCTAACTCCATTTCAATCTGGATACGCACATGGATTGAAAGATACATTCTGAGTGACATCTGGTCCCATTACAAAGAGAACAAATAAACTATATCTAGCCAGTTACAAATGCCATGCAAAAGAACAGGATCTTTCTCAGGCAATGCTCTTTTTGTTACTCTCTAATGGAGTTTTTATTGCACATTATTTTTCTCAGTTGTAATTCATTTGAGCTTTTCCTACTATGAAAAGATCAACTGTCATTGCGTACATTTTTTAGTACTGGAGTGTGAGAGGAAAGCTCAGGAATGCTAGATTTCTTCATTGAAACTTGTAACAAAGAAAACAAAAATTACCTCTCTGTTTCAGAACACAGTGCTTTTTGTGATTCATTCTGGAAACCAATTCAGTGAATTGTTGAAATTATCTGATAAATATTCTGTCCATGATTTTAAAAATATTGTCAATTTGCCTTCTGACTGGTCTGGAAGTTTGCAGGGCAGACACAAGGGTTGGCTGAAAATGGTCACTTAAGCAGTAGACATAATGGGTTTCTAGGGCAGTAGTTTTGACTAAGAAAGAATGCCTATTCTTTCTTGAGTAATTAGAGATTGTTTGCAACTCCTAGACCTAATTACGCATTGACTTTGTGGCTACCGCAAGGTCCATCCTGAAGGGTCAATAACTTCCTTAGAAGCTCAGGGGAAGTGATTTTCTGGCCTTTCTTTTGTTTTAGAAAATAACTCAGTTTAGGATCACACTAATCAGCAGAGAGAAATGGTATCTTATTCTACACACTAGACAAATGTGTCAATAAATATTATCCCGATTAATCTCTAGAAATTAAGTTAACAACTTATTTGGCATTGTGTAGACATAACAATAAATTGTATATTTCTATATATCAGGACCAATATCAAGCAGAGATTTGCATTATTAAGTTTTTAATGAATTAATTTTTTTTAAAAAGATGGCAAATTCTTGATGGCTTTATATGCTTCATTTTAAGAAATTAGATCTGTTATGAGGTTATATAAAATTTTAGTAGGTTTTTCCCATATTTTAATCAACATTGACCTTTGGATATAGGATTTACTCTGTGAGCTTGAATATTGAAATTGGGTTTTTTGGCTGGAATATGGCCTATGAGGAAATGGTTAGTCACTTTTATTAATTCTTTTCAAGTGACAACTTAGCGAAAATATTTTAAAAATCATACATAGATATCCTCAGGATGTTCATATATCACATACTTATAAACATCTCAAAAATATGACTCTTTCCCTTGATAAGGAAGTCATAGAGAAGATGCCCTGTTTTTCATATGGTTTATGGAAAATAACAATAATATATATATTTTGCACCATACAATTTTGAGAATTTTAATATATTTTAATAACCCAAACAAATTCACCTTTTCAATGGACTGACATGTCTTAAAGAGATTTAAATGGATCTTTCAGTGAGGAATTTAAGGGCCATTTGGAGGAGGATATTTAACTTTGGTTGCCTCCGGATTCAATGTAAACTACCTGATCAGCCTAGTGACTTTCTTACTTTTAGATCTCCTTATTTGCTATCACTGTTGTCAGAAATCTAACTCAGAATGCCCTCCCATCTCATAATGGCAAAGCAAGGCACCATCAGAGGTGTTACTTTGTGAACTGTATGCTGTTCTTCTACAAATGAAAGGCTGAACTTTAAAAACTGGCTTGTTAAAAGCATTTAATAATTTTTAACATTTTATAAGATAGGCTTAGAAATTCTGGAAGATGGTAAAATTCAGATTCGGAAATGTGGGGATTTGTAGGTCAGTTAATAATGATTTATTATTTCCATGATTTCTGAGATCAGAGCTGGGTATAGGCCAGATTCTATAGTTGAAATTGTGAAGTAAATCAACATCTAGTGCCTAGGGGATTGCTTGGATAATTGCAAAGTAAATAGATCACCTGGTGCCCCCATATGCTCAAGGTCCCCAAGCTCAGAGCTAATGCCATTCTTTTTAATGAAGCTTCGGTTTTTTACCAATTAATTGTCTAGCAATCCTTTTGGGATACTGAAGACACAAACATCTTTTTGAAACCTTCTAATCTGAGGGACATATTTTATAAAGAGACCATGGCATTCATATCATATCTTACTCTCTAAGAACATTGGGGAGATGTATATGATACCCTTTGCTAAATATAAAGTAGTATAAGTATGTAAGGATTTATTGTTATAATTTAACAGTGATGTGGTTAATATTTAATTTCTTCAATCACTTATGAAAGCATGGAAGTCACCTGCCTGGTCTGGAACTTGTATGCTCTTATCTACCTGGATTTGTCCCAGAGTAGAGTCCTATTCAAGACCAGGCCTGCCAGGCAGGAAGACAGGAGGGAATAGAAGCTGCACTAGCTGAATAATATAGCAGTGCAACTTCTCTATCTAGCCCTGCTTCTGCATGTGCTCTCATACATGGCCATTCATATGTAGTGTGCTGTATATTTATTTACTGGTTGATTGATTGGTAAGTTAATCTCTTTTTAAAATAAAATTTAATTTTTTTATATTTTCCAGTTCTCTGCCAAGATTCCCCATTTCTTCATCTTTCCCTACAAATCCTTTAACATGTTTGTAACAGACATTTTAAGTTTCTTGCCTGCTAATTCAAACAGCTGGGCCATTATGGGGTGGCTTTTATTGACATTTCTTTTCTCTTGATTATGGGTCAGATTTTCCTGCTTCCTTGTGTCTAGCATTATTTGACTAAATACTGCATATTATGATTGATATGTTGTAGATATTCTGGATTTCCTTATCTTTTTCTAAAGGTGTTGAGTTTTGTTCTGCTGGGCATTTATATTGTTGACTAATCATCTTGACCTGTGGATGCCTGTGTTAGTGGACTTCTTTTGGTTTTGTCCTTGGTCCTAGGACATAGTCCTTAGTCCTGGCCTTATTCCTAAAGTGTGGCTTTAATGGAAAGCCTGAAGTCTTTACCAAGCCTCTCTAACTTGAGAGGACTTTAAAAACAAAACTATGTTCCCTGAGCAGGGGGGCTGATGAGATACTGCTGTTGATTTTCTGCGGCTTCTGGTCACATTTTATATATAAGCAGCTCAACAGTCAGCCAATAATTTGAAGAAAATTTTAATGCAGATTTTTTTCTTTCTGTGGCTTTCTCCTTTCCAGAATTTTCCTATCAGCTCAACCTATTTCTCCTTAACCTAATAGGGCTGCTGCTTTCTGTCTGAGCTCTATTCCACTGGACTCCATGGCAAACTGGGATAGGCTCTCAAGGGAACAGTGGCTAAATGTGGTGCTCATCTAATTTTCTTCCCTTCTTTCAAAGACTGTATTCCCTCTAGTATATGCCCTCTTTTATCTTTCTTTCAGTACATTCAAACTGCCTTTTTTTAAAAAATATTTTGCTCAGAGTTTATATTAATTATCAGTGGAAGAGTTAGTCTAATACAAGCTATTCTGCCATTACCAGTAGAGAAATGTAAACTCTCAAAAATTAAGATGCATTACATATACACATGTACAAAGTAAACAGGTCCTTGTAAATGCCACTCATACAGTGCTTTTTTTTAGGGAGTGGATTTTATTAGTTAACATCTACTGAGTACTTACTCTATGCTAGGCAGAGTGCCTAGAGTTTCACATTTATTGAATGATGTTTAAAAAATTATCAAACATTTACAGAAGGAAGAACAGTATAAAGCATCTCTATGTACCTATCAAACAACTTCAATAATTAGCTACACATAGCTGATCTTGTTTCTCCTATACCTCTACTCACTTTGGCCTCATTGCAGGATTTTAAAGTAAGTTCAACACTGTATAATTATATTTGCAAATACTTCAGTATGAGACTCTAAAATATGAGAGATTCTGTTTCAGTTATTTTTAGCATAAGCAAAATATTATCAGACTTAAAAATAACAATAAATTCTTAATGTTATCCAGTGTTCAGTTATCCCCCATTTTCTCAGCTCTTTCAACAGTTTTTCCTCCACATTCCATATTTTAATCCAAAGGTTGTCTTTCCCTTTTATTTTCCTTACAATGTATTTGTTGAAGAAACTTGCCCATTGCCATTTAACACATTGCTCTGTCCTCATATATCTTGTAAACTTGCAGGAAGATCTAGAAGGGGGAGCAGATTACGGTTGAATTTTTGGCAGAATACTTCATTGGAATTCTTCTGTGCTTTCCTTCACATCAGATCAGGAGGTCTATACTATCTAGTTCTCTCTCTCCTTGTTATATTAAGATTGATAAGTAGGGTCAGTTGTTGCCAGCATGATTCATATATTGTTGAGTGTCTCAACAGCTTTTGACTCAATTGTTCAGCAAACATTAACAATCATTGGCCAGGAGTTACTTAATTTATTTGTGCATAATTTATTCTTCATTCATGTATTGAACACATGTACATTCCAAACACAAGGGGTACAAAGAAGAACAAAACAATCCTTGCATATGAGCAGCTTAGGGATGTCTGTTGGTCATACCATAGCCACGTCCTCATGTGTAGCTGAATTCTCTCTATGGCCAAAGAATTTGGGAGGATAAGAAATAATCAGTAATATTTTAGGCACTGAGAATGAGGAATTAGGGCTGAGGTTACTACTGAAGATATCATTATTTAGTGTAGATGAACTGGATTCAGTTCCTGGCTAGAGGACTCTAAATCATCCACATGTTGGAGTGGAATCACAACCAACAGTTTAGCCTGAATTATTTTGCAAAACAATGATGCAATGATTGCATGCAATGAAGCAAAGTACGAAATCTGTTTGGTACATCATATTACACTTCCCACTACAACAAATCTATTCTCAATTTGGCATGAGTCTGGTTTATAGAGAAGTTTTTTCTTTTAATTGATTTTACATGGGTTAAATATTTACTGGACATATTTTCTTCATTCTTTATTCCAGGATATCTTCAAAATTTACTGAATGCAATTTATGTATTTTAAATATGAACATTTGTTAAGCTAATATGATAAGAAGTTTACAAAATTATGTTCTTGAAACTCATCTTAAGTTTCTGAGATTTAATATTTACATTCTCTATATTTGTGTATCTCTTATAGGAATTCACATGCATTTATTTCAGCAAATGTATGGAACCTCTACTACTTACCTGGCATGTCCTAGGCAAACTGATGAATAAGAGAGACAAAGTTCTGTCTCTTCATGGAACTTATATTTCAGTGCCTTAGTCTCAGTTATCATGTTTATTACAAATTGAAAATCAACAGGTGGGTTCTTCTCCCCACTAATGTCCCAAATGTCATTTGACATCATGATATACTAATGATATGTGATTTTTATAACATACTTTATAATATTCAAAGCATTTTGTTATATATAAACATGGCTAACTTTCAGAGAAATATACCGGGGCCATTATCATCCTTAGTATAAAGATGCATATAGGACACATAACATCTTATTCTTGCTGTCAAATGGGTCTTTAAGTATTATAAAGTGAATCTCATTATCAATATTAATTTATCCTTCTTTTTGTTTTCTTTGGCCTTGCACTCTTGAAAATATACAAAGTAGGATTAGTATTGATTGTATTTTATTCCAATTAACAATTTATTGATTTTGTCCAGAACTGGAAAGGTAACCTCTCTATCATCTATTATAGTCAAAGCTCTTTCTCTCTCCCCATAGTCTGCTTATCCTGAATCTTAGAAGTTATCTTAGACTTTTAAATTTACCTCACTTTCAATGTCCAATCTATCTCTTTTTTTTTCATTCCAGACCATAAAACACACGTTAACAGATTAAAAAAATTTTTTTAATTAATTAATTTTTTTATACAGAGGTTCTTACTTATCTATTTTATACATATTAGTGTATATACGTAATCTCCCAATTCATCCCATCACCCCCTCCCCCCATAATCTATCTCTTTTTAATTCTCTTTCAACTCATTGGCATATTTGACTACTCTTCCCCACTGCATGTTGTAATGGTTTAATTCTATCTAATTATCACTTACTATGATTATCACAACGACTACTTGGTCTCCCTTGCTCAAGTTCCTCCTGTTAGAGTGATCTTCAATGTGCAAAATGTGTCAAATTATGTCACTGATTAAGCCATTCAACAAATTCTCAGTCCCTACAGGATAAACTCTAAAGTCTTTTTAGGGACAGTCAATTTCTTCCATGACTTCTAAATTCATTTTTTATTTCCACCAGGCCAAACTTATTATGCAGTCTAGATATACTGAACAGATCATTGTTTCCAAATACATCATGCTGGCTCATGTTTCTTTAACTGTGCAGATTCATTTAAACTTTCCCTCTTTGTCATCTCCTGTTAGGAATTTCCCTAAGAAGATCTAGCCACTTCTTTCGTTGAACTCCGACTGTGCGAAGTATATACTTCTTATTTTTATTTATTTAAGTGGGATGTTTTTTTTTGGTGTGTGTGTATGTAATTTATCACTCTATTACAAGTATCTATTTACAGGTCCACCTCTCTTACTAGAGTGTGGTTTTTTTGAGGTTAGATGCCTGGAACACGGTATAAACATAACTATTTGCTTGATAAAGCAATGAAGAAACAAAAAGGAAAAAATTAAGGAGGTAAAGATATATATCATAACTATTCCCTCCAATTTTGTCATCCCTATTTCTATTCCTTTAATCATCGTTCACTCTGTCTTTCTCCCTTAGAATTCAGGGATTGCAGAAGCCAGCAGCCTAGAACAGTACAGGACCTTTGGATTGCCTCTCCTCTTTAGAGTATGGATTTGATCCTTTTAATTCATCTTCTTAACAAAATGGACTTGTATTATCTGATATCCACTTAAGATTTTGCTTAGTAGTTTCCAAATTTGATGAAGAGCTTTCAGGGTGTTGGTGGGTCCAAGGCCATAATGAGGTACCCTAAGAGGATATAGTTAAGCACACAGATTTAAACTTGGAGTTCAACTTGTCTCTGCCACTTAGTAACTGAGTTAACCTAGGCCTGGGTATTTATCCTCTCTGAACCTCAGTTAGCTTGTCAGTAAAACTGGAATAACACAGCCCTACCTCACAGGGTTATTGTGAGGATTAGAGATAATGTGTATAAATCTCTTGTCTAAGATGAAAGACTTAGACTAACCCTATCCTGTGAAAGTTTTGGCTATGGTGAGAAAACAATAAAGAGGGTAAGGACTCAGAGAAATATGGAAGACACTTTAAGTTTTTGACTGGGGGTCCCAGACAAAGCCAGGAAATATTCCTTTGATTGTCTAGAACAAACTTCACAAATGCCAAAACCTCTGCAAACCCCTCAACACCTCGTCTTCCACTCATAATCAGATGAATTATGAACAAAGGTTACATGTTAATTTTAAAGTTAAGCTATGTATTTCAAATTATTTTATGAAAATTTTAAATTGTTGATGTTTTTAGTTTTTGTATATTTTGACTCCTAGTTCTTCCAAAGTACCAAAACAATTACAAATGTTTTATAGACATTCACTTGTGTTAGCTCTTACTCTCCTGGTATCTTCGAACATCAGTATGTTTGAGGGAACTATTTTTGGGTGAATGAAATTTACGTTTATGATAAGTTTGGGCCACAGGCCTGAATACACAATATACAATCAGTACTATAATCTAATGATAGGGTTATTACATATCCTGATTTTAAGCTTTGTTTGCGAATGATGGAAAATATTCAACTCTCTCTTAAAGATGGAAATAAAATTATTGGAATGATTATTTAAGACATCAGCTGTTAGTTTTTCCTCAATTGTCATCATCAGGGCTTTGTCTGATTTGAAAATATGGAGGTTGAATTGATGGCTTAGTGCTTTACTTGGCTTTACTCCCTTTATGTTTCTTTCTGCCTGATGACATGTGAGAGAGTAGATGCAAGTGCAGAAAAATTTTCTTTTTCATAGGCTCTAATATTATCCATTTTATTTCAGTCTTTTAAAGTATACTTTTGTGAAATATGTATATGACTGGGGCTGATCTATTACTCATTTTTGACCCATAAATCCTCTGAACAACATTATGTTTCCTACTCTCTTTGATGAGAAAGTCTCAGGAACAGGTTGGTGAATTCCTCTGTGGACCTTTCAGGTGGAGGGCATGGTCTATAGGCACATAAAGCCTTTGGTCTGACTCTTGAGTCATGAGCTCTAGACTTAATCAAAAGATAAAAAGTCAACCCAATGTGTTCTAATGAGTAATAACTCATTCTTGAAAATTTTACATTGAATTTTAATATAACTTTCTACAAATATATTAACTGTAAGCATACCATTTAATTTTTATTATTCTAATTATTGCAAAAGTGTCATCTCCTAGTGTTATGGGCGTAAATCCCCAACCTCCTTTACAACTCAGCTCTCAAAGTTCCAGAAATTGTACTCATTTGCTGTCATCCTTCTTGGACTCTGAAGGTTGGTGCCACAGATAAGCTTCATCTTTCCCAGGATGTGTTTACTATCTGGTTTCCACACTGGTCTCTATCATTCGTTCATAATGAATGCTTGTAATTCTCACTGTTTTTTCACCAGGACCACCATGCTGAATTATGCCATGAATTTATGGCATTCCTGAATACTGTTTCTTCAATGATAAGCAGTAGGGAGATTTATAGATATTCTTTCTCATAATAAAACTAAATTAATATCACTATAGCATTGTAGAGACTTGAAAGGGATAGGACTAACTCCCCTAGGGCAAAGAAAATCCTAGGCAGATACATCTGCAAGTTATAAAAGGAAATCCAACCAGGTAGGTAGCATATAGTATCCAGAGAATTCAGTGTTAGACAATAGGTGGGTAACGAGGTAAAAAGTGAGGAAAGAAGAAATAACTGAATAGACATCTATTTTTTCAGTTTGCTTAATGACAGTCCCCTCTACTGGTAACAGCATCTACCTGATATTCCTTTGTAGAACCATCTTATCCACACTCCCAGTCTATGGAGTTGCAGGGGGATGACCTTTATCTTGCCTCCAGGCTTGGGCAAAAGAAGTACTGCACATACTTAGGGATACTGATTGATTTGGGTATGGGTCTGTGACCTTGGTCAGCCAATGAAAGTACCCTGGCTTTCGGTATAAAATTCTTTTGCTTGGTTTGCTAAATTGGTGGATTATAAGCTCTTGGCACCTTGTAGAGAGAGCTTGCCTTAGAATAAAACCAACACAGAAGTAGATAGAGCCAAGGGCCAAAAAGAAAGAAAGGCAATATGTAGATAAAATCCTTTACGTTTCCTGGCATTAGCTAACCAAATGTCAAATTCATCCCTTCACTTTAGCCAGTAAATTCTCTTTTTAAATTTAAGTCAAATATAACCAAGAATCCTGTCTTACTCTGTTTTTCAAACAAGTGCACAGGCAGACAAATCTGGGATAGGCAATATTTGGAGACTTGGTCAGGCAGATATGGGAGTAATGGAAGTTTACCAGCAGAGATGATGAGCCCAGGGGCAGGAGGGTCAAGTATGTTACTATAGAGGGAGCAGAACAAGCAAAGCAGATTCCATTCTGGAAAGATTGGGAATATGGTTCTGTAGAACAAAGAATTATCCAATAATCATAACAGAGTCAAACTAGTCCAGGATCAGAGGTTTTTTCCAAGGAATAAGAAAGACTCCTAATTAACAGAAAAGGAGCTAGTATTGAAGTGAATGAGACAAGGAAAAAAATACCTGATTTTTGAGCTAGAGATCCTTTTAGAGAGGATTGCATTATTCCCAGAACAAAGCTGGAAATCAAGTACACAGTTGGGAGTAAATTATTTCCTGCTGGGGGAAAGCAGAAATTTGGGGTAAAGGTAAGCAGTAGAGTTTATAGGAGAGAAGCGGGAGGAAGAAATAGGAGAGTAGGTTACATAAATGCACCAGCTACATTAAACATAGTAGATTTATGACTGATAGCGCTTTCAGTAGCTAACAAAATGTTTAAGTTTCTTTTAATATCAACAAAGAAAGTAAACTTTTAGGTTAAAGAAATTATATTTAAATGCAGTATTGATATATTTATAACAATGTACTCACAAAATATAATTTTGCTTTATTTATTTATGTATTTATTTATTTACTTATATAGAAGAAGAGACCCATAAAAGTAAAAGTACCATGGGCCTACAAAAGTCAGAATGCTTCCCTGTCTTGGGTACTATTACAGACTCTGTTTATTGGCACCAAAGTCCTTCACAGCCACCTTTTCCCTGATTTCCTTTACTTGAAAGGCTGAAAGACTAGAAGATTCATTCATACTAGATTCTCTTGCAGTTAGGAGTGGCATGTATCTTTACAGCTGATGAGACATTAATAAAAAGACTCCGTCAAACCTGAATGAGATCCTTGCTGGTACAGTAATCTTGGTTGTAGGTTTTTCTCCTTCATCACTTTAAATATGTCCTGCCACTCCCTTCTGGCTTGCAGAGTTTCTGCTGAAAGATCAGCTGTTAACCTTATGGGGATTCCCTTGTATGTTATTTGTTGTTTTTCCCTTGCTGCTTTTAATATTTTTTCTTTGTATTTAATTTTTGATAGTTTGATTAATATGTGTCTTGGCATGTTTCTCCTTGGATTTATCCTGTATGGGACTCTCTGTGCTTCCTGGACTTGATTAACTATTTCCTTTCCCATATTAGGGAAGTTTTCAAGTATAATCTCTTCAAATATTTTCTCAGTCCCTTTCTTTTTCTCTTCTTCTTCTGGTACCCCTATAATTCGAATGTTGGTGTGTTTAATATTGTCCCAGAGGTCTCTGAGACTGTCCTCAATTCTTTTCATTCTTTTTTCTTTATTCTGCTCTGCAGTAGTTATTTCCACTATTTTATCTTCCAGGTCACTTACCCATTCTTCTGCCTCAGTTATTCTGCTATTGATCCCTTCTAGAGAATTTTTAATTTCATTTATTGTGTTGTTCATGATTGTTTGTTTGCTCTTTAGTTCTTCTAGGTCTTTGTTAAACGTTTCTTGTATTTTCTCCATTCTATTTCCAAGATTTTGGATCATGTTTACTATCATTATTCTGAATTCTTTTTCAGGTAGACTGCCTATTTCCTCTTCATTTGTTAGGTCTGGTGGGTTTTTACCTTGCTCCTTCATCTGCTGTGTTCAAATGAAGCAACTGACAAAGGATTAATCTCCAAAATTTACAAGCAGCTCACGCAGCTCAATATCAAAAAAACAAAGAACCCAATCCCAAAATGGGCAGAAGACCTAAATAGACATTTCTCCAAAGAAGATATACAGACTGCCAACAAACACATGAAAGTATGTTCAACATCACTAATCATTAGAGAAATGCAAATCAAAACTACAATGCGATATCATCTCACACCGGTCAGAATGGCCATCATCAAAAAAATCTACAAACAATAAATGCTGGAGAGGGTGTGGAGAAAAGGGAATACTCTTGCACTCTCGGTGGGAATGTAAATTGGTACAGCCACTATGGAGAACAGTATGGAGGTTCCTTAAAAAACTATAAATAGAACTACCATATGACCCAGCAATCCCAATACTGGGCATATACCCTGAGAAAACCATAATTCAAAAAGAGTCATGTACCTAAATGTTCATTGCAGCTCTATTTACAATAGCCAGGAGATGGAAACAACCTAAGTGTCCATCATCGGATGAATGGATAAAGAAGATGTGGCACATATATACAATGGAATATTCCTCAGCCATAAAAAGAAACAAAATTGAGTTATTTGAAGTGAGGTGGATGGACCTAGAGTCTGTCATACAGAGTGAAGTAAGTCATAAAGAGAAAAGCAAATCCTGTATGCTAACAAATATATGGAATGTAAAGAAAAGAAAAAAAAAATGGTCATGAAGAACCTAGGGGCAAGACGGGAATAAAGATACAGACCTACTAGAGAATGGACTTGAGGACACGGGGAGGGGGAAGCGTAAGCTGGGACAAAGTGAGAGAGTGGTAGTGTATATATGGACATATATACACTACCAAATGTAAAATAGATAGCTAGTGGGAAGTAGTCGCACAGCACAGGGAGATCAGCTCGGTGCTTTGTGAAGGGTGGGATAGGGAGGGTGGGAGGGAGGGAGACGCAAAAGGGAAGAAATATGGGGATATATGTATACGTATAACTGATTCACTTTGTTATAAAGGAGAAAGTAATACACCATTGTAAAGCAATTATACTCCAACAAAAATGTTAAAAAAAAAAAGAAAAGACTCAACAGGAAGTAGGTCTGTAAAAGCATTTTTAGAAAAGAAGGTACTTCTGGTTCCCTTTGCTTAGGGAAATGGCTGACCCATATTAAGCACTCAATAAATGATAGCTAATAATAACAATAATAATTTTATTATTGAAAGATCACAGAACATAGAACAAAGTGATGACTGCTAACATTAACTTTCTATTTCCCACCTGTTCCTTGGATTCATAACGTATCAGCTGCCATGGACACCATAATGGTCAGATAGATCTTCCTTAATGACAGAATGTCCCAGAAACTAGCAGATGGTGCCAACTGCAGCCAATCATATCGCAAGTCCCCCAAAAGACTAGCTGCTGGTCCCTCTTAGAGGGAAAAGTTTCATGGCAAGGACTAAAGCCATAACTAGTCATGGCATTTTTAGATGATGATGAAACCCTGAGGACTAAATTATGAGGCAGTATATGGATTCTTCAAACTGTTGCCATTCAGAATTTATGTGGATGTTTGTAATACCTACCCTCCAATCTCTCTCAACCTTGTATAGAAAGAGGGCTTTTTTTTTTTTTTTTACTGGTAGAGTGGAGTGGGTTGATAGTGAAATATATCATCTAGCTTTATTCCAATCAATCTAAAATTCCTTAAAATGCTCTTCAGTGGTTGTGCAGTGCCTACATTACTCCATCCCCTCCCAACTTGTTCTTTCACTTTCTAGTTCTCTTTCTTTCCCATCTACACCATACATTTTTCATATTATGCCATTGCTCAGAGCATTTGTGATTCCCATTACTTACATAAGGAAACCTCTATATTCTCATCATAAAATTCAAATCTTTCCACAGCTAAGTCTCAGTCTAATCTTATCTTTCATTTCACCTCTGTCTACATTTTCCTCTCCAAGCTTTTCTTGAAAGTACCCTGAATATACCATGTTATGCCATGCTGTTTGAAATCTCTTTATCAGGATTTAATTCCATTTATTTCTGACTGATTATTCTGGGCCCAATTCAGGTTCTTTCTCCATTCCTGAAGTTTCCTCTGCCTTCACTGATATTTTTCTACTTTGAATTATTATGGGTTTGTCCCTAATTTTATGGCATATGTTGATAATCTCATTTAAGGAGAAATTATATATAAATTTATTAGCATATTATAGGACAGGAAAGAAGAAAAGGAACTGTCTTAAAATTGTATTTGCTTTGAAAATGTATATTTTGAATCTCCTTAGCAAGAATTTATGTATCTGAAGAGGTTTTGTATATCTCATTTTTCTTGTATACCCCACAGTGTACAGCACTGCATAGTAAATACTTAGTGCAGAACAAGTGAATTCTCAAGGACAGTGTTTTTTCAAGTGGAGTCCAGGAAATCTTGGAGAGGATCTGAGAGTTCAAAATTTTTATAATAATACTAAGATACTATTTGCCTTTTTTGCAAGTTTCTGTGGTATTTTCTCACTAAATATTTTTGGTTTTGAAAATACATTTTTTTTCATAAAATGTGCCATTTATAATAACACAATAATGGGTTTATTATGGTTATTTAAAAATAAATGGATAAATACATACTTTAAATTTCTCAATTTTAATTGAGATTATAGTAAATATTGATAGGTATAATACATATCAACAAAAGCTCTTTGGAGTCACTAATGATTTTTAAGAGTGTAAAAAGTTCCTGAGTTCAAAATGTGAAAGACTTGCTGCTGAAGCAGAGTCACTGCTGTGGAAGTTCAATTCAGGAAGGAGAGAAGATAAGACAAGGCAAGGTGAGAGGGATAGTGAAGATACCACTAGCTCCTGTTTATTGTTTAAAAAGTGGAGATGCATTGGACAGAACACTCAGCAGCTCTCCTTTGAATGAGAAGATATTATGGAAGTCAAAATGTCTTACTTGCACGGAATTAAGCTTAGATATCTACATTAAGTTTAGATATTTACAAAATGATGCCTTCCTCAACAATAACATGACAGCCATTTGTTAAATACCATGCTGTATATTTTAGCTATTTCTATAGATTAGAAATTTACATGAATCGTCTTCTAAACTCTAAAATTCCTGATTCCCATCTTTAATTTATTCTTACTGACAGTAGTCACACAGTTACAGAGCCTTTGATTGACCAGTTTCTTACACTGTTTTGCCATTTCAAAAGCTGAAATATATAGTATTGTCTGTTTCCAAACATTGATGCTGATAACATCTAACATTCGTTGAATGTATGGTACAAGCCTAGTATTCTTCTAAGTTCTCTACACATATTAACTCATTCAACCTCCTAGAAACCTTGTGATGTAAACACTCTTATTATTCCCATTTTACAGATGAGGAATCCAAAGAATGCAAACATTTGATAATTAACTAAGGTTACTCAGCCAATAAATGATAGAGCCAGGATTTATGCATAGGAATCTGGCTGTGGAGCAACCTAACATAGAATGCTATCCTGGATATCTCACAAATATTTAGCCTTTCCCTTTAAAAAAGGAAAATATGGTAAGAGATTCTCTAATTGATAACATTAACTAATTTTGATTATAAGCCCTTGAAATTTATTACATTGGAAATCATTTAAATTTGTAATGATATCACATATTACAGGTCTAGAATTAAGATATCATTGCTTAGAGGCATACTTTTTTGCTCAATCAACCTCAGCATAGGCACTCTCAAATTTTATGGGCTTGTTACAAGCTATCTAAAATAGTGTAAATTCTAAAACCTTGCCTTTAGAGTGTCGTAACTATTTCCAACTTCCCAAATTATGTGTTAGGCTGTTAAATGTGAGAAGCTGTGACTCAGTACTTGCATGAGGATGATATAATTGTGAATAAAATTGGTGTGGAGGGAAGTGAAAAGGCTCAGAAGTGCTGGGGTCAGAGATGATTGCATTACAGATGAGCAAGTCTGGTTCATAAAACTGCTACCAGATTTCAGGGCTCAGAAAGGTTAAATGTGACTATTCACTCTTTTCGCAGCTGCTATAAAGTCAAATCCAGGCTCTGGTACTGCCAAGACTTTGTTCTGGGGCAGGTCAGTATTGAAGACTTTTCACCATCCTGGAAATAGACAATGGGTAGAACTCTGCAGCCTAGAGGGTGGGATCAAATGATTATTTGGGTCATCAGCCCCTGCATGCAATTCATTGATTTGAAAGATTATACACCAGAATCTTCATTAATCTATCCTAGTCATCTTTTCTCAAAGTTCATTCAATGAAGAAATTGCTTTTAATGTGTGAGTTATTATTTAGTGCCTCAGACATCTAGTCCTAATGCCATGAGGCCACCACATGTGCTATATCAGCTTCAGCAGTGTTGTTCCCCTTGGTCTTCCCCTCTGAAATCCTGGAGGTCTAAACGTCTTAAGCATGCAGTCTGTTGCCTGAGGGAGTGTGAGAGGAGCCAGAGAAAGGATCGTGGCTTTGGGTGGGGGTAACGGGGTGCAATTTGTATCTTGTTCACTTCTTCCCTGTTTCCATGTGAAAATCTTGTTTGGATAAAATCAGAGCTCCTGGTGAGTTGTCAAGAGTTACATATTTCCATTTTCTGTCTCAACCTTTGGGATTAAGGAGAACTTTAAAAACTGGTGTGTAGTGTATGGGAAAAAATCCCCCAAAATGAGAAAAATTAAAAACAGATAAAAACCAAAAGAGAAAGCAGCCCAAGATGGTTATAGAATTCAGATGGAGATGCACAGAGATAGGAATCACCTCCACTGTAAGTCAGGTTTAGCACCAGCACTTGAGATATTCAAAGGGTTTCTCAACTCTGGGGCAAGCTTTTAGTTTCAAGACTGGGGGTTCCAGGGCAAAAACCAGAAGAAAAACATACAGTCATCAGATATAGCTTAAATGCATGTAACAAGTGGCTACCTAGGCTGGCATGTCTAGAAAATTTTCTGATTACAGTTTTGACAAGAATATTCTCTCTCTACCAACAAGTGCTACTATGCCTGTCACTCCATTCCTCATGTACTATTTTATATTGTTGACCAATTTAAGAGATCTTTACAGTCTTGATGATACAGAGCCTTTAAAAAACCTACTTAATCTGGAAAAGAACTATTCTTAGTTCAATTTTGTAGGAAGTAAATCTCTCAAGAATGGGATATTCATTTAAAAATAAGTAAGTGTACAATGGTAGCTATTTTGTAAATTGTATTTCTTCAATTTCAGAGATTTAGTAAACATACTTAATCTGGTTCTATTTTGGAAACAAAATTGTTATTTCCAAATAAACTGGAAAAGCTCATTAATCGATAATCTCGTTAGGGTTTTACTCTGTGTTGTGATAGCATCAGTATATAGTCTAGGCATGAGGAAATAGAGCATTTAATACTCATAAATATGAAATGCAAAAATTTATGCTTTATGTTGAGAAGTGTCATTCTTTTTTTTTTTTTTTTTTTTTTTTTGCGGCACGTGGGCCTCTCACTGTTGTGGCCTCTCCCGTTGCGGAGCACAGGCCCCGGACGCGCAGGCTCAGCGGCCATGGCTCATGGGCCCAGCCGCTCCGCGGCATGTGGGATCTTCCCGGACTGGGGCACGAACCCGTGTCCCCCGCATCGGCAGGTGGACTCTCAACCACTGCGCCACCAGGGAAGCCTGAGAAGTGTCATTCTTAATTATAAATATGCCAACATTACTGATACTATCATTAACAGGATTTTTAAGTAAGGTACCAATAGTTCCAGATATGAAACTCACTTGTACTTCTAGAATAAGTTTATAAGAACACCTTCATTAACTAACTATATTTCTAATTTAAAATTGTCTCCACTTTATATTTGACATATTCTTTGACATCTTTGAAAACAAGCAAGAATTAGAAAAATACCCCATTGTGTTTATTCATTGCTTAAATATTTTATTATCCACTTTCAGATTGAATCAACCATTCTAATTGCATTAACCATCCATTCTACCTTATTTTTCCTAACCTTATCTTTCACTCTGAAATTCTATTTTGTGACACTCAAAACTTTTATTCTAACTCAACTTTCATATGATGGAGAAAGATTACTCTATTTGCATATATTTAAAACTGAGTCCTTAGACTATTGTCCATGAGATATGGTTGCTGTGCTTTTAAATCTTCTACTATATTATAAGTATATAGCAGTAAGAATGACCTTCTCCAAAAGGAATGAAAACTAAGATTTTTTTAAAGTTAAAATGCATATTTCATTCTCATTGAAAATTTGCTTTTTAAACTGTTGCTCACATTTTCCAATATTTGGCTGAAAATATAGACAGGCCCTTGGACCTTAGTCCTCTGGGAGGGGAAGTAGGGGAGCAGAGCTGTCAACCTGAACAAGAAGGGTTAGAAAACATCTGCTCTGAAAATGAGCTGAGGCTAGGGGCTCCTCTCTGTTTAGAAACAAAGTTCAGCAGAAGGTCTACTAGAGGTACAACCTTTGGAACAGCAGAACATAAAGCATGCTACTGGTATTTTCAAAGGCCTATGGTAGCCTGACATCATGGATGAGGGCGTCAGGTTTCAAGTCCATGTATGAGATAGTTTCAAATCCTGACTTAGAGTAAGGTTAAGACCCAGTATAGGACAACAAGACCGGGCTTCCCTTGGTGGCGCAAGTGGTTGAGAATCTGCCTGCCAATGCAGGGGACACGGGTTCGAGCCCTGGTCTGGGAAGATCCCACATGCCACAGAGCAACTAGGCCCGTGAACCACAACTACTAAGCCTGCGCATCTGGAGCTTGTGCTCTGCAACAGGAGAGGTCGCAACAGTGAGAGGCCTGCGCACCACGATGAAGAGCAGCCCCCACTCGCTGCAACTACAGAAAGCCCTCACACAGAAACGAAGACCCAACACAGTCAAAAATAATAAATAAATAAATTAATTAATTAAAAAAAAAAGACAACAAGACCAATTCATGGAATAAATGTTTTCCCCAGGAACTTATGCCACAGCATAACCTGAGCAATTTTATGAAGTCACCATGATGTGCTTTAGGACTGTCTCAGATGTTCACTCTGCCCCTGACACACTTTCCATTCATTTCTATAATGTTTTTTATTTTTATCTTTAATGTCTCAATTAAAATCTTACTTTTTCAGATAAGGGCTTCTTGGACAACCAATTTAAAGTAGATATCTGTTATTCTCCCTCATAGGATCTTTTTCTTATTTTTCATTGTATGTGATTTGTAATATCATTTTATATATTTTTCCTATTAGGCCCCATCAGTACAGGCACTATGTCTTTTTATTCACTATAGTATACTCCAAGCCTAGTATGGTGCTTAGCGCATAAGTAACTCTCAATAATTTGTTAAACAGATAAAAGTTAAATAAGAAAATGCACTACCTTAATAACTGGCTAGTGAAGTGAGTAAACTGAATAGATACTTGGGGATAGAGTACACTGGAGAAGCTAGAATTGTCAGGAGTCCATTGTTGCCTGGAGAGGACAAAAGAGGTGACTTCAGAATCAAGGCAGAACCACAAGGAGAGCAAGATGGTGGAGAAGAAGGATGTGCGCTTACTCCCTCTTGAGAGAGCACTGGAATCACAACTAACTGCTGAACAATCATTGACAGGAAGACACTGGAACTCAACAAAAAAAATACCCCACATCCAAAGACAAAGGAAAGGCACAATGAGATGGTAGGAGGGGCACAATCACAATGAAATCAAATCCCATAACCGCTGGGTGGGTGACTCACGAACTGGAGAACACTTGCACCACAGAAGTCCACCAACAGGAGTGGAGGTTCTGAGCCACACTTCAGGTTTCCCAACCTGGGGGTCTGGCAACGGGAGGAGGAATTAATAGAGAATCAGACTTTGAAGGCTAGCAGGATCTGATTGCAGGACTTTGACAGGATGGGGGAAGCAGAGACTCCACTCCTGAAGGGCACACACAGGGTGGTGTGCACATCAGGACCCAGGGGAAGGAGCAGTGACACCACAGGAGACAGAACCAGACTTACCTGTTGGTGTTGGAGGGTCTCCTGTGGAGAGGGGTGGTGGCTGTGGCTCACCATGGGGACAGGGACACTGGTAGCGGCGGTTCTGGGATGTGCTCCTTGTCATAAGCCCTCCCAGGGTACACCATTAGCCCCACCAAAGAGCCAGGTAGGCTCCAGTGCTGAGTTGCCTCAGGCCAAACAACCAACAGGGAGGGAACCCAGCCCCACCCATCAGCAGACAAGCAGATTAAAGTTTTGCTGAGCTCTGCCCACCAGAGCAACATTCAACTCTACACCCCACCGGTCCCTCCCATCAGGAAGCATGCACAAGCCTCTTAGGTAGCCTCATCCACCAGAGGGCAGACAGCAGAAGCAAGAACTACAATCCTGTAGCCTGTGGAACAAAAACCACATTCACAGAAAGACAGACAAGATGAAAAGGCAGAGGGCTATGTACCAGATGAAGGACAAGATAAAACCCCAGAAAAACAACTAAATGAAGTGGGGATAGGCAACCTTCCAGAAAAAGAATTCAGAATAATGATAGTGAAGATGATCCAGGACGTTAGAAAAAGAATGGAGGCAAAAATCGAGAATATGCAAGAAATGTTTAACAAAGACCTAGAAGAATTAAAGAACAAACACCTAGAAGAATTAAAGAACAAACAAATGGAGATGAACAACACAAAAACTGAAAGGAAAAATACACCAGAAGGAATCAAAAGCAGAATAACTGAGGCAGAAAAACGGATAAGTGACCTGGAAGACAGAATGGTGGAATTCACTGCCATGAAACAGAATAAAGAAAAAAGAATGAAAAGAAATGAAGACAGCCTAAGAGACCTCTGGGACACAATTAAACACAACAACATTCACATTATAGGGGTCCCAGAAGGAGAAGAGAGAAAGGACCCAAGAAAATATTTGAAGAGATTACAGTCTAAAATTTCCCTTACATGGGAAAGGAAATAGCCACCTAGACCAGGAAGTGCAGAGAGTTCCAGGCAGGATAAACCCAAGGAGAAACACACTGAGACACATAGTAATTAAACTGACAAAAATTAAAGACAAAGAAAAATTATTAAAAGCAACAAGGGAAAAATGACAAATAACATACAACGGAACTCCCATAAGGATAAAAGCTGATTTTTCAGCAGAAACTCTACAAGCCAGAAGGGAGTGGCACGATATATTTAAAGTGATGAAAGGGAAGGACCTACAACCAAGATTACTCTACCCAGCAAGGATCTCATTCAGATTCAAAGGAGAAATCAAAAGCTTTACAGACAAGCAAAAGCAAAGAGAATTCAGCACCACCAAACCAGCAATAAATGCTAAAGGAACTTCTCTAAGTGGGAAACACAAGAGAAGAAAAGCACCTACCAAAATAAACACAAAACAATTAAGAAAATGGTAATAAGAATATACATATCAGTAATTACCTAAAATGTGAATGGATCAAATGCTCCAACCAAAAGACACAGGCTTGCTGAATGGATACAAAAACAAGACCCATATATATGCTGTCTACAAGAAACCCACTTCAAATCTAGTGACACATACAGACTGAAAGTGAGGGGATGGAAAAAGATATTCCATGCAAATGGAAATCAAAAGAAAGCTGCAGTAGCAATACTCATATCAGATCAAATAGACTTTAAAATAAATCGTGCTACAATAGACAAGAAAGGACACTACATAATGATCAAGGGATCAATACAAGAAGAAGATATAGCAATTATAAATATATATGCACCCAGCATAGGAGCACCACTATACATAAGGCAAATATTAACAGCTATAGAAGAGGAAATCAACAGTAACACAATAATAGTGGGGGACTTTAACACCTCACTTACACCAATGAACAGATCATCTAGACAGAAAATTAAAAAGGAAACACAAGCTTTAAATGACTCAATAGACCCGATAGATTTAATTGATATTTATAGGCCATTCCATCCAAAAACAGCAGGTTACACTTTCTTCTCAAGTGCACACAGAACATTCTCCAGGATAGATCACATCTTGGATCACAAATCAAGTCTTGGTAAATTTAAGAAAGTTGAAATCATATCAAGCATCTTTTCCGACCACAACACTATGAAATTGGAAATCAATTACAAGGAAAAAAATGTAAAAAACACAAACACATGGAGGCTAAACAATACATTACTAAATAACCAAGAGATCAGTGAAGAAATCAAAGAGGAAATAAAAAAATACCTAGAGACAAATGACAATGCAAAGATGACAGTCCAAAACCTATGGGATGCAGCAAAAGCAGTTCTAAGAGGGAAGTTCATAGCAATACAATCCTACCTCAAAAAACAAGAAAAATCTCAAATAAACAATCTAACCTTACACCTAAAGGAACTAGAGAAAAAAGAAAACAAACAAACAAACAAAGTAAGTAGAAGGAAAGAGGTCTTAAAAATCAGAGCAGAAATAAATGAAATAGAAACAAAGAAAACAATAGCAAAGATCAATAAAACTAAAAGCTGGTTCTTTGAGAAGATAAACAAAATCGAAAAATGATTAGCTAGACTCATCAAGAACAGGAGGGAGAGGACTCAAATCAATAAAATAAGAAATGAAAAAGGAGAAGTTACAACAGACACCACAGAAATACAAAACATCCCAAGAGACTACTACAAGCAACTCTATGCCAATAAAATGGACAACCTGGAAGAAATGGACAAATTCTTAGAAAGGTATAACCTTCCAAGCCTGAGCCAGGAAGAAATAGAAAATATCAACAGACCAATCACAAGTAATGAAATTGAAACTGTGATTAAAATTCTTTCAACATACAAACGTCCAGGACCAAATGGTTTCACAGGTGAATTCTATCAAACATTTAGAGAAGAGCTAACACCTATCCTTCTCAAACACATCCAAAAAACTGCAGAGGAAGGAACACTCCCAAACTCATTCTACGAGGCCACCATCACCCTGATACCAAAATCAGACAGAGATACTACAAAAAAAGAAAATTACAGACTAGTTGCAAAAATCCTCAACAAAATACTAGCAAACAGAATCCAACGACACATTAAAAGGATCATACACCATGATCAAGTAGGATTTATTGATTTGTGAAAGTATTCTTCAATACACACAAAGCAGTCAATGTGATACACCATATTAACAAACTGAAGAATAAAAACTATATGATCATCTTGATAGATGTAGGAAAAGCCTTTGACAAAATTCAACACCCATTTATAATAAAAACTCTCCAGAAAGTGGGCACAGAGAGAACCTCCCTCAACATAATAAAGACCATATATGACAAACCCACAGCCAACATCTTTCTCAATGGTGAAAAACTGAAACCATTTCCTCTAAGATCAGGAACAAGACAAGGATGTTCATTCTTGCCACCATTATTCAACATAGTATTGGAAGTCCTAGCCACGACAATCAGAGAGGAAAAAGAAATAAAAGGAATACAAATTGGAAAAGAAGAAGTAAAACTGTCACTGTTTGCAGATGACATGATACTATACGTAGAGAATCCTAAAGGTGCCACCAGAAAACTACTAGAGCTAATCAATGAATCTGGTAAAGTTACAGGATACAAAATTAATGCAAAAAATCTCCTGCATTCCTATACACTAATGGTGAAAAATCTGAAAGAGAAATTAAGGAAACACTCCGTTTACCATTGCAGCAAAAAGAATAAAATACTTAGGAATAAACCTACCTAAGGAGACAAAAGACCTGTATGCAGAAAACTCTAAGACACTGATGAAAGAAACTAAAGATGATACAAACAGATGGAGAGATATACCATGTTCTTGGATTGGAAGAATCAATATTGTGAAAATAACTATACTACCAAAAGCAATCTACAGATTCAGTGCAATCCCTATAAAATTACTAATGGCAGTTTTTACAGAACTAGAACAAAAAATCTTAAAATTTGTATGGAGACACAAAAGACGCTGAATAGCTAAACAATCTTGAGGGGAAAAAATGGAGCTGGAGGAATAAGACACCCAGACTTCAGACTATACTATAAAGCTACAGTAATCAAGACAATATGGTACTGGCACAAAAACAGAAATATAGATCAATGGAACAGGATAGAAAGCCCAGAGATAAATCCCCACACCTATGGTCAACTAATCTATGACAAAGAAGGCAAGGATATACAATGACGAAAAGATAGTCTCTTCAATAAGTTGTGCTGGGAAAACTGGACAGCTACATGTAAAAGAATGAAATCAGAACACTCCCTAACACCATACACAAAAATAAACTCAAAATGGATTAAAGACCTAAATGTAAGACCAGACACTATAAAACTCTTAGAGGAAAACATAGGAAGAACACTCTTTGACATAAATCACAGCAAGATCTTTTGTGATCCACCTCCTAGAGTAATGGAAATATAAACAAATGGGACCTAATGAAAATTAAAATCTTTTGCATCACAAAGGAAACTATAAACAAGGCAAAAAGACAACCCTCAGAATGGGAGGAAATATTTGCAAATGAATCAACGGATAAAGGATTAACCTCCAAAATATGTAAACAGCTCATGAAGCTCAATATTAAACAAACAAAAAACCCAATCCAAAAATGGGCAGAAGACCTAAATAGACATCTCTCCAAAGAAGGCATACAGATGGCCAAGAAGAACATGAAAAGCTGCTCAACAGCACTAATTATTAGAGAAATGCAAATCAAAACTACAATGTGGTATCACCTCACACCAGTTAGAATGGGCCTCATCAGAAAATCTACAAACAACAAATGCTGGAGAGGGTGTGGAGAAAAGGGAACCCTCTTGCACTGTTGGTGGGAATGTAAATTGATACAGCCACTATGGAGAACAGTGTGAAAGTTCGTTAGAAAACTAAAAATAGAATTACCACATGACCCAGCAATCCCACTACTCAGCATATACCCAGAGAAACCATAATTCAAAAAGACACATGCACCCCATTGTTCATTGCAGCACTATTTACAACAGCCAGGTCATGGAAGCAACCTAAATGCCCATTGACAGACGAATGGATAAAGAAGATGTGGTACATATATACAATGGAATATTACTCAGCCATAAAAAGGAACAAAATTGGGTCATTTGTAGAGACGTGGATGGACCTAGAGACTTTCATACAGAGTGAAGTAAGTCAGAAAGAGAAAAACAAATATGTTATATTAATGCATATATGTGGAGTGTAGAAAAATGGTACAGATGAACCAGTTTGCAAGGCAGAAATAAGGACACAGATATAAAGAACAAACATATGGACACGAACGGGGGAAAGTGGGGGTGGGTAGTGGTGGTGGGATGAGCTAGGAGATTGGGATTGACATATATGCACTAATATGTATAAAATACATAACTAAAACACCTGTGGTATAAAAGATAAATAAATAAAATTAAATTAAAAATCAAGGCAGAACCAGTGATGAACAAGTGGAATTTGAAACAAAAAACACAATAGCATTTATACTAGTACCCCCATAAATGAAATACTTAAGTACAAATCTAACCAAATATGTTCAAGATGTATATGAAGAAAACTAGAAAACTGTGATGAATGAATTCAAAGAAGAACAAAACAGAGAGAGATCTATGTTAATAGATAGAAAGACTCAGTACTGTCAAAATGTCAATTCTTCCCAACTTGATCTATAGATTCAGTACAATTTGAATAAAAATCCCAGCCAGTTATTTTGTGGATACTGACAAACAGATTCTAAATTTTATGTAGAGATGCAGAAGATCCAGAATAGCCAACACAACATTGAAGGAAAAGAACAAAGTTGGATGACTGACAGTACCTGACTTTGAGGCTTACTTACTAAGACAAGCTATAGTAATCAAGACAGTGTGGTACTGGCAAAAGAATAGACAAATAGATAAATGGAACAGACTAGAGAGTACAGATATAGACCCATATACATATAGTCAACTGATATTTGACGAAGGAGCTAAGGCAGAACCATGGAGCAAAGATGGTGTTTTCATCAAATGGTGCTGGTTCTGGAACAACTGGATATCCACATGCAACAAAAATGACTCTAGACATAGATCTGACAACCTTCAGAAAAATTAACTCAAAATGGATCACAAACCAAAATGTAAAATTCAAAACCACAAAACTTCTAGAATATAACATAGGAGAAAACCTAAATGACTTTGGGCATGTTGATGACTTTTTAGGTAAAAAAAACAAAGATATGGTTCATGAAAGCAATAAATGATAAGCTGGACTTTATTAAAATTAAAAAGTTCTGCTCTGCAAAAGATGATGTCAAGAGAATGAGAAGACAAGCCACAGACCAGGAGAAAATGTTTGTAAAACACATATTTGATATAAAGGACTATTATCCAAAATATAAAAAGAACTCTTAAAATTCAACAATAAGAAATAATATGGAAAAAAATGGGCCAAAGACCTTAGTAGACACCTCACTAAAGAAGATATACATGTGACAAAAGGGACATGAAAAGATGTTCCACATCATATGTCATCAGGAAAATGTATATTAGAACAATGAGATGCTACTACACACCTATTAGAATGGTCAAAATCTGGACATTGTGAACACCAAATGCTGGCAAAGAGGTTGAGCGACAGGAGCTCTCTTCCATTGCTGATGGGAATGCAGAATGATACAGCCACTTTGGAAAGCAGTTTGGCTGTTTCTTACAAGACTAAACATACTCTGGTCATACATTCCAGCAATTATGGTCCATGATGTTTATCCAAAGGAGTTGAAAACTTATGTCCACACAAAACCCTGCACACAGATGTTTATTACAGCTTTATTCATAATTGTCAAATCCTGAAAGCAACCAAAATGTCTTTCAGTAGGTGAACGGATAAACAGTGGTACATTCATACTGAAGGAATATTATTCAAACACTAAAAAGAAATGAGCTATCAAACCATGAAAAGACATGGAGGAAACTTAAGTGCATAGTACTAAGTAAAAGAAGACAATCTGATAAGCCTACATGTTGAATGATTCCAATTATATAAACTCCTGAAAAGGCAAAACTATGGAGACAGCAAAAAAGATCAGTGGTTGCCAGAGGTTGCAGAGGAGAGGGGAGGAATGAATAGGCATAGCCCAAAGGATTTTTAGGGCTTTGAAAATACTCTGTATGACATCATAATGATGGACAAGCCATTAAACATTTGTCCGGACCCATAGTATGTACAATACTAATAAGAACCATAATATAAACTATTGACTCTGATTATGAGGTATCAATGTATGTTCATCAATTACAACAAATGTACCACATTGATGGAGGATGTTGACGATGGAGGAGGCTATGAATGTGTAGGGACAGGGGGTGTATGGGAAATCTCTGTATCTTCCCCTCAATTTTGCTGTGAACCTAAAACTTCTTTAAAAACTAAATTCTTTAATAAAAAAAAACCCAAGCTCAGAGTCTTATATGGTCGACAGAGAATTGCCTTTCTTTCCTTAAGAACTTAGGCTCTAAGGCAGGAGCTAAGAGTATCGAAGAGTTGACATAACAGACATGCAGCATAGCCCAGGTCAGAGGAGGTTTCCTTGGACTGAAATGCAAATAGAAAACTAGGAGGAAGAGACTGAGGTTCCTTAATTCTACTCAGTACCTTGAGGTACCTTGAGTCTGTGCCAATTTCAGTCTGGATTGGGTTAATGTCTGATGTAGAAAGGAAGGAAGTAATTGGGAGGGAAGATGGTAAAAGCAGCCTCAAATGAACCCACCTTACCCCATTCCAATTTACATAGAGGCCAGGAACCATTAATACCAGGACTTTAACAGTTTGTTACAACTCCTACTTTATTTATCACTTATTTTTTTCTCTTCATTTCTTTTTTTTTTCTTTTGCCTTTGGAACTTTAAGGAGGTTCTTCAAAAATGTAAAATGGTTGTGCTTTGCTTCAGACAAAGAAGTCGGGTGAAGAAATTGGAAAATAAAACCTCTTATTCAAAAGAATGAGGGTTGTGTATAGAGAGAACACCTGTGGAAGAACAAGATGAACACTAGTGTTAAGCAGGACACATAGGTAGGCTCTGCATAAGGTAAGAAAGGTGAAGGGAACCTCAGCTATGCCCAGAAAAAGCATCCTGAGATTTAAACTTGTAAGGGATCTATTCAGTGCAATACATTATTTCTTTAAAAATAATTCTAGTTGATTAAATGCTGGTCAGGAAAGATAAGTGCCAATAGGAATATTCTCTGAAGCTATAGCATTTTCATTTCATTGAAACATTTGATATATTTTCATTCAGTGTAAGTTTGTGTCACTCAGATTTTAGTTTCTAGATAATACAAAACAATTTCCTGATAGCTATATTAAACTCAGTAATCCTATTTCCTTTGCCTAAATGATTTATTCTCAGCTCATTTTCGGTAGTTTAAAAGAGTCATGAGTTTGATGACATTTAGAGCTTGATTATGGAAGAAAAGTTTCATATTTTTCTCAACACTATTTTGGCTTTTTTAAAAAATAAAACTAACCTTCTTTTCAAATCCATGCAGAGCTCCTCCTTTTATTTCAGGCAACATGCAGAAGGCCATCACCTCCCATAGCATTTTTTCTTTTTTTGGGGGGGGGTATCCTTTAATATCCTTTGTAATATACTGGTAATATAGTGAGTAAATGAGTTTTTCTGAGTTCTGTGAGCTGTTCTAGAAAATTAATTGAACCCAGGCAAGTTGTGGGAACCTCTGATTTATAGCCAGTTGGTCAGAAGTACAGGTAACAACCTGTACAGGCTTGGGACTGGCATCTAAAGTGGAGGGCGGTCTTGTGGGACTGATCCCTTTACCTATGAAATCTGATGCCATCTCCAGGTGTCTGAGAATTGCTTATTGGTGAGGAGAAGGCTACACACACACACACACACACACACACTGGAATTGGGTCCAGGAACCTAACTTAGTGTTCTTGGGAATTCAGTTATATTAGTTCACCAGGCCTGCCATAACAAAGTACCACAAACTGGGTGGCTTAAATTCTATATTTTTAAAATTAAAAGACTAGACATTCAAGTTGCATGACTTCCCTCAAGTTCCTTAGCTAGTTTGGGGCAGACTGAGCTCTTGAAACAAAGGTTTCTGACACCCAGTCCAGTGTTCTTTTGTGTTTAATATATTTTCAGCTCTTCCTTTAGCAGAAGGAAAATAGTTACTCTGCAAAATACTCCCAAGTCATCATGATGTTTCCTGTCATGAAAAGTTTGGGAGGATTAGGGGAGCATGGAAGTGCTGTGAACTTTAGTATGAGGAAAAAATGCCAGAAGTGAAATGAAAGGGACAGATAGCAAGAGTCACACTGATGCTTGGCAAAGGAGCATAGTTTTTAGAGAAGGAATCTGTCGATTTTTAGTGCCACAGGTTCATTGAATACTTTCTCATTCAGTACATGAAATTATCTAAGAGAGTGGCCCAACAGAAAAGAGAATTAGCTGAATAAAATTAAGTTTAATCTACATACATAATTGCCTGATCTATTCATGTATAAACAGCCAGCTATGTTCTTTGACATTATTGTTGGTGATGAGTTGGTAAAATACTGTCAGACCCACTGAGTACTAAAAGTAAAAATACCACAACTAGCACAATCTATGTCATTTTTGGTTCTAATTTTCTTTTATCCAAAGATATTTTCCCTATAAGTATATTGTATATTTTTTATCTGTCTCTGTCATTTAGAAGTTTCCAACAGAGTACTGGCTGATCTTTTCAAATTCTTAGTCCAGCTGTGGTAGAGTATACATTAGAAACTGATAATTCAAAATGATTGCTTGATCAATATAAACAGACCACCTACTCTTGTGCCCCAGATGCCTTCTATATTCTCGTAAAAAAAGGATATAAGTGATATAAACTGTAATCTTAGGTTAGAAATTGCTTTCTAGGAGAGACAAATCCTTTTGGACGCTGAAGTGACAGTTTGTACAAAATTTCATTTGTTGAAAATATAGTCTGTCTAAGGTTGACACTAAATAAGAGAAACAGTGCATCTAACAAGGAAAAAGATGCATTATTCTGGCTACCATCTGATACTTCGTTTAGATCAATTTTAAGAAAGATTTCCTGTGTAAATGACAGCCCTGAAGAGTATTGGATATAAGAAAAGAACACAATGAAGTTTATCTAGTTGAAATGTCTGAGTTGGTAAAGTGATTTAATGGAAGAAATTGTGAGGAAATGTCTAATAAGACCATGGATTTCAAAGGCTAACTTACTTACATGGCCTGCCCTCTTTTCCTTCTCTCTGTCCCTCCCTACCTCTCTTCTCTCTTCCTTCCTTCCTTCTTTCTTCCTTCCTTCCTTCTTCCTTCCTTCCTTCCTTTCTTCCTTTCCTTCTTTCCTTCCTTCTTTCTTTCTCTCTCTCTCTCTCTCTCTCTTTCAGTAGTGGTACTAATTTGCTTTGCCTACATGCCACTATGTGTTTATCACAACCCTTGGAACTTTACAGCACCAAATAGTGTACTTTAATGTATACAAACTGAAAAAAATCAATCAGGAGATTCAGGGGCCCCAAGATGGAATGCAGACTGTGACAGAAGACTAACTGTCATACATGTATGACATAGTCTCACTGAAGGTGAGGGAAAAGGCTCTGATCTAAGTAACTTTGAAAATTTGTGTTTTGACTGGAAACTGTAAGACTAAATACAAAAGGAAATATACACAAACACTGTACTCTAGGTAATAAAGTTTTTTTCTCAAGTGAGTACACGTTAATATAATTCTGAAACCATTACAGACATAATCTGGGATTGAACAAATAAGTAAAAAAAAATGATGCTGGTGGGATTTTCTCACTATTGGAGTGGGAACTTACAGATAAGTAAGGGAGTTAAGGTTAGTATGGACCATGTGGTACTGGATTAAAGTTGGAGACATCGGTAGGAATTTATGTTTAGCTTAATATAGCTACAAACTGATAAATAAAAAACTAATTATAGATAAGTATGTACATATAGCTAGCATATATCCATTATTTCTTAGCTCTGTCTGCTGAGAGGGGCTTGAAGCAGTGACATTCCAGTAGTATTGAGCTCACCCAGGCCCAAGACCTTAGTTTCTAATACCATTCTACAAGAAAAGAAACCATGGCTCTTTGGAGAAATGCTTGATTCCAGACCCACAGCAGGGAATATATGAGATGAACCTGAAGCATCTTATTGTGTGAGAAAGTAAGGAAGTCCTCAAACAAAATGATGGGGGTATGCAAAACGGACATAAGAGGGAACTGACAGAGCTCACAATAGTGAGAGATGAAACAATTTGGGCAAAAATATAAATAATGTTTTACATTGGATTATAACCCAAATTATAAAATCAATATCCATGAGTCCTTACTAATAAAACAAATGATTGAAGGAATAAATAAATGGAAGCAAAGAGGCAAATCTCCTATAATGAAGAACTTCAAATATTCATAGGAGTCTATACCGCCCCCTAAAAGGTGAAGCTTAATTCTATATCTTTTGAGTGTAGGCTGTGCCTAGTGACTTGCTTCTAAAGAGTAAAGCATGAAACGGGGAGTATTAACTTTACAGTGTATAAATCTGAAAAATACTACCTCAGCCTGGTAATCAAGGTTAATATATCATGTTGATGATATATATCCTTAATGTGAAGTGATGACAATTGCATTTCACATTTGTGGTCTTCCTTTAAAAAACCCAGAACTATAGTCAGGAAAAATATCAGGCAAACTCAAAACTAAGGAACATTCTGCAAAATATATGACCAGTACACCTCAACACTATCAAAGTCATCAAAAACAAGGAAAGCCTGAGAAACTGTCACAGACCAGAGGAGGTCAAAGAGACAAGAAGACTAAAACATCATGTGATATCCTCGATGGAACCTTGGACAGAAAAAAGGGTAGTAGAGGAAAACTAATGAAATTCAAATGAAGCATGGAGCTTAGTTAATAGTAGTGTATCAATATTTGTTATTAGTTATATTTAATATACCATATGAGTTTAACACGATGGGAAATTGAGGCAGGGTATACATGAACATTGGGTCCTATCTTAACAAATTTATAGAACTATAAAAAATTCCAAAATATAAAAGTTTCTATAAAAATTAAGTGGGTAAGAGTTTCACTTTTCTGTTTAAAATTATTCCTGAAAATTAGAGAAAATATAAAGTGGCATCAACAAAAAGAGGAAATGAAAATGATAATCCTATTTTGGGACAAAAATATGGAGAGAACTGGGCAGAACAACTTTTACAATATCTTATTTTTAATTTTGCTACACTACTTCTACATCAGATAAGGGTTTGATGCTAGACAAATAAAATGGTGCTGTCTATAATTTAACTAGAAAGGCAAATATAGCAGGGGAAAGGAAAATAAATTTAAAGCCAGACTTTCTCTTTCATCCCACATCATATCAAGTCCTCAGAATCTAAGTAACCTGCCTTGGTTCATTGGTGTTGCTGCTTTATTTCAATATATAGACAATATTTTCATTGAAGATATTTCTTTCACACCCAAAGGATGGAGGAAATTATTAGATTACCAAACTTTATGTGGGGTTACAACTCTTATTTCCATGAAATAAGATAAACTTTCTCAAGGACATGAAAATATAAAGAGTCTTTTTCTTTTTATAGATATCTAACTTTTCTTAGAGGAGAGAATTGGAACTTCATTGATAGCATAAAATAACTTTTATGAGTTTCAGGTTCCCTGGGAATTTTCCAAGTAATATTGAGTCTTCTGAGAGGGAAGGGAGAATGAAATAATATGCCACTGCCCTAGAAAATCCCTGCTGATTTTGCTTTTCTGAAATAACAGGGTAACTCTTGTCAGTATTGTGCTATAAAACATCAACTGTTTACTGCAAATTCCCTGGCAATGAATTTCTAATATGTCTTTTGGGACTTTTAATACCTCATGTAAAATTGAATTCAACTTTTAACAAAATGCAAATCTTTGGGGGAGCAGCGGTTCATGACATTTTCTCCTTGGGAATTACGGGAACAGATGCTCTCAAAACCACACATGATGGCTGTGTCAACTTCAAAATGGAGTGGGGAACTGAGGCAGATTCCCAGATAATGCTGATTACAAAACAATTTGAGACTCAATTATCTTGATGTCACGTGGGGCCTGCAAGCTTTTAAATGCTTCTCTTGACAAGTAAAATACTTTTAGAGAATTTTCATAGAGAAATGACAGCAACATAAACAAATACATAGACATAGACATGGTTCAGATATTTTAATCTACTTGAAACAGTGTTGAGTTAATTAAAACCTGTGTTAATAAAGCTTCTTATTTAAGCTAGGCAGCTGCAATAAAATTTCATTAGGAGGAGTGAAAAAAACAAGGCAAAAAGGACAAATGGTGGAGAATTCATAGAATTTGAGGTTGGAAAGTTCCATTTAAGCAGGGTCTTACTTCCTGGAATATCCTTGTTGTACATCATTTGTCCCAGTGTCATTATTAACTGTCCCAACCCCCAATCCCTTAATTCTCAAATATTTTCTAGTTTGAATTAAATGCTCATCCATTTAGAGGTCATTGAATCCAGCACCAATTCATACTGTTCTCTTAAATATGATGGTCTGAAGTGCAGCAAAGCAAAGTAAATTTAGAGAACTAATGTATGTGACCATTTATAATAGGATATCATTAAACAAAACCCTAGATTTCTTATCCAGCATTTTAATATACTTTTTACAAAGGTGTAACTCTTGAGATTTATGGGTTTCAATAAAAAGTATCCTTCCCTAACTGGGTAACTCATTGAGAAATAAGGCAAGGAATAAGCAGATGGGAAATCTAAGTATCACCTATGTTACTGATAAGGGTAAGGTGTAAGATGAAGCTTAGTGTGAAAAGCAACTGAATTTCCTAATACCAAACTCCAGGACAGGATACCTTTAATAGTCATAGAAGTGCTGAACATGATATTTGATGTGCCTGATCCTAAAGGCATTGCAGAGAATTCCTGCTGCCTGTGGGGAAGCCAGTGAGGTGGAGGATGGAGAGAGATGGAGATATATATATATATATATATAGAGAGAGAGAGAGAGAGAGAGAGAAAGAGAAAGAGAAAGAGAGAAGAGAGAGGAAGAAGAGGAGAGGAGGGAAGGGGAAAGGGAGGAGAGGAGAGGAGAGTAAAGAAGAGAAGAGAAGAGAAAAGAGAAGAGAGGAGAAGAGAGGAGAGAAGACAGGAATTGTTTTCACAGCCATGGAACCTCTTTTGTTCAGGTTAGTCCTCTGCACTTAGAGGGACTGTCCCAGGTAAGAGTAACAGCAGGAGCATTAGAAGAAAGTGCCAGTCCTCTGCTGGCTACTCAACCCCAGGAGAGAGGAGGATCTGAGCCAACTCTGCCAACCTCATTCTTTTCAACTGTACAGTCTCCACCATGTCTCAAATGGGTTGAGCAGGTCCGGGCTTGTCATATCAGTGGAGTTTCATGGAAGGAAGCATCAGGACTGGGGAGAAGAGTTTCTCCATAGAAAACCTCATTTATTAAGGAGAAGAGAGAGAATATAAAAAGTTTTAGTGGTTTAAGTCTCATGATGTCAGTGTAAAGCAACATTCTAGGTAAAAAGTGAGGTTAGGTTTTCAGAAAAAGTAGATGAATTTCCTAGCATTGTTGTGGAGTTGGGCAGAGAAGCTGTCGTCTGAATTGCAGATTTCATTTTCCTTTCTATCATCTATTAATACCTCAAAACTTCTTCACACTGAAACTGTAGTCTATTCATGGGCCTACTTCTCCATTTTGATGCAGCTATCACAATGATGCTATCAACAAGTGAAAAGCATAATTTGAGCTGCTTATCTGTGGTTAGAGTTGTTTTGTGCATGAGCTGTTTTCTGTATGCAGTTGATGAATAATACTGGACCTGAAGACATTTTATTTTGCAGATTGATTGCTCACATTGCTTGTGATCTCACATCACACTGTTGGAACCAACTGAATTATCTGACACAAATCATCATGTCTGCAGGGTGTTCATTCTCAGTCAAAATTACAGACTTCTTATCAATTTGTGGGGACAGTGAAAACAGGGTGTGCTGATGAGTTTCAAAGCTGAACACACTGATTCATTTCCAGGGAAGGGAAAGGAAGAAGATGACATATTTCCCCTCAGTGGAATGAAGCCTGGACCATCAGCAGTACATTGTGTTCTACATTTGGATGAAATGAACTTTTTCCCAGCAGCTGCCCATGTGATTACGACAGAGGGGATTTTGATCAGCATGGTGAGAAGGGTGATTGCATTTCCTCCTCATCCACTCAGTCTTCCCTTTGGCTTCTGAGCTATGCAGGGGGCTGAAAGGCAAGTGTTGATAGCTTCTCTGACTCAGCCCTTTTGGGGACTGCTTTGCTTTGGATGGAATTTGGGCTTCAGAAGTGAGATGCCTTTCATTGAGAATTTCAGTACAAGCCATCTTCTCAAGGGCAAGGACACATACAGGGCATTTACCAAAGTAGCTCAATAAAAAGCTAATTCAGTGCTTTGGATTTAAATTAATCATTTTTCATTTGACCTCAAAATTCAAATTTCTTTGCAGTTTTGTTTTTAATGCTTCCTCCCACCCCCAACAAATATGGAGCTTTTAAAATTTTATATTTTTGATGTCACATGGGTCATTTTTCCGCTTAAATTTTTTAGTTGTTGATTGCTCATTTTGTTTATTTGTTTATTAATTGATTAAGTTGATAAAACAGATGATTAGAATTTTCTGCTGGGGTCCCAGACTGTTTATATGGTTACCTAGCAACTCAGATGCAACACTTTCTGAATTATTAGGAGTAATTTTACTGATGTACTGGATTAAATTATGCAGTTTGTTCTAGCAAACATGAGGGGGATAGGGCAGAGCAACATTTTCTAGTTCTTTTCTCACAACTCCTGAGACCATCTGGTCTCACTGATGACAAGTGCCCTGCTCTGTGTGACAGACGTAGCCTGTGTTGCGTTCATCTCAAGCATGGTCCACTGAAAACTGCTGTTGCGTAGTAACATGGGCAGATGCTTTGAAAGCACATGGTTTTTCAAAGTGTTCAAAAGAAGCAGCATTGTCCAGCAGGGTGAGAATGGGGCATAGCATGGTCTACCTTATGGTTATTGGTATGAGTATGGCTCAGGTCAGAAACAGTTGAAGGAAGGATCGTTCCCACAAATTGGGTGGTCTTAGCTTAATTTCTTACACACTACCAATGTGGAGTAAATGATGACAACCACAAGTAAATTATGTTTGAGCTTCCGAAATGCGGTTCCTGAGAGTCCATGGCCCAGGGCTGCTGTATGGTGGAGACATTAGGCAATTCCCTGTTAGGAACTTTAGCAATTGAATTACTATAAAATTCAAAATGGGGCTCACCTTATAAAAGTTTTAGAATAAAGCTGGGATCCTGTTCAGGCTAACTTTGATAAAATTATTGCCTTTGCTTGAAATTTTATGGTGAAAACAGGATGGATCTTAGATTCGGTCAGATACAAGTCTGAATTACACTTTGGATAATCAGTTTAACCAACTCTAACCTTGGAGAAAGTGATTTAAACTCACTAAACCTCAATATCATCATATATAAAATTGGGATAAAATTGTTCACCCTCAGGGATTGTGAGCATTAAGTTAGAGAACACTTGATCTTACCAAGACATATCAGGTGTGTATTTTAGCTCTCTTTCCTCAACAAAGATAAGTGGATGAAATTTTACTACATATTCTGAGTTGATTCTTTAAAAAAAACATTAAAAAGATCAAATTGCTTCATTCATTGGGGGATCCTTTGGGGAGCGGAAAGGAGGAATTAGAGCAATGCCAGGAATTACTCAAATGGTGAAATCACGTAGTGTTGGGGATGAGCACTGCAGGCATCAATGAAATTAGCAGTTTAGTTTAGGTCTTGAAACAGGAGGTATATGGTTCAGCAGGCGGTTTTAGCACAGTGCTTTTTGCTATGAGCACATTTGCACCTCATTGATTTTTGCTATTCAACAAATTGTTTCTTGGTTCGTGAGATGTCGTTTCACAATTTACGAGTCCTCCCTCATTTTAAGGAATATTTTGCACTAATTATGGCAGCATATCCTTGAGTATGTGAGATTTTCACAAAGAACCATCTAAAAAGTTGTTAGATCGGTCGTGAGATAGACCTTATTCAAATTGCGGAGGCGAACTGCTCTTTTTTTCCACAGGGTTTTCAATTTTCAGGGTCCGATTCAATTTTTGTCTTTTTCATGAGGCCTTTTCTGACCTCTCCCCTCCTTGGCATCTCCTCCCTACATTCTTATAACATTTAGCGTCAATAGTCACAATTTAACTCTCAATTATGTACTGCCGCGAATAAGTTCCTTTATTTTGCCGATGTGATCATCTTTTCTCCCAACTAGATTTTTAATGTTTTGTTTTTCTGCTAACTGCTTGTCAAAACTCCTACCGTAGCACTGCTACATGAAATGTGATCCGTAAGTGCTTACTGATTGATTGGCTGACGTTTTACTGTTCTAGTGTAATTTATCCTGGCACCCCAAAAGAGTACATGGAGATACTTCTAGTACTGATCCTTCTCTGGTTCTCTCCTTCCTGGACACAAGGAAGCACACACTACCCAGTCCTCTTGAAGAGCCCTGTGACTAATTCTGTCCTCTAAGCTGTGAGTAGAAGTGACCTGTCACTTTCAGAATGAGGCAGTGAAAGCCCCTGCATAACTGTGGAGGACACACATGGAAATGGTGAAGACACAAGAAGGAGGAGCATGGATCACTCAGTCACTGCCCTGAGGACAGCTGCCCAGGAGAGTTACCTGATGTTCACTGGATATGTTCTGTGAGCAAGAAATAAATTTTGTGATTTAAGTCACTGGCATTTTGAGTTTAATTTGTTCTCAAAGCATAATTTAATCTCTCTTGACTAGTTGTAGTAGAGGTTGTGATGCATTACCTAGACCTCCACTGCTGGAAAGTTCACTCACTTCTCAAGTAACTGGTTGCTGGCTGAATACCTCTCTTGGAATTGCACTAGCTAAAGACAGTTTCCTGTCCCAAGTCTCATTCTCTCTACAGAGCACCTTATATTCAATGACTGGTAAATGAGGCAGCATAAAGACCCAACCCTGTTGCCTGGACAAGGGACAGCTTTGAAGGAGCATCAAAACTCCCTGTAGCAACTGCATTTAAATTCCACCTCTCCCTTTGCCGACTCTTGTTTCTCTCACTCCCTTACAGATGAGCATGCCCGTCAAATTTTTGCATGTGCGTATCTGCCTCGGGGTCTGTTTCCCAGGGAACTGGAACTAAGATACAAATGCAGTTGTTTCAGATTCCAACAATAACTAAAAAACTTACAGAGTGAAGGTAAAAAGGCTGAAGTTTAGGTCCTGAGAGAATCTTTTCTACACCTACCTTAAAAAATATACAGACTAAGATTCAGGAACCTAGTTCCTACTTGTAGTTATTCTGCAAATAACTTGCTGTGACTCAGTTTCTTCATTTGTCAAATAGGGATGGTAACATATGCTCTAATGAGAGCAAAGAGCTGTTGTGCAGATCAAACATGAAAGTGTGTAAAATATTATAATGCTTTCTAAATAAGCTATGATCTCTCTGGACTTAATCTCACTTCACCTGTAGCCAGACTGCATTTGTAATGTCATTGTTGACTGATTTTTCTGAGACTTCCCAGAAAATTGGACAGGAAGCATTTTAATATTTTTCAATATTCACCTTAGCATCTAACATAATGCCTCACATCAAGTAGGAGCCCAGTGCCTATTTATTGAATATTCCCTTTGGGATCTGCACACCTGGGGACACATATAGGAACTGTTATTTCAGAAGAATTTTTGATTCATGTTTGTGAAGAAAAATGATTCAGAAGGGACAATAAGAAGACCCAATCTCATCTCCCATTTTAATTTGGAGAGGACAGATTAACCTCCCTCATGGAGATATATCAACATTGTGTTTTCATGAAACGTGCTTAGCAAGGTAGAAAAAGTGAACTAATTTTAACCCCAAAAGACACAAAGGTAATTTTGGCTTTAGAAGTGAAATTTAAGAAATGAAATAAATTGAGAGATAATAATAATAAACAGAAAGCTTCAGGCTCAGGTAGTTGGTGGAGTAAGTTATGAAAGAAGGACACAACTAGACAATAATATCATTTAGAGCAGCACTATCACTTCACCAATCACAACACACATAGGCATTGATTTCAGAGAGAAGTTTCAGGCTATAGAATCTTTTGAAGTAGTTATTACCCTGCTATTTTATATGCAAAATAAAATTATACCCCTGTTGATATTTTGTTTTGGACATAGTCTGCCTACTTCTGCTGGAGGAGGTGGAGAGAGGTCACCATGATCCCAAGTGTGCCATTAATAGCAACTGACAAAGGATTAATCTCCAAAATTTACAAGCAGCTCATACAGCTCAATATCAAAAAAACAAACAACCCAATCCAAAAATGGGCAGAAGACCTAAATAGACATTTCTCCAAAGAAGATATACAGATTGCCAACAAACACATGAAAGGATGCTCAACATCACCAATCATTAGAGAAATGCAAATCAAAACTACAATGAGATATCATCTCACACCGGTCAGAATGGCCATCATCAAAAATCTACAAACAACAAATGCTGGAGAGGGTGTGGAGAAAAGGGAACGCTCTTGCACTGTTGGTGGGAATGTGAATTGGTACATCCACTATGGAGAACAGTATGGAGGTTCCTTAAAAAACTACAAATAGAACTACCATACGACCCAGCAATCCCACTACTGGGCACATACCCTGAGAAAACCATAATTCAGAGTCATGTACCAAAATGTTCATTGCAGCTCTATTTATAATAGCCTGGAGATGGAAACAACCTAAGTGTCCATCATCGGATGAATGGATAAAGAAGATGTGGCACATATATACAATGGAATATTCCTCAGCCATAAAAAGAAATGAAATTGAGTTATTTGTAGTGAGGTGGATGGACCTAGAGTCTGTCATACAGAGTGAAGTAAATCAGAAAGAGAAAAACAAATACCGTATGCTAACACATATATATGGAATCTAAAAAAAAAAAAAGGTTCTGAAGAACCTAGAGGCAGGACAGGAATAAAGATGCATACAGACGTAGAAGATGGACTTGAGGACATGGGAAGGGGGAAGGGTAAGCTGGGACGAAGTGAGAGAGTGGCATGGACATATACACACTCCCAAATGTAAAATAGATAGCTAGTGGGAAGCAGCCGCATAGCACAGGGAGATCAGCTCGGTGCTTTGTGATCACCTAGAGGGGTGGGATAGGGAGGGCGGGAGGGAGATGCAAGAGGGAGGAGATATGGGAATATATGTATATGTCTAGCTGATTCATTTTGTTATAAAGCAGAAACTAACACACAATTGTAAAGCAATTATACTCCAATAAAGATGTTATAAAAGAAAAATAATTAGCGGCATGTTAAGCAGGCAAAAGCAGTGAAAAGAATATGGCATATCTTCTCCAAAGGAGAGTCCTACATCTCAATGTTTCCATCATTGTATTACAGTGAAGCATATCATGGAACATTTTTAAAAATATTTTACCCCAAAATCAGAACAGGCTGTGCTGAGGCAAGAGAGGAAAATTGTGTTATTATCTTTTAGTCGGTTAAAGACTCATTTGTTGGCAACAAAAGAAATAAATGGTTACCATTCTATAACACATTTAAATGAAATTGCTTCATAATGGCTATTACTATTGCAGGGATTATCTCACCAGATTCACTGCGACAAATTTTCACCAGAAATAAGAAATATAATGCCATTACAAGATATTGATGGAGAACTTAAGTCAGGCAGTTAGGATAAAAGGAGGATAATTTTCCTTCTTGAGATACCTTCCAACCAACTCTTCTGAATACTTTGCAGCTACCCAATTACAGTGTCAACTTCTTTGCAATTGATTTTATTTTACTTTACACATGCCATTTAAGTGGCTTGGCATAAGTCATGCAATCAAAAAAGTGACCATTTTATTTATGAGATCTCCTCAAAGTTAATCCTCAATCTAGGCCAAGAATGGCATAGTGGGATGTTTTTTGCAGAGCATGGTCTAGAGTATACGCAAAGATTCAGTGAAATATATTTGGTTAATAGTTGCTAGGCATAGTTATGGAATGCTGGGGAGTAGAGCAGAGAAAAAATCCAGTAGATGAGGAAATAATTGGAAATTAAAATAGCTAATTTTAACAAATTGTTTTAGTCTGCTTAAGTGGCAATGTTCAGAATTACATTTCAAGGTAAAGATCACTAGTCATGGTGCTTCATTATAAATCTTCCACATAGCCATTATATTTTCTATTTCTCCCTGTTGAATATGGACTACCTGTCATATTACATGAGTCTAGTTTGCAACTTTTTTGTATATTAAAACATATAATATGCTAAAATGTATTTTGGATTATTTTCAGTTTGGTGGGACCTTGGGACCTGGGCAGGTGAGTGAAATTCAGTTGTCAACCAATTAAGCTTTAGGTTCCCATGTATTCTCAAATAATGACACCTCCACCCTTATACTTGTTCAGGCCAAAAATCTTGATGTCATCTTTGAACTCCCTCTGGCACTCATCCTTTATATTGGACCTGTCAGCAGTGCCTTCAAAATATGTCTGGAACAATTCAGCCACTTCTCACCACCTCCAATAGCATCCCCCTCACCCAAACATCTTTATCCTGCTCTTAAGTCATTACTGTACCTACTATGTCCTATTTCTTCTTCCATCTCATACGCTTTACTCTGTTCTCCACTGAGCAGCGAGAGTGATCCTATGAAAACATAATCCACATCATGTCTTTCCTCCATTCAGAGGTCCCCGTGACGTCTTATCTCACTTTGTGTAAAAGCAAACGTTCGTTCTCTGACCTATGAAACCTTACCTGAGCTAACTGCGTGTCCCTTACTTCCTGTGCTGCAGCTACTCTGGCTTCCTTGCTGTTCCTCAGATATGCTGCTGGGCAGGCCTATCTCAGGCCTTCACACTTTGTCTTCTTCATTCCTCAAATGCTCTTCCCCCAGATATCCACAGGGCTAATCCTTTATTTAATTAGTCGGTACTCAAAAGTCACTCTTGGTGAGCTCTACCTTGACCAGCCTAACTAAAATCTTGGTATCCCCCTCAACATACACACACAGACACATGCACTTATTCCCTTCCTCTGATTTATGTTTTCCTTTCTAGCACTTATTATTATATAGCATATACCAAATTAAAGAAAAAATAATTATCTTGTTTATTTTCTGCCCCCCACACCAAAATCCAGACTCCTCAAAGTAGTGATTTTTGCCTGTTTTGTTCACAGCTGCATTGCCTGTGCTAGAAGAATACCTGTGGCATGCGAGGTACCTCACAAATATTTGTGGAGTAAACGATCCTATTCTGAGTCCAACCCACAGTTTCATAGCTTCTTGTACCAAGTAAAGCTCCAATTTTACATAATACATTATTTTCACTCTTAATGCTAGTCATGTACCCATTAATTTTGACAAGCTTCAATAAGAAGACTTTGGGAAAAGAAGTTGCATCTTTCAACAAGCAGAGAAAATGGAGGATGATAACCTCCTTCTAGAGAGTCAACCAAAGCTCTGTGGAAGTGCTAAGCTGTGATTTAAATAACTGGGGAATTCTTGAAGAGTTTAACTTAGATTTGAATCAAACAAAAACATTTTTGCTCTTTATTCTTCTTTTATGGTATTGAATGTGGAGTAAACTAATTTAGATTTATTAGCAGAGTAAAAGAAATAAGAAATATTTCTTGAAGAAATAACCTATATTATCACTTCATTTCTGAACATAGTGTTAACTTGTGAACCATTTCTCCTTGAAATAACTGAAAACCAAGAAATAAGCAATTTCATAGTTCTATTTTAGGCATTGCTAATTCCAATGTAAAAGACAGTAAAACGAACTAAGTCTATGGCAGTTAGAGAGGGTAGATGTTTTGACAATTATAGCTAGAATTACAGCATCTCATGTTTGGAAAATATCACAAATTCGCCTTTTTGATAACATGCCTTTTTGATACTAAAATCTCTTCTGTGACATGGCTTCTGATGGTAATCCAGCACATCCACACATCCAATAATGGGAAATTTACTATATTTTGAGGCAGTTTATTTTAGCTTTGGACAATTTTGTTAAAAAACCTCACTTATATTGACTCAGTTTGTCTCCTTGAAATTTCCTTAGAAGATATTTAATAAGCATCACTGACTGAATGGATGATTAGATTAAGTAGAATTAACTTGTGAAGATGGTGACTGCCACAAGAATCAGGCAGCTTGACAATAAGACTTGACAGATTATGTCACAGAAGTGCTTATAAAGGCCAAAAATCTACAGGAAGTAGATATAAGAATTCAAAAAGCACAATACCTTGGGATTATTTCATGTAAAGACAAATAGTCCTTCCCCTTCTACTTCAAGGTAAATCTCATTACAGTTTAGTTTGACAACTTATATTTATAGTAACATCTGTGTGTTACCAAATAAAGATAATATCATTTAAAGTATTTTTAAGTAGATAATGTAAGTTTTTGTTTTTTGTTTTTTTTGCAGTACGCGGGCCTCTCACTGTTGTGGCCTCTCCTGTTGCGGAGCACAGGCTCCGGACGCACAGGCTCAGCGGCCATGGCTCACGGGCCCAGCTGCTCTGCGGCATGTGGGATCTTCCCGGACCGGGGCACGAACCCTTGTCCCCTGCATCAGCAGGCGGACTCTCAACCATGGCGCCACCAGGGAAGCCTGATAATGTAAGCTTTAACACAGTTCATAAATGTCTCCACTCCAAGCACTTAAACTTATAAAATCATGTTGCTTAATACAGCAATTTTTAGCTTATCTGAAAAATGTATTTACGTTGTAACAGTTATTCTCCAATAGTAGCAAATAAATAAGATGTAATTGCTATTGTGCAGACAATTCAGACTTCTAAAGGCTCTATGCGATTATAATCAAATCAAAAATTTTTATTAATGTCATAATAATACTGCTTTAAATGTTGCAAAAAAGAAAACTATTAGAAACATGTATAGAATTTGAAGTATAAAGATATTCAACTGAACAAGGGAAAATATCTCTAATTCCTAAGGTCATTATGTGATACTGTTAAGTCCAATGCCTGTTGTTAATTAAATGGAACTGGAATAACTTTTGAAACTCTGCCTGAAATTCAGTGGCACCTTCTGACATGTCATCTATGCTTTCTGACCACTCTGTCTTTTTTTTTTGGCTGTGTTGGGTCTTCATTGCTATGCACGGGCTTCCTCTTGATGCAGAGAGCTGGGGCTACTCTTTGCTGTGGTATGAGGGCTTCTCATTGTGGTGGCTTCTCTTGTTGTGGAGCACAGGCTCTAGGCACATGGGCTTCAGTCATTGCAGCACGTGGGCTCAGTAGTTGTGGCTCGCAGACACTAGAGCACAAGCTTAGTAGTTGTGGCACACGGGCTTAGTTGCTCCGCAGCATGTGGGATCTTCCCGGACCAGGGCTTGAACCCATGTTCCCCACATTGGCAGGTGGATTCTTAACCACCGCACCACTAGGGAAGTCCCCACTCTGTCTTTGATAAATGTCTATATCTATGTCTATTTTTTAATCTCTCTTTCTCTAACTACCTAACAACACACACACCTTACATATTGCAAGATGTCCTAAATTGCATTTGCCATTTTGGATTTCCATTTTCCTCTAACATGAGAATATTTCACACCAGATTGCAGGTTAGGAGGTCTGTTTTCTTGTTTCAGATCTGCCATTGTACGATGAAGAGCATTCAATTCTTTCACCTGCTTGGGGAGTTTTCTGACTAAATGATTGATTACTAAGATCCTAGTTTGTTTCAAGAGTTTATAATATTACTATTTTGTGAGTATTTTGAATTGGGAAAGTCTATCTGTGAGATGTGAATGTTGACCAAAGGATAATGGAGGTGAAAATTCTGTGCCAATATGCCCTGAATGTCTTCCATTTGCTGCTCACCCTCCAACCTTCTCTGCCCTGCTGTTCTCCAGGGGCTGCAGTCTCTGTGGACTGTATCAACAGGCTCCCTTGATGCTGGAGCGAAGACAGGAGAAACAGAGGGGTGAAGAGTGAGACTGGAATACGTATTCTCCCTGCTTGCTCCCTGCAGGTCATTACTGTGGGCTGTGTGACTGAAGGCTACAGCCCGTCAGTCAGCCCTCTCCAAATTACAGTAACTGCTCTCTCCTCTTACTGCTGCAGGCTTACCTGGCCCATGCGCCCTTTGGTACTGCACTCCTCTTCTTGATTTCCTTACTCTCTGACCATAGCTTTGCAAATATTTCCTTGATTAGAATCATTACAAACTATTCCAGTCTGTATGGCATCAACTTCCTGACTGGGAGTCCAAGCCTCTGGGCTGCTGCAGCAGGGAAAGATGAATGTTGTGTTGCACAAGATGGATATTGGAGTTGCTGCCTCTGTCTCAGTTATCAACCAGGAACTTCCTCACCCCGACCAGAAGGCACAGTACATGATACCCTTCACATTGCCATGGGACAGACGGATGAACAATAGTGACACACAAGACAGAGTACTGAAAGCAGAGTGAGAGAGAGAGAGTCTTTCACAGGATCACAGAGAGAGAAAGGAAAACCAGTATCAGGGAGGAAAAAGAATTTTGCAGTGAACACACAGAGTAAATCACCTCTGAAAGACTGCTAATCTCTCTGAATCACAGAAGAAGAGGCTGGGGATTTTTCATTAATAGTTGTAAGTCCCTCAATATAAAGAAGAAGCAGTCTACACAAGGCCAAGCTGTGCTCTAAGTGGCAACATGCAAAGTCTCTCAGCAAAACTGAGTAGCCCAGGAGGAAGAGAAACTTGGTCTGGAAAGAAGACTGCACATGGTGACAGGTGGTTGGGAGTTTTCATGGAAAAAACAAAAACCCCCAAACCTAATACTAAAATTCTACAGCATGCCACTTTGGTTTGTTATATGTATATTTCCTTCAGTTAAACAGATATAAAGATATATAGATGATGATAGATATATACATAGTGAGATAGATACATAAATAGATAGCTAAAGAATTCTGTAGCATATGTTAAGACATTTCCATGTCCCAAATTAACAATCCCAAATAAAAGAAGTCTGAATTGAGTAAAACCTTCTGACTCTCAAGCAGTTAGGAGCCTATATTTGGAATGCGTAATTTAAAATGTCTGAATTCACTGAAAAAAATATTAAGCACTGAGGGTATTCCAAGTGTGTGGATAACCAAACTATTGGCCGTGTTGCTCCTTATGTGTGTAAAGCACGTAGCACAGTAAAGACTTCCAGTTATGTCTGCTGTTCCCTCAGGCTGGCATGCTTTTCTATCAGACAGCTGGATGACTCACCTCACTCCTCTTTCCTGTTGTTTCTCAAGAGAGCACATGCTCAGTGAGACCTTGATGATTCCCTATACAATTTCAGCTCTCCCAATTTTTATTTTATTTTTTCTTAGAATTTTTCACTATTTTAATAATTATCATGCTCCATCTACATTATAGAATATAAACCCTATGAGGGAGGATTTTTATTTTTTGTCTGTTTTGTTTAGAACTTTAACTCTAGGGCTTAGAAGAGTGCTTGGCACATAGCAAGAGTATATTAGTTATTTTTCGTAAATGAAAGGAAGGAAGGAAGGAGGGAGAGGGGGGAAGGAAGGGAAGGAAGGAAGGAAGGAAGGAAGGAAGGAAGGGAGGAAGGGAAGAAGGAAGGAAGGAAGGAAGGAAGGAAGGAAGGAAGGGAGGGAGGGAGGAAGGAAGGGAGGGAGGAAGGAAGGGAGGGAGGAAGGAAGGAAGGAAGGAAGGAAGAAAGGAAGAAAGGAAGGAAGGAAGGAAAGAGGAAGGAAGGGAGGAAAGAAAGGAGGGAGGGAGGGAGAGAGGGAGGGAAAAGGGGATTCAGGGGAGACACTTGGGAAAGAAGAGTTGCTTTCACATTTGAAGAGAGGCCAGAAAGTACTTCATGAAAATCTTACCTTTGACCTAAGTCTTGAAAGATGAGTGATTTGTTTTTAGGTGAAAGTAGAGGGTATTGAATAAAGAAAATCCACGATTCAAATGACATTCAGTTACCTTGATTTGAGCACAGTTCCAAGTTACGTATGTTTAATTGGAAACCTCACTTAAGAGCAATTTCCACATGGCTAGATGTGTTCACACAGATTCTGGAGGAAAAGTGCTTGGGGAAGATTTAGAGCAGTAGTTCTCAGCTCAGGTGACTTCCATGCCCCACCCCATCCCCCTGCCACCTAGGGAAATTCTGCAATGTCTGGAGATAGTTTTCGTTGTCACGCTGGTGGAGAACACTACTGGCATCAAGTGGTAGAGGTCAGGGGTGCTGCTGAACATCCTGCTATGCAGATGACAGCCTCCGCAACACAGAGTTATCCGGCCCAAAATGGCAACACTGCCCCAGGTGAGAGCTCTGGGTTAGAGGGAACTGGTGAGATTTAGACTCCCACTGTAGTCTGTGCCAACAGTAAGAGTCTGAGACTTGTTTTATGGCGGGGATTTAAAGCGAAATGATTTCCTTGAGGATGAACAGAAGAATTAAGTGCACCCTGGCGATGACTGAAAAAAAATCTGAGGGCCCCTTAAAGTATGTGTATATGAATGATTGTTACAGAGAACACTGGGCCTAATATTTTTCTGTAGCACCTATTTCTGGACAGATTCTTGAATTTTTAGAAAAAAATAGCTACCTTGAAATTATAATCCAGTGGATGCTCCTCAAGGTAATGGACAGAAACTTAAGTGTCATTACTATTATATTGAGGACAGTATCTGGTCATCTTAATTTTATTCCCCCAGAAGAAGCTGTCCTAAGTGCTAAGACAGCACAATTCTATCGTTTAAAAGCCATTTTATATTTTAAAATAAACTTAGATAAGAGGGAAAAACACTGTAGGAGTTAAGTTAAAAATTGATTTTCAGCAAAGAAAAATAGTAAGGCTTTCTTTGCTGATTTTCAAAAATATTTTGTCTGTTTTGTTACCCCAACTAGGAAATTGCACACAGGGTGATGTTACAAAGATAAAAGCCTCTGGAACCATATAGAAGCTGTGTGAATGGGAAAATGTATTTTTAAAACCAGCCATTCCTTTTTGAGCTCTGCCGCTTGCGGAAATATATGGGAAGAAGATTGTCCTTGTTATTTCTGAGTGGTTTAGAGCAGGGGACGTTTTTGGGAACATACACCTCAGTACTGCATAGACTCAATCCCCAGCTTGACAGCTCTCTTAAATGAAATGCAACCTGTGCTGCACTTCATCTCCTGTATCTTATCCCTGGCTCACATCTACTGCGATCTTTATTTATATAAAGATGCATTCTGGGATCCTGATCCATTTTCCTGACACCAGTTCAGACATGCCTGAGACCTGTCATTACCAACCAGATTTCAGCACTAACCCTTGAGAGGCAAAGAGATTACTGATATGCAGTCTGCCTAAAGTGTTTTGGCTGCATCTAGTACACTTTAAACTGGACAATGTGCTTTCATATCTGTATTATAAATGGAAAAAAGCTGAGGCCAAAAAGCCTGAAGATCCAACAACCTAAACGCTGCAAGGCATCTCTTCTCATACACAATCTCTTCTCTTCTCCTGTCCCTTTTACCTTCCCCAAATTCAGACAATTTTGTAAATTGATTCAGACAATTTTTTTCTGCTCTTCCTTTTTCTCAAAAGACAACCCAAAAGGGCATTATTTAATAAAGTATTGTAGAAAACAGATCATCAGTCCATTCAACTGAAGAATTCTAAATATGAGTATGAATTTATTACAAATTCTAGTGAACAATGTACTTGGAAAATGCAGCACCTCATCTTTGAGCTGTCTTGTTTTTTGCATTTTTAAAATTAATAGACTTTAATTTTTAGAGCAGCTTTAGTTTTACACAAAAATTGGGCAAAAGCATAGAGAGTTCCCATATTACTCCCTATCCCCAACACACACACACACACACACACACACACACACCTTTCCTATTATTAACATCTTGCATTGGTGCAGTACATATGTTACAATTGAAAAGCCAACTCTATAGGTTGTTATTAACTAAAGTTCAGAGTTTACCTAGGAATTTACTCTTTGTGTTGTACATTCTATTGGTTTTGACAAATGCATTATGTCTTGTATCCACCATTACGGTTTCACACAGAACAGTTTCAGTGCCCTAACTATCTCATATGTTCTACCTATTCAGCCTTCCTACCACACCTGCACTCCTAGCAACCACTTATCTTTTTGCTGTCTCTATAGTTTTGCCTTTTCCAGAATGTCATAGAGTTGGAATCATACCATATGTAGCCTTTTTGGAGTGGCTTCTTTCGCTTAGTAATATGCATTCTTGTGGCTTGACAGCACATTTCTTTTTATCACTCAATAATATTCCAACCATTGTGTAGATATACCACAATTTTTTAAATTGGTATTTTTAAAAGTTAAGGAATATAAAACAAATATAAGATTTTTTAAGGAAAACCAAGGTAAAATTTTAATTTTTACAAATGTTAATTTTTTCCTTAGGTTTCAAAAGAATCATGAGATAGCATTAAATGAAACAATCTGATATGGTATCTTCAAAAGTGTCTGTTTGGATTGGAAGAATCAATATTGTCAAAATCACTATACTACCCAAGGAAATCTATGGATTCAATGCAATCCCTATCAAATTACCAATGGCATTTATCACAGAACTAGAACAAAAAAATTTTAAATTTGTATGGAAACATAAAAGAGCCTGAAAAGCCAAAGCAATCTTGAAAAAGAAAAATGGAGCTAGAGGAATAAGGCTCCCTGACTATACTACAAAGCTACAGTCATCACAACAGTATGGTACTGACCCAAAAAACAGAAATATAGATCAATGGAACAGAATAGAAAGCTCAGAAATAAACCCACACACCTATGTTCAATTAATCTATGACAAAGGAGGCAAGAATATATTTACAATGGAGAAAATACAGTCTCTTCAATAAGTGGTGCTGGGAAAACTGGACAGCTACATGTAAAAGAATGAAAATAGAACATTCTCTAACACCCTGCACAAAAATAAACTCAAAATGTGTTAAAGACCTAAATGTAAGACCAGGTACTATAAAACTCCTAGAGGAAAACATAGGCAGGACACTCTTTGACATAAATTGCAGCAATCTCTTTTTGAACCTGTCTCTTAGAGTAATGGAAATAAGAACAAAAATAAACAAGTTGGACCTAATTAAACTTTAAAGCTTTTGCATAGCAAAGGAAACCATAAACAAAATGAAAATAAAACCTACAGAATGGGAGAAAATATTCACAAATGATGCTACCAACAAGGGATTAATCTACAAAATATACAAACAACCCATACAGCTCAATATCTAAAACAAACCACCAATCAAAAAATGGGCAGAAGATCTAAATAGACATTTTTCCAAAGACATACATATGGCCAAAAGGCACATGAAAAGATGCTCAACATCGTTAATTATTAGAGAAATGCAAATCAAAACTACAATGAGTATCACCTCACACCAGTCAGAATGGCTATCATCAAAAAGTCTACAAATAATAAATGCTAGAGAGGATGTGGAGAAAAAGAACCCTCCTGCACTGTTGGTGGGAATGTAAATTCGTGCAGCCACTATGAAGAGCAGTACGGAGGTTCCTTAAAAAAATAAAAATAGAGCTACCATGTGATCCAGCAATCTCACTCCTGGGTATATATCCAGAGAAAACCATACTTTGAAAAGATACATGGACCCCAATGTTCACTTCAGCACTATCTACAATAGCCAAAACATGGCAGCAACCTAAATGTCCATTAACAGAGGAATGGATAAGGAGGATGTAGTACATATATACAATGGAATACTACTCAGCCATAAAAAAAGAATGAAATAATGCCATTTGCAGCAACATGGATGGACCTAGAGAGTATCATACTAAGTTAAGTAAATCAGACAAAGACAAATATCATGATATCACTTATATGTAGAATCTAAAAAAGTGATACAAATGAACATTTACAGAACAGAAGGAGACTCACAGACAGAAAACAAACTTAATACCAAAGGAGAAAGGGAGGTGGGGGGAGGGATAAATTAGGAGGCTGGGATTAACATATATACACTACTATATATAAAATAGATAACCTACAAGGACCTACTGTATAGCACAGGGAACTATACTGGATATTTTGTAATAAACTATATGGGAAAAGAATCTGAAAAGGAATATATACATATATATATATATATATATATATATATATATATATATATATACACAACTGAATCATTGTGATGTACACCTGAAAATAACACAATACTATAAATCAACTATGCTGCAATAAAAAAGAAACTGTCTGCCTGACAGGGTTTAGTGGAGATGAAAATATTGAATAATTTAAAGTTCATCTTCCTTCTTAAAATGGTATTTAAATATAATTACTTGTAAAAACTTTTGTGAAAATCACACAAATAATAAGTCTGTTTTGAATGGGAATCAATTATGTGAACATAAGTTTTCTAGGGATTCAGAAGGCACTGCCAGTTGGCAAACCTACTGGTCTCTAAGGCATAATCAGGTTCTGCTTGTTTCTCTAATGCTGGGTCTATCTTTCTGTAGTCAAATCTTTCCTCACTCTTTCAAATCCTGGAAACAGAAAGGTAAATTCCTAAAGCACTATAGTAAGCAATTAGGAGTTCAAATCTGTACCAGTTGTTTGAAAGATTAGTCTAATACTTGGTGCTCTGTGAAGGAGTTGGGACTAGGAAGCAGCAGGATGAATAAAGTGTTTGCAGTTGTTTCTGAGTCAGTGGCATGAGATTTACAAGACAGGTGGTTGTTTCTATGTGGACTGCCATTGGATATATGTGAGGGACAACGGAACACCATGTGAGCTGTTACTCAAAAACTGAAGGCAGCTATCAGTAACAATTGGCTAAGAGTTTTATTAACTCACCACAGCTGTAACTTAGTCCCTGTAATTGTCCCTTTCCTTCTCTTAGTTCTAACTTAGTTCTAAGTTCTCTTAGGTAGTTGTATTTTCTACCTAATTATTACAGAAAACTCTTTAGGAGTCATACTTTTAAAAATTCATGGGGTTGATAGTCAATGCTGTAGATATACCACCTAATCTTTTCTGCACAATTTCCAAAGCTCCATGCTGCCTTTTCCCATTTCTGATAATACAATGAGACAGCCTCTTGTATACACTGGTATCTCTCATTAACATATCTGACCTATGTAAAGAAAATGATAATAACTAACAGCCATAAAATAAAAATTGAGTTAAATGCAAAACCTACAACAATCCTGAATGGTAGGACTTAACATTGTAAATATATTAACTCATCCTCATTTGATATGAGCATTTTTAATTGCATTTAGAATTTAATCTATAGGGCGATTTGTGTGTGCATGTGTGTGTGTGTGTGTGTGTGTGTGTGTGTGTGTGTGTTTGGAGGGTAGGACCTTGAGAGGTAGACTAAAAATTTATTTCAAAAGTAGAAAATAATGGGAGGGAACTTGTCCTAGCAAATGTTTCTTATTCTCTAAAATCTGTAATAATTGTAACAATTCTAATAAAATCTGTAAAATCTAGGGAACTTGTCCTAACAAATGTTTCTCATTCTCTAAAATCTGCAAATAATATATTTGAAATAAAGTAGATTTAGATGCCTAATTACACACATACACACACAGAGACACACCCTAGATGAGTAGAAGACATAAACTTTAAAAAAGATACAAAATATAAAGGAATTATTTTATATTCTTTTATTAAAGAAGGCCTTTCTAAGTGAGATATAAAACCACAAAACTCAGAAAATTTATTTGCTTAGAGACATTGAATTAAATTTTTCTGAATGATAAAATATACCTTAAATACATTTAAAAGACAAAAAATAGACTCAAACTTTTTATAACACCTTTAGCAAGTCAAGAGTCATGGCCCATAATATATGAACAGGGCTTATAACATGAGAATGGAAAGATAGCCCATAAGAAACAAGACGCAAAACTTGAACACAAAATTAATTCACAGAAAAGAAAATATAAAAGGTTACTCAACATATGATTAAATGTAAAATTTCACTAAGTGAGAAGAAAACCAACCACACAAAATGAAATTCTTTCCCTTCTATCAGTTTCAGTATAAATTGTAAAGTACATCCAGTTATGAGTAAGCAGGAAAAGGAGGTACTGTCACATACTCTTTCTCGCAATGACTGGGGACAATTAAGGAGCATCCACGAAAATATAAAATGTACAAACCCTTTGACAAATAAAATTTTTTTTATTCTTAGATTTGATCCTAGAGTAACATGCAACTATGCACAAAGATTAGCAGTCTATAAATAACCAGCATTTGTATTAGCAAAATTTGGAACCAAGCATCAATGGGAGAATGTTTGAAAACACTATATAATATAATATAGCTATTAAATGAGGTAGTTGTATATATTTTTCTAAGAAAATATGTTCAGGATATTTTGTTGAAGAATTTAAGTTCAAATTTAAGATAAAATACGATAAAATTTTCTAATGTATATATGAGAATGACATTTATTAACATGCATGTATACATATGTACATACACAGGCATACACATATTCTTATAAGCAAGAAATAAAAACTCTGGAGAGCTAAGAACTAAATGCTAGTAATCATCACCTTGGGGGATGGAACTGGGGTAGGGATGAGATTATACTCTTCTAGATTGTATTCTTTAAAAAAGAAGATGTGTTACATGCAAATTTTATTTTCATTTTGTTTTCCATTGTTTTCACTTTTCTTTATTTTTCAAAAAGCTGAAATATACATTTGAAACAAAAATAACTAAAATAAAACATAAACCAGGAGCATAATTTGGGAAATATCCTAGATTTGAAGATGGAAGAAAATGCAGGTGCATTAACGCAATTTAATCTTAGTATTCAAATTACATTTCTAGATCTCTAAATAGTTTCCTTTAAAACTCATTCAAATATTCATTCTAGGGAAATTGCTGAGCTTATTTATATGGAAGCACCATATTAGTGGACATCGTATTCAAGGGAATGGTCCAAAAGGGGCCCATATTCACGTCTCAGCCAGGTTTCCCTCTCTCTGTCAATATCCTAAAACTTTTGCCTGCTTACCCAGGAAATGAGATTCATAATGATCAAATATAAAATGATGTTAATATTTTGGTCGTTTAAGGAATGCAGGGTGAGTACAGAGAATTGCTGAGAATTTACAGCACTAATCTTGGCCTGAACACTTGGTCTGGTCTCTGTTCTGTCTGATACAAAGAAGGTCTGTGGAAATGCTCAGTTGGAACGAACAGGAATGTGGTGTGTCTCTGTGATTTCCTGTCCCTCCCTGTTTTTTCCACAGAAATAGGTCCTTTGGTGAAAAGACATCTGTGCTTTCTTCTTTCTCAAGACTGAATGTCATGATTTAGAACACACAAATGTAATTTCAACTTTGACTGCCTGCTGGTTTATTTCATGCACCTGCTTTTGGAGGAAGGAGAGCAGGATTTTAAGAGGACATTTTGAGGCCAGAGCTGACATTTGACCTGATACATCCCATAGGAACATGGAAAACAAAAGCACTTATTCATATTGGGTGATTTAAACAGCAAAGGAACATATTTGCAATTATATTTACATATCAACACAGACTTGTTTCTTTCCTTGTTTTTTTTTTCTTTGTCATGAAATGAAAAGTTAAAGATTTCCTTTTTTGTATTTATAGCTCCATATCAAATCCTGTATTGATTTATAAGTCAAACTTTGTTTTTTCTTTTAATTTCAGATGTTTTAATTTCTCTATATAATACTTTTTAAGTTTTAGGATTTAAGTGTAAACTACCTATGTAAGTCTGCATATATAATTTCCACTATGTGTGAACTTAGTTGTTTCTAACTAAAATATCTTCTATTAAAAATGTTCTTTTATTTCTGAGTATTAAGCAATTCCAATGATGGAATTGTTATAAAGAGCCATCCTGAATGGTTTTGCTAAAAGTGTGACAGCTAATAAATTGAGGATTGATTTAACAAATAATTCTTAGTCCTTAAATTGCTTTCTGTAATAAATGGTTATGCAATCCAAGTCAACTGCCAACTGCTTAACTTCCTTTTAGGGAAATAAATATCAGATTAAAAAACCAAAACAAAAAAAGCAGACAAAATAGATGTTTAATAAAAGTAGATTACCTTCTGCTTCTTTTGCTCATCAAAGGGCATGTATTTCTCCATCTTGATTCTTTGAATTGAGGGAATCCATCTCTACTACCACAGAACAAAAACTGCCTAAAATAATTTATTGAGGATTTTAAGATATAGAAGCAAAACATGAAAAAAAAGTAGGAAACATCAGATTGTAAATATGAGAGCAATGCTGTGGCTTTATAGTGACACCACGTATTTGCTAGAATTGATGAACAGCAGATGTCCTGAGACTTGTGAAAACATCTGCAGCAATCACTTGAAGGTGCGAAAATTATCTGATTAATTTCCTTTCTTGGTTTGTTCTGTGCATTCCCTTATAAATTATTTTTCAACCCAGGAGCCTTTCTTTCCATCATTCCTCTATGAAATTTGGTAAAATAAGAAACTTCACAGTTCCAGAATATGGTTACAGATGGATAGGTCAGGTGATTTGTATTTTTTCCTTAATTAACAATGCTGATTGCTACCACCATGGATCTGAAACCTGCCTTTTAATCTTAGAATATTCTTTCTGCTTGTCTGCTAAATTCGTAAGACTCAGTGACATGAAAACAAAGATGAGTCATTTGTAGATTTTTTTTGATAAAAGATCTTCCTGGGATGAGGTCCTACTGGGCCGTGCAGGTAAAGCCAGTGCCTGCTTCAGCAGCTCCTTCCTGCGGCCCTCTGCTGTTGAGCCATCAACCTGAGTTGGCTGAGAGTGAGCACACACCAAGCCTCCCATGAGGGTCCTTTCCACTCTTCCATTTTGTAAAACTCAGGGCACTTCTGTTTCTCAGAAAAGCTAATGATGTGTTGGGTTGAGCTGTACATTTGCTGGGAATATGTAAAATAGAGGCATTTACCCTGAAAGGAAGTGACCGTATTACGGTACACATAGCTCTAGGTGAGGGGAGTAAATAAAAAGAACTCTTCGAAGAAATATTGTTTTGTCTCACAATGAAATGGAACAGTAAACTAAGAATCCATGGAACTGCACAGAATTGAGTCCTCTTTTATTCTACTTACCCTGGCCAGGGGTTCTCCACTGTGTATAGCACGATAAAAAGTGACCTCAGGATGGTAACCTCTGGGACAAAGAACTTCCATTTTCTTTGATTTAAGACCACTCATACCTTTATGTAGCCTATACCGTTCCTATTCAATCTGAAAAGGGATTTGCCAGCTCTGCACCTAAGCTTCTTTTCTCTTCAAATTCAGTCTCTCCTGCTTCTCTCTTCTTGACTTATCCTCTTAACTTTTCAAGGACAATAACTAAACTTAGCTTAAAAGGAGAACAATAGTGGTCAGCTCTGTAAGGTATAAACAAACAGACAAAAGTACCCATCTGCTCAGTGGCTGCTGCTGTCTTTGAGGGTCTTTCTCTGATACCCTTAGGGGTTTAGTTAACCGGAACATACAGGTCTCCACAGCCTTGAAACAGCTGGAGTTGTGTTGTACATTGCTTATAGGTTTGCCTGAATGACAGCTGGTTTAGCTATAGAAGTGAAAACTGATCACCTAAATCCCTCACAAGAGAATGAAAAAAGAGAAATACTCTCATAGACTATTCAAATCAAAAGAAGCAGCCAAGGGTGTCTACTGAAGAGGGAAGAAAAGAGTTTGCTGTCTTCCCTGCAAAAGTTCATGGTAGACAGTGAACAGAGACAAGTGCAAAACCATATTATTTGTAGACAAAATTCCACTGGTAGCCAAAGAAAAAAGACTTCTTTAGAAGAGATGAAAGAGAGGCTGAGGGTTTCTCTGTGGAAAGCTGAAGAGGAGGAGGTGAGCCAGAGGTGATAAACTGAAAGCTTCTACTAGTTCAAAATCAGGTTAAGGCTCTGATTGTCCTGCACCCAAAGTACCGTTTCATCCATTAAACCTTGCCTTGGTGGAATTTGCACCTCCCATGTGCCAAATCACTTAACCCGGAACTGTCACCAAAACATCAGAGCATTGAACAAATATGCTTAAAAGAAGCTAAGGAAAATAATAAATACTTAGGATTTCCTAAGTATTTGTACGAGGCCAGGCATGCAAGTAAGATCTGAACCATTAACAAAGTCTAATCAAACTGAAATAATAATTACTTATCATGTCTGTTATTTGCAAGGCACTGGGCTAGGGCTATATTGGAACATGGGAGAATAAGATTCAATTTCTGATTCAAAGCACCCAGTGTCCAGTGAAGAAAATAGACATAAACAAGTAGGGATAGAAGGGAGCTACTAAAATTTTTGAAGGATGGAGCTTAGAATCAGAAAGCAATAAGGCATAACTCAAGGTCTACAAATCCCACCTAATGGAAGAGCTTTTCCTTTTTCCTCTCCCCCCAAGCCGGATTTTTGTGATGTTTACACTAGGGCGTCAATGCCTCTCCACTATTTCTTACCACTGAATAGTAGATTTTAGTTCTCCTTTCCTCTCCCCATAAGGTAACTTCTACAAAATTGCTTCTCTGATTGAGAAATATAACACATATTAAAAGACCATTGTATGCTGAAGACTACACTATTTATAATGCCTCAGTCAAAAGAAACTGCATGCATAGTCCTGAAACTGAAGATTATCTCAATTTTTCTGGAGAAATACAATACAGAAAATGAGAAAAGTGCTTGAAAATAATATTAAAGAGTGGATAAGGTTTATATATTCAAGTGTGCTGTTGCAGCTGATTTACCGGTTGTTCATGTTAAAATACACAGTATTGGTATGGGAATATTGATAAGCTCATATTTATTCTATGCACTCATTTACACATATGCACACACACACGATTTTGCTGTACATATTGCTATAGTAAAAACAATCTTAAAACAGAAATTGCTACAACCTTTCTTCCTTAGTCATTTATTTTTTGGTTGGATTAATCAATTGACTAAATTTTTAAACACTTAAAAAACTGAATTGACAGTTCACAGATGGATATAGAGATAAGAACAAAATTAGATTACTGAAATGTTCTGACATATCCATGAAAAAGAGTGTATAAATATTATGATTTTAAAAATTACACTTGGAACATTTTGGTCATACTGCTGTAAGAGTGAATTCCTTTTAAATTTCTTAAATGTACAAAGTTCCAGGCATACAGTATGTTTTTCTAACCATATGATTTCCCTAGAAGTAATTCTGAATATGTGTGAATTTCACCTAGAGGAGAAGGGCCGCAATAATGCTATTGATTTTTGGTCATGGACTGGATAGAATTGATTTATGAAAAAATAATGTTGAAGCAACATAGCTTAGGTTCAGTATCTTCTATGTTCTTATGGAGCCTAGCTTAATTAGAAAGATATGTTTCTTGTCATATGTGTGAAATGTCTATTTTGTCTTTAAATATGGCAAGAGAGGTAGAGAAAGAGAGAAAATCCTAGAATTAGAAACTCTGAGTCCCTTCATCAACTAGCCATCACTGTGGCCCCCAGAAGGGAATTGGGACACAGAGACAAAACCAGTCAAATGAAGTTCACTGGATGGGGCTTTGTGTAACCTGTGAAATGGCAATGATACTACAGGGAATTTTATTTGACATGTAAGAGACCAGCCTATACTTCGATAATATTAATCCAAGTGACATGTCGAACCCTTTCACCTGGGTTCATTGTCTTATGACCCATGAGTGATGAGAAGAGGCAGGAATCAAGGCAAGGCAAACCCCAGGAAAACTTGTCAAGCGAGTAAAGGCACAGCAATCCTAGGCCTAGATATCACAGAGACTGAGCCAGCAAATCCTAGCAGCTTTTCCTTGGACTTTGTTTTCATTCTTTCTACGTTTGTGCTTAGTTACTTTCAGCTTTAGCCTTACATTATCCAGTCAACACACTATTTCCCAAAGTTACCTAAGGTGGCTCCTTTCTTTTCCACTTTATAGTATGGATTTGTAACATTTAGATTCAATTGTCAGAGTCTACACTTCATCTTGAATTCCCCCAACAATCTAGCTCACTTTAAAAAACAGTTTGCACACAGTAAAATTCCCTCTTTATGGTATAGAGTTCTATGGGTGCTGACAAAAGCACTGAGTCATATATTCACCTCCACAGTATCATACCAAACAGTTCTATCATTTCCCAGTGCTACCCCTTTGTGGTTACCCCCTCCCCTCAGACTTAACCTTGGCACCAATGATCTTCTTTCTGTCCTACCATTTTGCATTTTTCCAGAATGCCACATATTTGGACTCATACAATATGAAGCCCTTTCAGTCTGGCTTCTTTCGCTTACAAAAGTGCTTTTTAGATTCTTGCATATTATGAGAATTCATAATTTTTTCCCTTTATATTGCTGAGTAATATTCTACTGCATGGATGTACCGCCATTTGTTTATCCATTCTTGTGTTGAAGGGCATTTGCAATGTTTCCAATATTTGGAGCTTATGGATGAAACTGCTATGAACATAAACATACAAGTATTTATAAATATAATATTACATTTCCCTAGGGTAAATGCCTAGGAATAGGAAAGCTGGGTTATATGGTAAGTGTATGCTATATTTATATTTATATGTAACTGCCAAAATATCTTCCAAGGTTGCCATAACATTTTGCATTCCCACCAAGTAGCTCTTCACATTCACACTTGGTGCTGTCATTTTTTTTTTTTTTTCATTTTAGTCATTTTAATACATGTGTAATGGTATCTTACTGAAGTTTTAATTTGCATTTTTCCCTAATGACTAATAATGTTGATTATATCTTCATATGCTTATTTTTCATCTGCATATCTTCTCTGGTGAAATATCTCTTTAAATTGTTGCTTTTTTTTAATTGAGTTTTTTAAATTGTTAAGTTCTTTATATACTTTGCACGAAAGTCTCTTATCAGATATGTGATATGCACATATTTCCTCCCAGAATATGGCTTGTCTTTTATTATCTTAACACTGTTTTTTTACAAAGCAAAATTAATTAATTTTGATTTAATTTATCCAGTTATAATTTTTTTCTTTTATGAATCTTGCTTTCAGAGTCATGTTTGAAAAATACCTGCAAAACTGTAATTCACACAGATTTTGTTTTTGTCTATTTCTAGAATTTTATAGTTTTAGGATTTTGACTAACACTTATTAATTTTTGTGTAAAATGTGACCTATGTGTCAAGGTTCACATTTTTGCACATGGAAATTGAGTTGTTTCAGCATATTTGTTGAAAGACTACTTTGTCTCTTAATTTGTCTTTGCACCTTTGTCAGAATCATTTTACTTTATTAAAATGGATGTATTTCTGGGCTTTGTATTACTGATCTATCCTTTCATTAATACCACATTTTGAGTCCTGTAGCATTTAGTAAGTCTTGAAAACAAATAGTGTGAGTCCTCTCCAACTTTGTTAATTTGCTTCAGAATCATGTTATCTTAGTTTCTTCGCCTTTCCATACAAATTTTATAAAAAGCTTGTGAATATCTACATAAAATACTGATTGATTTTCAAACGTTGAACCAGTCTGCATTTCCTGGGATAAATCCCACTTGGTCAAGAAAGATTATCTTTTTTATATATATTGCTATATTCAATTAGTTAATATTTTGTTGAGGATTCTTGTGTCTATGTTCATGAGAGAGATTTTTCAGTACTTTTCTTATAAAACCCTTGTTTGTTCTTGGTGTTGGAATAATCTGGGACACATAAAATGAGCTGAGAAGTGTATTCTCTTCTATTTTCTGGAGATGGCTGCATAAACTTGGCATATATTATTTCTTCCTTATATATTTGGTAGCATTCACAAATAAAATCCCTTGGGCATGGGGTTCTTTTTTGGAGAGGATTCAATTTCTTTACTAAATAAAGGACTATTCCAGCTACCTATTTCTCCTTGAGTAAGTTTTTATAGTTTGTGTCTTTTGAGAAATTGGTCTATATAATCTAGGTTTCAGAACTAATGAGCAAAGAATTGTTTATGATATCCCTATATTAGCTTGATAGTGTCTGTGGGGTCAGTAGTGATGACCCTTCATAATTCCTGATAGTGTAGGTTGCATTTTCTCTGCTTTTTTTGGGGGGGGGTAGTCTGGCCAGAGGTTTACCAATTTTATTTATCTTTTCAAAGAACCAGTTTTTGGTTTCACTGATTTTCACTGATCACTTTTTTGAAATTCATTGATTTCCACTCTTATCTTTATTGTTTTCTTTCTTCTGATTACTTTAGGTTTAGTTTACTTTTCATCTTCTAGTTTCTTAAGGTAGAAATTAAGATTATTACTTTGAGTTCTTTCCTCTTTTTTGATATGACATTTAATGTTATACATTTTCCTTTATACATTTCCTCCTCTAAGCACTGCTTTTGTTGCACATATCATATTTTGATATGCTGAATTTTTACATTCATTTTAAATTATTTTAAAATTTTCCTTGAGATTTCTTATTTGACCCATGGATTATTTAAAATTGTGTTATTCAATTTTCAAATATTTGTAGATTTTTCAAAATCTTTGTGTTGTTGATTTCTATATTAATTCTATTATGATCTGAAAACAAACTTCAAATGGTTTCTATTTGAGTTAATCCCCTTAGCAGATGGACTGTGTTTGTTGTGGTGGTGTTTACCCTCAGTATAGCATGGACTTCAATTTCCTATAGTTTCACTTTGTGTTTGGCATGGGAGCTTGTTTGCCAGAATAGGCATTGTTAGGTTGCCTCTTGAACTTTTTCCTCAGAAAAGACCTCTTTGTATGCTTGTGTTCCACTTCTGTCCTCTCCCTGCAATATTCTGTTCTTACTTATAATTTGTAATTCGAAGTGTGTTAGTTTGATAGTGGCAGGCACTGTGGCAGGGCATGCTGTGCTGTTTTTATTAAGTCTCAGTCTTAGGCAGACACTGAATCCTGTGTCTCAGTGATGGTGTCTTCTCAGTTCTGAGGCCAGTGCATAATCCTGCTCCTTGCCCAGAAGTAGGTATTCCTCCTACCCCTTTCCTTCCTCAAGCTGACCTGAGTTTGCCCCAGTGTCCTAAGGGTGAGAATTTCTTTCCCTTCTCTCAAGGCTGCTTCCCCTTCTCCAAGCTGGTTCCACAGTGACACATTCTTAAGCTTCTTTTGGATCTCGCCCGTGAGCATCCGTTGGGGTTCATGGAAGAAGCCTGCAAACGCATGCTATCTCCCTCAATTTTTTTTTTTTTTCTCTGCTGGGCTTCACAGTGTCTTACCAGCCCACACTCAGCCTTCACCAATTCTTCTTACCAGCCTCTGGTTGTAGGTTGTGTCTAACCCATGGAAGAAAGTGCTCATATCTTCTCTATCCTTGCAGGCACCAATCTCTTGTCAGATTTTGTGCCATTGATTTGCTCTGTGAAATTAGGTCTCTGATGGGTCAAAAATGTCATGAATTTTAAGTTTATCTGGCTCTTTTTCATTGCAAGGATGGGCACAACACTTCTTCCAGCTCACTATATCCTGGAAGCCCCCACTTAGTTTTTTGTTAAATTATCTAAGAGGAGAGTGAGAAAGAGAGACCTCACCCCAAATGTGAAATAGTTTTGAGCTTCTCTTACTGTATAAGATATACCACTCAAGAAAAGAGGCAGTCAGAAGAAACAAGTCAAGGAGGGTGGATTTTGAGAAAAGAAAGTAATATAGCCTCAATGGCCTTGTACTCCCTTTCTGCAGTTAACATAAAAGTCCACACCTAGCACCAAGGTTCAAAATTACCCTTGTTCTTGAACTTCCAGATTAGCCTTGCTCTTGGGGATATAGTGAGAGATGGGGAAGTGAGTTACCCTAGAGTCCAACACTGAGAAACGTGAGGTTGACCATTAGTTAATAAATATTCTTCATCTATTGTTAAAGTTTTAAAGTATATATACATTTTTCTTCATTACAAGATTACCTTAAATTTATTCTGGCAGGCAACAGATTATAGCATTGATCTAGGAGACCAGAAACACTGGAGTTCTCATTTTGTTCTTGTCACTAACTCCTTATCAGACTCTGGATAAGTTATTTAACTGCTTTGAATCTAAAAATTTTAAACTCTGCAAATGGAAATAATACTGCAAACTGAACTATGTATTGAAGTGGTGAGACTCTCATGAGATAACGTTCTTGAAAGCCATTTGACAGGTATCAAGGTTTATTCAAACAAGTAATACAATTTCACCATTACTCTGTTGTCCTAGATTCTTAAAGTTAAGATGTGGAGGACACTCAAATCCAAAGCCTCATGCAGAATCAGAGCACTCTCTCCTCTGGATATTTTTGGATGAACTTTGAAAATTATGTACTCTTTCCAATTTTCCTCAACTCCTTGCTTGCTACCAACAAGCTGCTATGGTTATTCAACAGTTACGTCAGAAAATTACCATGCAAATGTTTTCTGCTTTGATTGTCCTCCATTTATACACATTTTACTTGATTTTTTGTGTTGGCAAGTCTTCATCATCCACAACTTTTTCCTCTATGAATGGGCACTTTTTCAACTCATAGATTTACCCATTTTACTTTCCACTTCAGAGGTAAAATTTTCTCTTCTCAAATTGCTAAGGACCTAAGGTCTTTGGCAACAGCAAATGAAAACTATTTATGCCAGCTGAAGCTCAGGGAAACCTTATGAGCAACCAGGATGAGAAAAGGAGACACAGGCAGGCCCCATGGAGTTGGAAGGAAAATTCAGGAACTTAGGCTACTCTTTCTCTTCTTCCCAGTAGTGTTGACTTTCTTCTAAGTCTTGGCTGTCTTTAGGTCCCTCATCTGCTCCTCTGCATTCTTCTGTCAACCAGCTTCCACAGCAAGGCTCTTAGTTTCTATTCCCTCAAAACTTTGGGTTGTACTCAGCTTTGAATTGCAAAGTGCTGACTATGGCCTAAACTCTACATAATTTTAAATTTTGAAGAGTATTCCAGCATCTTATTTAAAGGGATGAATTAGTGGGCTGCAGGCTGACAAAATATTCACAGAAACCTGAGTGACCTTGTTTCCTGACTGTAGAAAAGATCCTTGCTTCAACTCGCTTTCATTCATCTGTACCTCATACATTCCATTTCATTCCCTTGATGTACTGGAGATAGCTTAAATCTCAAGTCCTCCTTGAAAACTGATAATTACATTTTCTATTGTGCTGGATTTTATGTAAGGAAACCTTTAGTAAGAGGCATACATCATTTACAAAAAATATATTAGAGAGGTATAAGAACTACAAAAATAGAATGCTGCACTAGTTTTCTCTAGTCTGTTTATTAAATAAAGGAGATGGTACATATACTTGATTTAGTGAATGTGAATTAAAAGCTTGATATTAATTACTATTTTATTAATCACTCAACTAATTTTTATTTATCATTGTTCTTTTGGTGAATCTGCATTATTTTATTTTAAATTAATTATTAATTATTTTAAAAATACAAGTAAGAAACTAAACCCAAGCAGATATAATTATGATCATATTAGACTTTATTCTAGAAGTTGAATAACTAATTATACAGAACTAATCTTAATAGTAACTATTTATATTTTTAAACAACTTCCAAATATCTTCAATGTATTTCATTTAATCCTCATAAGTAATTTGTGAAATATATTGTCCTTATAATTTGTCTTATTCAAGGAAAGTAAACAGGTTAGAACAACTGAAAGCCTTGCTCACGTTTCTACATCCAGGGTTCAGACTCAGATCTTTTGCGTGATTTTTACAACACAATTATTTCTCCTGTAGTCATCAGTTTAGATACATCTGCATGTACTGTGAGATTTATTGATTCACAAAGATTTCTACATTGCAGTATTTGTGTTTGTTTTCTTTCTTTCTTTCTTTCTTTTTTTTTTTTGTCATACGCAGGCCTCTCACTGTTGCGGCCTGTGCCGCTGCGGAGCACCGGCTCCGGATGCGCAGGCTCAGCAGCCATGGCTCACGGGCGCAGCCGCTCCACGGCACGTGGGATCTTCCCGGACCGGGGCACGAACCCGTGTCCCCTGCATCGGCAGGCAGACTCTCAACCACTGCGCCACCAGGGAAGCCCTGTGTTTCTTTTCTTATGCAAAATAAATATTTGTTTATTATTGAAAAGATTCATGATATTGTAAAAAATGTTATAGTATGTTTGCATTTTTTTTCTTGATTTCCCACTTTAGAAAGCCTCCTGATCACGCAGATTATCACTTAGTCAAAGAATCTTTCTTCTTTGTTTAAAACCATTGGTGGTTCTTATGTATCAAACTCTTTGTTCAGTCAGATTATACCTGTAGTATTTGTGATAGTATCACCTCAACCAGTCAACATAAGGCTTTAAATATGCTCTGTAATTCCAATCTTACACAATAGTGAGTTGGGAGCTGCAGTGTGTTAAAAGAAGAGACATCATTGAAGAATAATTCTGTCTAGCTATCCTGAATTCTCTATCTCCCAGAAATCATGACCAGCATCAAAGAAACAGTATACATTCTACCCTTTATCAAACGCTAGGAACAGTGGCAAGCCCTAGACATCACTTTGGGAAGGTTGTAAAGATAAGAACAATATAGATGCACAACAAATCAAAGATCCTGCAGTCCCATCCTTAATAACAAGACTATTAGCCTTTTACATCCCGTAAGACAGTGAGAACTGAAACCATCTGCAGCCACCAACTGTCTATATTAACATGACTTTATTATTCCAGGAAATTATTACTCAGAAAGACAAAGTTGCAAATATTATTGTTTCACATACTTCCTGAAAAATCAATCTATCTGAACAATAGACTATTCTTAAATAGTTTGTTTAACTGGGATCATCAAACTGCTTTTTACTCTTCAAGTTTCCTTTCAAACCCTAACATCTCTGTGTTCACTAATCTTAAGCTATTATTTCACAACGTTAAGCCAACTCCTGTTAGGCCCTCAGCATTCACAGGTCTTTAAACTAGCTCCTCCAAACCTACGTATGGCCCTTGTCTTCCAAGATGCTCCTAAGACTCTGTCAGGATAGTGGTCTCTCTTACTGCAGTAAATAATAAAATTGGCTTTGCTCAATCAATAAGGTATTTTTATGGTCTCTTTGGGAAATCATCATCAGACAAAGATAATGGTCCTATAGACAAAAGTCAAAATAGACACTCTACTTAGAGAAGGTGTTTTAATTCTTTTTTTCTCACAGGGCAGGTACTAGTCTCAGCTGTGAAGCATGAACATCTTGTCTTCACTGATCCTCTTTCACACCCTGTCTTCTTGTGCCCTGCACCCACTTCTTTCTTCCTGCATCCTGTGGCAGATGCCTCAGCTGGCTCCTCCCAGGTCCCATGCATGCATACAGGCTTAGCTGTATCACCACTGTGCCCAGTGGGAAAGGAGCAGATAAACAGATTAGTTGATAAGCATTAACAGTAGATAAAGCAACTGTCTGCTTTTCCTAGAGATTGTCCCTGTGAAAATGCCTCTACTGGTAATGGAATTAAGTGGATATGAAAGATGCATTCTGAGGGCTTTTTTCCCCCTGTGTATGTTTTCAGTCTTTTTTCCATGTAAAGTTTAGGCTTTGCAGACTGCTAGGGCCTGAAATATGTCTTTTCATATGCGTATGTTTTGCCTTTGATTTCTTCTCAGAACTCAAGTGAGCAGTTCACGTCAAATCCTCAGAAAAAAATATTTTTTTTCCTTCTCTCACTAGAAACAGAAAAATGTTCAGACATACTGTAGCCAGGTTTACTGAATTTTTGAAAAGAAAATGATTGCTGAAACATCTTGCCAGTGGGGCAAAGATTATTTATACCCAACAGTTTGAGTGCTAATCTGTGATCTAAAAATTTAAATTAGCTCACTTATGACACATATTTACATTACAAATAGTAAATATTAAAATGAACACCAAGTTTGTGTTATATAATTGTCAATAGAGAACCAAATACTGCGCTGCTATTATTCAAAGAATAATACATATTATTCTTATATGTAATAATACTATTACATATTTACATTTTTTGTCATTACTTATCCTTTCTCACTATTATATCTGAAATGCCATTTTCATTATGCAACAGTTGTTAGGCACTTCTCATTTCTTTTGTTAAGGTTTATTCTATCTGACGTATGGAAGCTGCATTTATCAACTTCCTTTGAAAGGAAGTATAAGCCCAAGACATATCTGTGGAGTATGAGGTCCTGTGCCAATGAAATTTATGTTTCTTAATTTTATTTTAATGTAAATTACTGCTGCCTCCACAGTACACTTCTGTTCGTTAAGAAATAATTTTGAGAGGCTGCCTACTCTCAGAGAATTCTATTCCAGCAGTTCTTTCTAGCATTCCAGAGGCATTTACGATAACAGTGTGGATCATTTTAAGGCAATTCATTTTCAAATACAAGTCAAATGGGAGTCTCTTAGAAAACAACTTTTTGGAGTGAAAACGATACTTTGGAATACATTTTACTAGCAAAGGGATTTTTTTATCTGTAAAAGGATGTTTCATAAGTGATAATAAGATTTATAGTTTCTTGATAAGAAATTTATAGTCCTCTACCTGTGATAACAGCCATTGCCCTAGAGACTGTAGAGTTGGAGGTTCAAGTACCCATGAAGGCAGTGACAGCATTAAGCTTAATATCTTACTCATTTATTTGACGTTAGGTGAAATGTATTTCAACGTGACAGTGAATCAGGGAGTTATTTTGTTGTCTTGATTTTTTCAAACTTGTTAACCCTGAAAGAACTGACCAGCAAAAATACGTTCTGCTTATTTTAAATTTTTAAAGAACTCTTCAATCTCACTCTCTTTTTCTGTCATACACACACACAACACAAATACACACATACACCAATATAACTTCTCTCAACAGGACCCCCTCCATCACCTTCCCTAAGCTATGATGGTGTTTTGTTTACTCATTTATTTTGTTTTGTGTTATTTTGTTTAATGCCAGCAGTAGCACGTCATTCCTTTGATCTTGAAATTATTCTGTATGTTGTCTGCCTGACTCTTTTAGCTTCCTCAACAAAAGGAAAGACTGAAAGGTCTTCTTATTTGCTTACGCTTGTGGCATAGATGTCCCCAGAGAATAGAATTTGCCTGATGGCATTTTAAGGAGTTGGATTCCAGTGTGTGTGTGTGTGTGTGTGTGTGTGTGTGTGTGTGTGTGTGTGTGTATCTGTGTGTGTGTACTTTGGACCCTGTCCCCTAACAAAGTTTCTCTCCTTGACTAAACTTTAGTCAGGCTCCTCTGAGTCCTCTTTTTGGCTAGAACTTGTCCTTGGGTCCAAAATTCAATAGAAGTTTATTAACATGTTCATTGTGCATATATATGGGAGTACTCAGTGATAAGTAACTCAAAAGGATGGTTAGAACTTGAGTTTATATGACATCTTAGAAAGAAACAATAATTTTGTAAAAAGTGGTAAGACAAAGGAAAAGGACTGAGCTTTTAGGGTGGCAAGTTGTGGGAAGGTAAATATATGAAGGAACTAATAGAAGATAAGGGCTAGTTAGTAAGGTTTGTTAGGTAGGCTCCTTGTGTACCATCTCTCAGCTGATAAAGGTCTAGAATTGTCTCTAGTGATGAACTTCTGTCCTTCTTGGTGGGGGGGGGCACTTTTACAAATTTATGTTCTGCTTTTAGGTAAATGGGGGAGAAAAGAGAGTTTTTCTCATATCTGCTTCTTTTCCATTGATTTCAGCTCTAAATAATCAATATGCCAAAGTGGCATACTCTGGTGCAGTATATTCTGCAACCCCTCACATGCATAGCCCAGTTTTAGTAAGAATCTTGCTAAGTCAGTTTAGAGAGAATCCCCCACTCTTGATAGGCAGTCAAATTTCTCATCCCCACTCCTGATACCTGATCACACTGGCCTGCATTTAGGAATAATTCTATTAAGTCTGTTTAGCAAGAATTCCCCTAACCTTGATGCCTTCTCTTAGTAATCTTCCATCCATTGACCCCTCTCCTTCTGCTCATTGGCTATAAATCTCCAGCTCTCTTTGCTGTGTTTGGAGTTAAGCTGATCTTTCTTCCCTACTGCATAGTCTTGACACTGATCACAATAGTTCTGAATAAAGGATTTTTTTCCACTTTAACAAGTGTCAGAGTAACTTTTTCTTTAACATCCTCATCATCAACCATTCAGCCTTGTTCTTGGTGTCGTGACAAGAAGTCAAATGAAACTGCAAATTGCATCTTGTAGAATTTCCAGGGAGTAAATGTCTTCTGACTGCTATTGTGTATCTTCTCTGGAGTTTGCACAATGAGGTAGTTACACCAATATTGTGTGCATATTCAACATATTCAGAGCTATGGATGATATGAATGTGGAGAGGGAGAATGGATCAATGATTTCCCCAATTCCCCTCTCCAAAGGTTTAAGCAGGTCTCCTTTCACTCCTTTTCGGAAGGTGCCATAGGTGTGACACATTGGGAGAATGTTTGAATCACAGAATAAGAGCAAAAGAATATCTATTTCAGAGAGAGCAAGAGAGAGTTGATGATAAAGCAAAAATTCACACAAGGGTGTGGAGACTGAAATTCATGAGTGAAAGATGTAAAAGTGGTCTCAGCGCTCTTCAGAACGTAATCCGTTACTGTTTCTTTACTCTTCCCTTTTCTTTCTCCTTCCTTTTTCTTTTCTCCCACTTTTCATTTTTTCTCCTTCAGAGACAGTAAAGCACTATATCATTTATATATGCTACCATTGATAGGTTCCTCACTACTCTGAAACACATTTTATATGTATTGTATCAATAATCTTCAACATAATGTTGAGAAGTTGACATTGTTATAACCCTTTTACAGCTGAAGAATCTCAAGTATGCAGAGATTAAGTGACTTGTTCACGGTCACATAGATAATAAGTGGTAAAGTCAAAATTTAAAGTCTGCCCTGACTAAAACTTGTTCTTTGGTATGTTACCAGTGTTTTTCAAGTGTTAATGTGCATCCTTAAGTTTACCTGGAGATCTTGTTAAAATGCAGATCCAGGTTCAGGAGCTCTGGGTGGGGACCTTAGATTCTATATTTGTGGGGAAGGTGATGCTGCATTTCTCTGGACTATGCTTTCAGCTGATGGTCATTAATTTGAACTTGGGAAATTTTCATTGATAATGTGCTTAATCACAATTTCATCTTATTATTTTAGTATACGTCCAAAATACTACAGATTGGTTTATCCTAAAGTCCTTATTCTTCACTCAATCCAAAGTGTAGAGCTTTCTGGTATCAGTAGAATTGCCCCAAACAAATTCTTCCTCAAGGTTTTTGCTTAGGAATCTCAAATGTAGCACTTTTGTCTTCAGTTCACCTATCAAATTTTTTATTCCACTATTTTTTTTTCTCCCTCTCCTCTGGAACTCCTTTCATTTTATCTAGATCTTTTGAGCACCTACAAGCACAAAATTGAATGCTTTATTCCAGGTGCAGGCCCATTATTCATATGGAAAATACTATCACATCACATCTCCCTATTCTGTAATACAAATGATACAATCTCTCTCAGTATTGAGTCCAAAAGAACCCTGCATGATTTTGAGACTTATCTATATTGAAGATTTCTATCTAATTTGACACTGTAATTTATAGCCTCAAATATCTGTGCTTCTTCAAAAGAACTAATTTACGTCTCTGAAGCTGGATGACATATTTTTCCTATACCATGATGCTGCATCATTTTCTTTGTTACGGATGATGGTGCACAACCTTCTCCACTTTCTAATTTGGGTTGTTTGTTGGTGGGAGCCTCTTTCATATTCCTTATAGCTTGTGGACTGCTATCAAGGTGGAAACATGTCCATTATATCCCAAATCGTTCTGGATTGAAATGATGGAGCTCTAAGGCTAGGGTTTTCAAGGTTAAGAGGCCCTGTGAGGCAAATCCAATAGGGCTTAATAGCTGATTAGTTGGTTAACGTATTTGAACTTCTGTGTATCGTAAAACTTTCAGTTTCAAATGAAAGTTTCTTTTTTTTTTTTTTACTCCTTCTGCCAGTGTGCTTGTGGTACCCTTAGTTACCTAGAAATCTTTCTTTTGAAAAATTCTAATTTGATCCTAGGTGATCAAATTTGAAAAATGTGAAATCTGATCCTAGGAGGGACAGGACTGATTCATGAGTAGGCCAGGAGAGCTAAGTGGAGAGCCTATTCTAAGCACAAGGTCTCCTTTCAATTACATTTACAAATATTCAAAGGATAGTAGTACCTGTATGTGTGAGGCTTGTGTTTATTCAGTTTATAGTGAAGGTTTGGTGAATTGTCCTTTGCAGGGATAACTCCACTAGAGGGATAGTAAAGTCACTCAATAAAGATAACTGGAAAAGCCTAGAAAAATCTCATTAAGTGTATGTGCATGTGTGTGTGTGTTGGGGGGGAATTTTAAATAGCAATCATGCAAAATTATAAAAATGATCATCATCATCATAATAGCTAATAGTTACTGGGTGTCTACTATATCTAATAGTTACTATGTCAGGCACTATGTTAAATGTTTTACATAGCATTATACCATTTAATCCACACAAATATTTAATTGAGTTAGATATAATTGTAAACTCATTTTATTAATGAGAAGACTGATGCCAAGATAGGTTAAATAAATTGTCTAAGGCTAGTTGTTTTGTGGCTAAACAAGTCTTACTTTTCTAACTCTAGATCCCGTATGTGTAACTCATACACTACAGTACATTTTTTGTGTACAAATCCCTATGTCATATAAACAATTAGTTAACTCAGTGTAGCTATAAGTTAATGCTCAATGAATTTACCCAATGCAAGTCATAGAGAAGACACAAAAGATGACTATTATGTGACCCTTACAACCCAAGAGAATATAAATTAAAACTTTTACATCTACAATTCAAATATGATGCTATGCTAAATGCTATAAAAGAGAAAGAAATTAATATTAGTGAGGAGAGATTGATTTTAAGTAGAGAACTCTTGGGATGATTTTCAAAGAAGAAACAAATGAGATTGAGGGAAAATTTAAAACTCCAGCAGGTGATCATAGAGTTGGTGGGGATGGTGAGGAGGTAACTGGCAAACATTCAAGCAAAGACCGAGTCCAGATAATGGAGGATATGTTTAGGAATTAGCAGGTGGACTGAGATAAGCGAACCACAGGAAACTTAGAAGGGAGAAGGGACACTGATATATGGGAAATGAAACTAGAAAGTTAGGTAGAAGATGAATTCTAGGCTGAATTATTCAAATTTCATTCAGTAGGGGATTGGAGCCATCAGAGCTGTTGAGCTGTCATGTGACAAGATCCGATCTATGTTTTAGATGGACACATAATTGCTAAATAGAAATAGCGGTTTGGACAGGATCAGGGAGTCCAGTTAAATCATAAGAGGAAATGAGTTACTGAACAACTATTTTGCCATGACCTGGAAAGATAACATTTATACTCACTGGTTATTCTGAAGTTAAGATATAATGTATATTATAAATTTCAAATATGTCTTATTTATGCTTAGGCAGAATTTGAGTGATTTATTTATTACCTAAAATAATGCCTATTCAGGACATTTGCTATGTATTCTTTTATTTGGGGACTTATGATGCTTCATAACAGCAGCTGATATAAAGTTTCTGAATTTCATGTAATAGAATTGTTCTTGATTTATAAGTCATTCCAAACATCTTCACAGAACATTACCATTCTAACTCCTGGCATTTTGAAAGGACTGTTATGCCAAACAAATTTTAATATAACCAGGATAGTTTAAAAGGAGAAAGATAGACCTGAAGGGAACTTTTAAAAATGAATAGAACAAGACTGTTTCCTTTAAATTCTTCAGGAGGTTAATTCTTTTTTGACAAAAAGATGGATTAGATAACTTGTTGGGTCATTTAAAAATTTTAGTTTCCATGAGTCTGTGATTCATACATAAGAAAAATTGTTTTATCTCCTGACTGATGGTTCTCCTAATCCCTGTTTTTTTCCCCTGCCACCAAAAATAAAATTCCTCCAAGTATAAAAATGTTTCAAGCAGACTTTTTGGCTCTATAAGGCTCCAAGTGATAAATACAACCCTCAACATTGCTGTTTGAGATGGTAAATCACCTAAAGTTGAATTTATAGAATTCTAGAGATACATTTTGTTCAGCCACTCCTCTATTTTATATCCAAGTCCAGAATTCTCTTACACTCTACTAGAAACAAAGTTCAAAGCATTAAACAAAACTTAATGTATTGAAAGGTCCCTTTTAAGCAAATTCTATAGGTTTTCCATGATCATGAAATTATATTTTATTTCCGTAACTACCCAATTATCCTTTAACTATCTGTATAATTTGTTAAGAAAATCCTCAGGACTAGCAATATGCTGTGGACAATATGTTAGAACAGATATTACAAGGGGATTTTCCTGCTGCAAAATGATCAGATAGTGCATTAAAGTGTGTATGTATGTACATGAATGAGTGAATACTCACAGGGAGTATAATAATCTCATGCAGCGAACAAACAAACAAACAAAGACTATTTGAGGTCAGTTGCCAATATCAGCTCAGTGGGCCCCAAATTAGGTTTTGACCCCAAAACACAAAGTAGGAGTAGCTGAATATGAGACTTTAAGGCAACCTGAGAACAAGGGAACAAAAGTTGCCCAAGTTTGGTAACAATGCCTGGCTCCCAGCAGAAGCAAATGCAAATCCTGTCAAGAAGAAAACACTCTCAGTTTTTGCCAGCACATTATTCATATTATAGAATTAATCAAATATGAGCTCACAATTCAAAATCAATAGACATACAAGGAACCAAATCACCATGGAAGAGAGTCACTAAAACAATAAACAACATACTTAGATTGCTTAAAAATTCAAAATCTGCAAGTATCAGACGCAAACTTTTAAATTCCTATGTTGGAAATATTTACCAAAATAAAAATGGGATAACAAAAACAGTAATCAATAAGAAGCTATAGAAATGTCCAGATATTTATATTTAGTAAATTTATCAGTTAGGGTTCTCTGGAAAAACAGAACCAGTAGGATCTATCTATCTATCTATGTATCTATCTATCTATGTATCTATGTATCTATCAAACCGTATGCACATCTTATCTATCTATATCTAGATATCTTATCTACCTATCTAGATATATATCTATAAAGTTATATTGATATCTACCATTTTAAATAATTCAACATCTTTTCATGATTAAAAACACTCAGAAAGCTAGGAATCAACCAAACTTCCTTAACTTGATAAAGAGCATTTTATTGGTTTTCTGTGACTGCTATAACATTACCACAATGTTAGTGACTTAAAACAATGAATTTGGATTACCTTATACTTCTAGCAATTCAGAAGTCCAAAATGGGTATTGCTGGGCTAAAATAAAGACTGGCCTCTAGAAGAGAATCCATTTTCTTGCCTTTTCTAGTTTCTAGAGTCTGCCCACAATTCTTGGCTCATAGCCCCCTTCCATCTTTGAAGCCATCAATAGTCAGTTGAGTCCTTCTTCAGGTTGCATCATTCTGATGCTAACTCTTTGCCTCCCTCTTTCACTTTAAAGGACTTTTGTGATTACATTGGACTCATTTGGATCACTCAGGATAACTCTTTATTGTTATTAAGATCAGTTGATTAGCGATGCTAATTCCATCTGAAACCCTAATTTCCCTTTGCCGTGTAACAGGTTATTCACAGGGTCCAGGGATTAGGGAGTGAACAGATTTGGGGTACATTATTGTGCTGACCACAAGCATATACAAAATCCACACAGCAAACATCTCATTAATAGTCTAAGTTCTTTTCCTTTAACTCTCTCAAGTTAAGAGAGGTGCCCCTTCTCTGTGCTCCCTTAGCATTTCTATCGAGCTGTGTACCATTCAGGCACACAAAACATATTCAGGTAGAAAATCCAGAGAAACATTCTGCCATGGTGCTTTCTTTCTAAGAGCCCCATATACATGGCCTGAGAACAGATAGCAAGTTTAAAAGTTCTTCCTAGATCAAGATAAGAGAAAAAAAATAGGTTGAGAGATCCATTGTGATTAATAAAGAAAAACAGTACAGAAGTACAGGCATTTCATTATGCGTGAAATACTGTTTATACATAGGAGTTACTTCAATAGCTTTCTTACTGAGCAATTGTGTGATTTTTTTTTTAAAGAGAACTAAGTGTTGGAAAAGACATTGTGAATTTAACAAAACTGGTTTGCATATGTAAGCCCAAATTTTGATCTCATGGAGGGACATTGCAAGGAGATCAATCTGGAGAAATTTTTTAAAACACTAGCTGTTGTTAGAATGAAAGCTCACATTTTACATATTTTTAAGATTACTATTTTGTTATAGTTAATATATTAAATTGTATTCAGTGTATATGTAAGATATGTTGAAAGATCACAAAACAAAATCCCAAACCAACAAAACAGTTGCATCTGCCTCTGTTCCTTCCCCATTCCATATCTCTGTTATCTTCTTAATAACATGTTATTTTGATGTTTTCAAATAATAACCACATTAGTGGTTATTTTTTTCCCCAATGTTTATGCCTTTTATTTCTTCTTCTTTTCTAACTGTTTTGACCAGTACACACAGTAAAATTCTTAATAGAAACCTGTCTTTTTTTTAGATTTTAAAAAGGCTGCTTCCAACATTTCATTGTTCAGACTAATGCTTGCTATAGATTTTTCATATTGTTTTATTAGATTAAGAAATTTTATATTTTACCAAGAATGTTTGGCTTAATAAAAAAATGTTGAATTATCAGATAATTTTGTCTTTATCTATTTACAGTGATCATGTAATTTGTTCTTTTAATATATTATTGGATGGGTTATATATAGAGATTTTATTTTCTAGTTAAACAGCTTTTGCAATTCTTTGATAAACTTGATTTGGGCTTTCTTTATACTATTTTTTCTTTTAAAACCTTCCTTTCTCAATCCCTTACCTCAGAGAAGGTAGAATAAGATAGATCCGGACATTTCATTTGAAAGTTATTTGATGTTATAACATATGGTCTTAATATCAATGTTCCTCTTTTAAAAATGAGAACAAAAAACTATCAACCTAAAGAGTGTGTTGAAGAGTAAAGCCTCATAAGACATTTAATTCATGTCCAGTCTTCATTTCCCATCCTGAGGATTCCTCAAGGCTCATCCTTAAATGCCTCCTGCAGCGGAAAATTTTTCTTGATCCTTCTAAATGAACCTTAACACTTTGCATGTTTCATTTTATTGTACTTATATTTTCACTAATATTATCATTTGTTTATTTATTTCCTTGCTAGAGTACATGCTCTGATAATTGAAACCAGGGGCTGTCTCATTTTTATACACATTGAATAACTGTTAGTAAGGTGTTATGGACTAAATTATGTCCCCCAAAATTCATACGTTGAAGCATGTAACCCCCCAGTACCCTCTAGGGTACTAAATAGAGCTGCTTTCTAAAGTGACTCTATTTGGAAATAGGACTTTTAAAGAGGTAATTAAGTTAAAATGAGGTTGTTAGGGTGGTCTAATCCGATAACTGGTGTCCCTATAAGAAGAGGAGACCAGGGCTTCCCTGGGGGCGCAGTGGTTGAGAGTCTGCCTGCCAATGCAGGGGACACGGGTTCGAGCCCTGGTCTGGGAGGATCCCACATGCCGCGGGGCAACTGGGCCCGTGAGCCACAACTACTGAGCCTGCGTGTCTGGAGCCCGTGCTCTGCAACGAGAGGCCGCGATAGTGAGAGGTCCGCGCACCGCGATGAAGAGTGGCCCCCACTTGCTGCAACTAGAGAAAGCCCTCGCACAGAAACGAAGACCCAACACAGCCATAAATCAATCAATCAATCAATCAATCAATCAAAAAAAAAAAAAAAGAAAAAAGAAGAGGAGACCAGGACACACAAAGAGACACCAGGAATGTATGTATATGCACAGGACTATGAAGAGGCAGCCGGAGGGTGTCCGTCTGAAAACTAAGGAGAAAGGCCTCAGAGGAAACCAACTCTGCCCTCACCTTGATCTTGAAATTCTAGCCTCCAGACTGTGAGAAAACAAAAACAAAAACAAACCAATTTCTGTTGCTTAAACCATCCAGTCTGTGGTATTTTGTAATGGCAGTTCTAGAAAACTATTACATAATGTATACAATAATTATTTTTGTATTTAATTGTGTCAAATTCTTCTATGAAAAGGGTGGCATGAATGTACCAACACTGTCCTCACCCTATTCTAAGCATATGCAAATATTTACTGACCACTTAAAATACTGGGGGCAGGTAGTATGGAGAATAGGGAGAGCAAATAAGATTCCTCCCCTTTATAAAGCTAAGGATTATTGACGTTGAGTGTTAGAACCTTTCTTCAAGGAGGTTTTACCTCTTTCAATGATTACTAATTAAGAATTTTTATATTTATTAAACTGATATTTACTAGAGGGAAGATTAATAACCCCCCAAAATTGATATCTGAGTCTGACTTCCCAAATAAAGGAAATTAGGAATTAAAAAGTTTGAAAACTTTAAAGCCAAGTTAATGAAAAATCATTTTACATTTGTAGTAAGCATTTTCATCAGAGTAGGAACTATTGAGGAGTGTGTGTGTGTGTGTGTGTGTGTGTGTGTGTGTGTGTGTGTGTGTATGTGTTTTGGATGGGATATGCCAGTGGAATATAAAAGCATTATATGACACTGGATAACTCTTATTTTTGAGGAATTTACAATGTAATTTGAAAAGAAAAACAATAGAAATTAAAACTTTGCCTAGATTAAGTGGTTTGAGTAGAAAACCCCAAATATTTCGTCTCTTCTCAGAACATAGCACAAAACCATGTTTGTTCACATACCTAGAAAGCAAGCTCAGGGTTAAAGAGTGATCCAGAAAGACTTCCCTGTATGTACTTTGAGAGTCAGAACTTCGTCATATATTTTCTTTTGCTTAACATAGCATGGTTAATGGTAAATCCTCAACACATCCTTCTCGAGATGAATTATACCAAATTAGGGTGGAGAAATCCAATGCCTACTCTGATAATTTTGCTGTCTTGTCCCTTCCCACAGTGGAAGAGAATTTCCCCACAGACCAGATTTGCTAGATTGAAATAAATGGCAACACTATTTTTCAAAGCCATGTCATGAATGTACACTATAGGAAAATTCATGTCCAGTCTTCATTTGTGAGGCTGTGAGGCTGTGAGGCTGATGATCCTTCTAGAGTAAATGTAAATAAAGCTCAAGTGGCTCTTAGGGCTTTGGCATGTCCTGCTGAGCCCAGAGTTTCTCATGCTCTAATTCAAATTCCCAAATGCACTCAAGTGGGCGAAAGTTCCAAACGATGTTTGGTAGAGAAAGGTAAAGAGGAGGTGATAGAATGTTCTGATTAACTTAAATACTTAGTAAATTGACTTTTAAATTTAAATTGCTTAGATTAAGGTTCTATAAATTATTTTCTGATCCTAGAATGCTGATTCTGTCCTTTACCCACCCCTTTTTGATATTATATGAATATAAAATGTCCTGTTGTTTGTGTGGCCCCAATAAACATAATACCCCCAACAAGCAGGTCATCACACTGCTTGTAAAACAAAGTTTCCCTTTTCCTTATTGTCTGAATTTCAATGACACCCAAATGAAGAATGTAAGTCTTGAAATCGATAAATATTTAACTTGAAATTTCCTTAGAGAATAGCAGCTCATTATAAAAAGAGGAATCATAACTCTTTTACAGGTAATACATTTGTTATTTTTTCTGTATTGCTACCTCAGCTTCCCACTCAGAGTTAACTTCAGTTCATCATTCTCATTTGTTTCATGAAGATCATAACTTTAATAAAATAAGTAAACATCTAGAATCAACACTATTAGGACATTGGTTACTGATTTTATTGGAATGAATGGCTCTGAAGAATGGAGACATGCAATTATGTTGTTGTGGTCTAAAAAGTTTTGATGTAAGGAAGAAAACTACGTTATACTGAGTGGGTTTAGTTTATTACTATCAAAAAAAAAATGAAAAGAGCTTTCGATTGAATGATTTGTGGGAATGAAAAACATGACTTTTCTCTTGAATCGTTTTTGTGCCTAGGAGTGTAGGTTGTTAGCATTTTCCCCTTTGCCTGCATAATCACCCTCAGTTCAGTCAAGGCTCCCACCAGGTCCAGCTATACTCAGCAGAGCCTCTTCCTTGCATCAATCCTAAGCCCGTCCATGGTCAGGTGTGGAAATTAAACACACACTTTTAATTCATTCATGTGGCTACAAAGCATTACATGCTATGAATGTATGATTTAATTAATTCTTACTTTATTAATGGATACATCAATTATTTTTCTAATTCCACCTTGAAATAAGTAATAGCCTTGTCAATTCAGCTTTTACATTTTTGTAGAATAGATCTCTAAGTTTGTTTTCTGTGTTAAAGAGTATTGTATATTTGTGAAACAATTTGAGATTTAGAGAAAAGTTGAAGTACAGAACAAAGAACCTAGAGTAAGTTGCTGAAATGATGTCCCTATATCCCCATATACTTTAGCTGTATTTCCTACAAACAAGGTCATTCTGTGACATAACCAAAATACAGCCACCAGCCTCAAGAAGCTAACAGTCATTCACAGTGCTATCTAATCCTGATTCAAGTTTTGCCAGATGCCACAATAATGTTCTTTATAGCAAAAAGATTCAGTTCAGAATCATGTTCTAAATTTAGATATGATGTTTCTTTGGTCTTCAATTTTGAATAATTCCTAATTCATTTCTTATTATTTGTGAAGACTTATGCATTGTAAACATTTCTGCATAAGCTCAGAAATATGGATGTTAACATTCAAAACACTTTTTTCCCCCCAACAAAAGATTATAAAGTGATGTCTCTTTGTTATTTTATTTGCATTTTACTTACAGCTAATAAGGTTGAGCATGTTTTCTTATGTTTTTGGTGATTTGCATTTTCTCTTATCTATTTTTCTACCATACTACTATTACTTTCCTATTTTGTAGGTACTTAGAAAATAAGTGATATATTTTACAATTATTTTTCTCTAGACTTTGTTTATGTTATAATTGCATATATTTCAGTGGTCAAAACTATAAATCTTTCTTCTTGGATTTAGTGTCTTGCTAAAGACAACTAACTAGTCCAAAGTTTTACAAATATTCTGTTACATTTATTTTAACACTTTTATTATTTTTTAAATTTAGATTTCAATCTATCTAGGAATTATTTTTATATGGTATAAAACATAGTGTATAAGCTTTTGTTTATTTTAGATGAATAGCTAATTATGCCAGTATTATTTATTAAAGAAAAGATATATTTCCTTCTAAATTAAGATGGCACTTCTATCATATATTGTTTTCCATATCTAGTACATCTATTTCTGGACTCTAGTTTTATTTCATTGACCTATTTGCCAATACTGTGTTTACATTTTTATTATGGTAACTTTATAATAGGTTTCACTGATCTTGTATGGCAAGTTATCCTTTATGATTCTTTTTTTTTCCTGAAATGATTTTGGTAATTTTACTCATTTAGTTTTCTGTTAATTTTAATTAACAGAAATTAATTTAAAAATATTATTAATAACAGTAATAGAAGCTCTCTATATAATAATCTATATTTTATCTTTAAAATGTAAGATTACATTTTAAAGATATTGTCTATGTGTTCATTTTTTACTCTTGGCTTTGAATAGCATTTTATCTGATATTAATATGACTCACCTATTTTTTTCTATTACATATTTGCACAGAAATTTATTTTCCACTTTTCTTTTAACTTCATTTAAATATACTTGTATGTATCTAGTAGCTGGATTTTGTTTTATAAGCCAACCTATCATAAGGAAATTGCCATTAGTCATGTTAAACAGTATTGTTGGTTCTAATTAAAACCATCCCAATAATTCCAAATTTTACATCCAGATGGCAGGCAATTTAAATTATCATTATATAATTATGTAAGATTAGATTTTATTCTCTTCCTGTTAATGTTGAAATTAGAAGTCAGGGTACCCGCAAAAAGTCAATGGGAGTGCCAGAAGGAGGCAGCTGATCTTTCTGTGTGATTTTGTCTACCAGCGGAATATTTGTCTACTTCTTGAGATCTCAGATTAAAACCCTTTCAATCTCCATCTTTCAAGTTTGTAAATATCAAGGTTTTTTTTATGGTGTTGGCTTTTGAGAATCCCCTCTTTATCTACTGTGGCTTATCCTTCTCATAGTCTTCTGTACCCCAGTGCCAATTCCTCATTCAAAATAGAGCTAACATTCAGAGCTCATTAAAGAGTAATAAAGGTTGAATTATTTCTGCTAAAGGGTATTAAGAAGACTTGATAATGGCATAATGACAAATACCATTGTGAAATTAATGCTCTGATTATTAGGTTTAATTGATGACAGACCTCATTCAGGAAAAGAAAATGTTTATTCCAGACCACCTAGCTCAGATTAAATACATATTTTAGAACAGAAATAATGTCATCCTTTATGATTGTCTATACCATTATGCCTGGCTTCAGTACAGAATACTCTTACAAAGAAATAGAAGTGCTCATGAACAAAGTAAGGTTTATGAGTTTCCTCAAGAGAAGGATTTTTAAAAATACTGATTACTTGTAGTAATAATTTTTTTTTAAATCTGCATGTAAAATGAAAGTTATTATCTCATTGTTCTTGGATTCACAAGAATTACGTACTTTGGAATAAAGATGGGTGAATATGAAAAATTTCAGATTCCAATTCACATATATCTTGTATTTGGAAAGTAAAGGAAAGGATTGGGAAATGTTTCTAGTCCATTTGTTTCCTAAAGCAGCTCTTTCTTTAGTATCCTATGTAATCAGAAAAGTTCTCCCTATTGGACTTCCCTGGTGGTGCAGTGGTTAAGAATCCGCCTGCCAGTGCAGGGGACACGGGTTCGATCCCTGGTCCAGGAAGATCCCACATGCTGCGGAGCAAATAAGCCTGCACTTTACAGCCCACCAGCCACAACTACTGAAGCCCACGTGCCTAGAGCCTGTGCTCCGCAACAAGAGAAGCCACCACAATGAGAAGCCCATGCACTGCAACAAAGAGCAGCCCCCGCTCACCACAGGTAGAGAAAGCCCGCTCACAGCAATGAAGACCCAACACAGCCAACAATAAATAAATAAATAAATAAATTTATTAAAAAAAAAAAGTTCTCCCTATTAAATTCAAATGTATCATTATACTTTTGCTTTGTATCCTGGAAAAGATCAAGACTCCATAGAGTTTTCCTAACAAGACTGTTAGGACATCTGCCAGATCATCAGCACTTTGGAAGCAGTGGTCCCTGGCAGATAGGTCTAATTTGTACAGATTATCAGGGCTTAGCTCTGAACTGCCTTCATCTGTAGGCTTTCTTCATTTCTAAGATAAGTATTTAAGGCTATGGAACTTCTTTGCACTGCTTTAGTGGCATCCACAAGCTTTGATATTTCATCCACTTAAAAACATATATTTTAAAATTTTCTGTGTTTTTTTTAACTTTTAACAGTTTTTAAAGTTCATTACTGCAATTCCAATAGTTATGGTTTTTCTACTTTCTATATGTTATTTGGTTTCTAGCTTAACCAGCAAGTACCTCGAAAGAAGTGTCCAGAAACCTGGGCTGAAGTTAATGATATTTTCCTCTCTCCAGGGACTGTCAGGCCTTTAAATCCTGATTGTTCTAGCCCCTGTGATGCCTTTAAACAGCTTTTTCTTTTTTTTTTTAATTGCCTTTCTATTTGCTCTTGATAGAAGACATCTTTCTGCTGTAAGCTATTCCATTATAAGTCAGAGGTGGAAGGCTTATTGGATACATTTCTAAAAACTCCTTCATTATTAAATTTAATACAAATACATAAAAATAAAACACATAAACACATATGCAGCTTAATTAATTACCATAATCTGAACACCCATTAACCTTCTCCTCTACCCCATGCAGGATAGATTTTTGTAGTCACTTGTTACATGAGCCTTCCATGTGCCCCCTTACAAATCCCCTCTCTCCCCTAAGACTAACCACTATGCTAACTTTTATGGTAAAAGTTTCTTTTCTTTATAATTTTATCATTAAATGTGCAGCCTTAAATATCATAATTTAGTTCACCCTCCCTCTTGTTTTCATTTTTCTCTTGTAATTTATTTGTTGAAGAAACTGGAGCATTTGTTATGTAGAGTTTCTCCTAGTCTGGACTTTGTTGATTGTGTTCACATGGTGTAGTTTAAAGTGTTCCTCTACATTTTGTGTAAATAGGTTTTAACTTAGAGGCTTATTTTTTGACAAGACTATTATAACATCTGGTTGTCTGTTGTAATGTTAGCAAGAGCTGATGATCATCACTCAGATTATTAAGTCATTAGGAGTTGCAAAATGGTGATGTCCTAATATGACCATTTTATCTTGATTTATTTGGTGGAATGCTTACCTGAAGAGAAATGTCACTTTATCTACTATTTTGTTACCTAGAGATGTATGTAGTTTGTATGGGAAAAACATGATAAATGCTTGATTCTCTGCTTTTATTTTTATTTTATTCTCTGCTATTATTTTATTTTAGTTTTCAAAGAGTTATTTTCTACATTCAATACAGGTTTTTTTGGTATCATTATGTACTCATGGATTTAAAAATATTAAATGTGTTTTTATGCATTGCAGTTATTATTTTTACTAATGTTCACATTGTCTCATCTTGGCCATTGGGAACCTCTTCTACTTGACTCCTAAGTCCTTTTAACATCCTCCTAGTTTTTAATAGCTTCCTTGCCATCTGACATGAAAAATTGTTAAAGCCTTATCATGCACAATTTCTGTCTTAATCTTAGAAGCAGCCACAGATGACCACAGAAATACGCATGAATCTAGCTGAGACCAGAAGCACCATCCAGATGACCCATTGACTTGGGAGCAGAAATAAATAATTGTTGTTTTAAGCCACTGAGTTTGGGGCGGTTTGTTACACAGCCAATGGCTACTGACACAGAAGACAGACAAAAAGATAGAAAACAAGAACTAAAAAGTAAAGCCACCTGGCAAATACATCTGGAAATATCAAATTTTATCTAATATGAAGTTTAAGAGAAGAAAATAGTGACAATAAAGGGGTAAAGATCGTTTAATATCTAACAGGATACATTTGCCTAGGCTAAAACACATGTTTTCAAATGGAAAGGCTAATATCAATATAAGCTTCATCTAATGTAATAATAGAACCACAGATACAAAGAGAAAATTCTGTAAGATTTCAGGGAGAAAAAAGAGGTTAGCTGCCTAGGAATAAGTATGAAAGTGGCATCAGACATCTCATCAGCAGCATCAGCTATTACAGCAAACTTTTAAATTTGGGGTTTGTGTGTGTGTGTGAAAGAAAGGGGGAGAGAGGGAGAAAGAAAGTGAGAGAGAGAGAGAGAGAGAGAGAAAAGTTGAACGTTAAGAATGTTAAAGTGGTAGGTCTTTAACTCCTTGCTGAGGCACATAGAGAAGAGTTGCCAGTAACCTCCCAGCTTTAGAGGCTGGGATAACTCTATTTGGCCTATTTGGTTTCATCTTGGTCTCTTGGGAGCCAAGAAGAACCAGCATATCACAGGAAGCTGGTGATCTTCTCTCAGGAATCAGAGTTCTCTGAAGTCCAAGCTCGCCCCAGAATTTGACATTAATCTGAAACTTACTTTGGGGTTCTTTTGTGTATGTCAGAGAAATCCTCATACCAGTTTTCTCTACCAAGACCCTAACCAAGCCCCTGGCCTCACTGGCACGCAGTTGCATATATACCCAAGAAGCTCTTTAACTCAGAAAAGTCAGGTATATTGAAGTTAATATTAGAAAAGAAGAGGAATACAATATGGAGTCATGTTCCAAACTGCTTCACAGAAACCTGATAACAAGGGGAAATTTTTAATAAAGGTTAGGTTTTTGTTTATTTTGTTTTTAAATTTATTTGTTCTTGTTTCTCAATCTAGAAAGTTGTATTAAGTATAAATAATAGTACCTTATCTCTAGCCACTGCAGATGGTCTGTGAGACTCCCTGTCAGGACTTGGTCATCCTGATATCTCTCTTCATATTAACAGAGGACTCCATAGGACAATACACACAAGTAGCTGGCCTTGATCAGTTATGCCCTGTCCTTTAGGTTAGAACTCAGAAGGTGTGCCGGCCCTATGTCCTTTTCTAGCCCAAAAACAACAAATGTTTTCTGCCCTCCTTGAAACATGATCCTCTCTTGGATTCCACTTATTTCTGGTTTTACTTCTATTCTTATATCTGCTTCTTCTTATCTCCTTTCCTGGCTCTATTCAAATACTACCTGCTTGTGCTTCTTAGCAATAGGGCCTAGGACTCTGCTCTTCTCTCACTTAGATTCACAGGTAATCTCAACATCTACCTGTCAAAAAAAATGAATTTTAATTGTTTCCTCAGAAAACTCTTCCTTTTGTGTCATACGCATATCGGCAAAGTATATCACATCCATCCAGTTTATTACTCAGGCCGGAAACTATTCCCTTTCCTTCACATCCCAAATATAAAACCATAACAAATCCTTTCATTTCTATATTCCTTTGTTCTCAGTTACTGCTACCCATTTAGTTCAGCCCATCATAATATTTTGCTAGGATTACTGCAGCACTATCAAACTGGTCTTCCTTTACTCCATTCTTCATGCATCCATAAAAGTTATCTTAACATATATAAGATCACCTCATATCTCCTTTTCTTATATTTCAATGACTTCCCATGTATTAATTAATAAAATTTAAATTTCTTACCATGGTCTACAAATTCTTACATGATCTGGCCCTTACTATGTCTCCAAACTTTCTACTTCTCCTTGGCTCACTTGGTTACATGTCACTCACACTGATCATCTTCAGGTTCTTTAAATATACCAAACTTATAACTGCTGCAAGTTCTTTAAACATGTTTCCTCTATCTGCATGACATTCTTTCTCTTTCTTTGTATGTCTGACTTTTTATTTTCCTTGTAAGAAATCATTCTAATTTTCCATCCCTGTAAGTAATTCAGTGTCCTGTTTTTCTCTTCTATGGTAATTATGAGACACTTCTTTGTGCTTTTGTTTTCTTACCCGCAAGAATAGCAGATATAAATATTATTTAATAACATTAACTACTTCAAGGGTTAATGTGAAGATGAATGAAAAAGTGTAAAATGTTTAAAACATGGGTCAGCAAACATTTTCTGTAAAAGGCCAGAGATAATTAATACTTCAGGCTTTGCAAGTTGTATAAAAGCTATTGCTCATATTTCTTCTTTTTTTCCTTTCCTTGCTTTTTAAAACAATGCTCCAAAAATTTAAACTCAGTCTTTGCTTACTGGCTATGTGAAAACAGGATGCTGACTGGATTTAGCCATGGGCAGCAGAGTAACAAGCCCCGAAACAGTGTCAGGTAGATAATAAGTGCTCAATGAATGTTAGTTATTATTATAAATTGTATAGTACAATATGTTATTTGTTGTCTATAAAAACAAATCCCCCATTAAATGTTAGGCCTCATGAAGCAAAGGGTAGTATCTGTGTTCACCATTTTCTTATTACAGTGTTTGACATATACAGGTACTCAAATATATTTGTAATATGGCTATCAAATCAGTGAGAATATGACAGATTATTCAGTGAAAACAAGACACATATGGTATTGGTATTGGGATGATTAATTAGTTCTTTGGGGGGAAAAACAGAAAATACTGATTGAGACCACTCCTTATTGAAAAAAAAAATCCAGCTCAATCAATGGATTAAAGTGAAAAATAAAACTATAAAAGTACTGGAAGAAAACTAGGTTAAAAAAAAAAACTCTTGTGGTAAAACTGTCAATATTTCAGGTGACATGATACTCTATATAGAGAATCCTAAAGTCTTCACACATAAACTACTAAAACTAATAAATGAATTCAGTAAGGTAGCATGATACAAGATTAATATAAGGAATCTGTTGTGTTTCTATACACTAATAATGAAATATCAGAAAGAGAAAGCAAAAAAAAAATCTCATTTAAAATCATATCAAAAAAAAATACCTAGGAATAAAATTAACCAAGGAGGTGAAAGACTTATACACCCAACACTATAAAACATTGATCAAATAAACTGAAGAGGATTCAAAGAAATGGAAAGATATGCCATGTTCTTGGATTAGAAGAATTAATGTTGTTAAAATGGCCATAGTACTCAAAGCAATCTACAGATTTAGTGCAATCCCTATTAAAATAACCATGATATTTTTCACAGAAATAGAACAAATAATTCTAAAATTTATATGGAACTACAAAAGACCTAGAATTGCCAAAGCAATCCTGAGAAAAAAAGAACAAAGCTGGAGGTATAACCCTTCCAGATTTGAGACTGTACGACAAAGCTACAGCAATCAAAACAGCATAGTATTAACACAAAAACAGACACATAGATCAATGGAACAGAATAGAAACCCGGAAATAAATCCATACACCTATGGTCAATTAATCTACAACAAAAGAGGCAAAAATATGCAATGAAGAAAAGACAGTGTCTTCAAGTGGTGTTGGGAAAGCTTGACAGTTACATGTAAAACAATGAAATTAGAACATTTCCTTACAGCATATGTAAAAATAAACTCAAAATGGTTTAAAGACCTAAATGTAAGACATAATACCATAAAACTCCTAGAAGAGAACATAGGCAAAACATTCTTTGACATAAATCATAGCAATATTTTCTTAGTCTCCCAAGGCAAAAGATATAAAAGCAAAAATAAACAAATGAGACCTAATCAAACTTAAAAGCATTTGCACAGCAAAGGAAACCAGTGACCAAATGAAAAAAAAATTATGGAATGGGAGAAAATATTTGCAAATGATGTTGCCACCACCGGTCAATATCCAAAATATACAAACAGCTCATACAACTCACAATTAAAAATAACAAACTACCCAATCAAAAGAAGGGCATAAGACCTAAATAGACATTTTTCTAAAGAAGACATACAGATGGCTAACAGGCACATGAAATGATGCTCAACAACACTGATTATTAGAGAAATGCAAATCAAAACCACATTGAGGTTTCACTTCATACCTGTCAGAATGACTATCATCAAAAAGTCTATAAATAATAAATGCTAGAGAGGATGTCAAGAAAAGGGAACCCTTGTACACTGTTGATGGGAACGTAAGCTGGTGCAGTCACTATGGAAAACAGTATGGAGGTTTCTTTAAAACTAAAAATAGACTTACCACATGATCCAGCAAGTCCACTCCTGGTTATATATCTGGAAAAAACAAAAACACTAATTTAAAAAGATATATGTACCCCAATGTTCATAGCAGCACTATTTACAATAACCAAGACAAGGAAGCAAACTGCATATCCATCAACAGATGATTGGCTTAAGAAGATGTGAGATATATATATATATGTATAAATTGGATATTATATACACACATATAATATATATATTATATATACATATATATTATATATGTACATATATACACAAAATTGGATATTACTCAGCCATGAAAAGGAATAAAATACTGCCAATAAAATACTGTCTCAGAATATTATATTTAGTGAAATAAGTCAGGCAGAGAAAAACAAATACTATAGGATATCACATATATGGGATATAAAAAATTATACATATGAATCTATATACAAAACAGAAACAGACTCACAGACATAGAGAACAAACTTATGATTTCCAAAGTGGGGGAAGGACAAATGAGTATGGAATTAACAGATACAAACCACTCTATGTAAAATAGACCGCAACAAGGATTTACCGTATAGCACAGGAAATTATACCCAATAACTTGTAATAACCTATAATAGAATATAATCTGTAAACCCCAAATCACTATGCTGTACACATGAAACTAATACAATAACATAAATCCACTATACTTCATGATTTAAAAAAAACCTCTTGTAATAATGAGTGTGTTCAAAGAATATACCATAAACGAAATTCTTAAAGGAAAATCTAACAAGACTTCTGCATGATAGAAACAATAGTTAATTCAATTGCCAAATGACAAACCACAGAATAAATTGTATTATCAAATGTCTAATATTGTGGAGTCAGGTTACATGTTGGTGAGTGTATAGAGAAAGAGGTTCTTTCATGAAAACAGTAGGATTTTAAATTGAGCAGCCTCTTCAGTCACCTATTACTAATAGCTGCCAAATTTAAGCATAGTCTTTAAAACAGAAATTCTATATAGGATTATACTCTAGCAATTTATACGTAGAAAAGTTTGTCAAGGTAAGTGCAAGAATGTTCACTATAATATTGTTTATTAAAGCAAAAAGCAGGTCCCGTCTGTAGGGACCCTCTGTGGGTAAATATACTGTGATAACTCCATACAGTATATGGAGTTATGAAATGTTACACAACCATTACAAAGAATGAAAAGAATCTAGATGCACTGATAGAGAATGATAAAGAGTTAAGTTTAAAAAAAGCAGTCAGTAGCATGGTATATACAGACTGTTCTCAATTTGCGAATGTTATACATGATTTTATGAGTTTTGAAATGGTCATTGGCTCTGGGGAAAGAGGACTGAAGGAGCCACTGGTGTAAGAAGGAGATTAACATTTGCATAGTTTAATCTTTTTTACCATGTTCATGTATTACTTTTTCAAATAAAAATACAAAAACATTTAAAGAAAGCAGTATTTTTCCTAAAGAATATTTATAGATTGGAAGAACAGACTAATCATTTAAAAAATTCTGGCATAACTGGTTCTTATAAAAACTTTCTTGATTGTTGAATAATTTGGAATTCTCAGCATAATTCTTCCTATTCTGACACTTGCTAATTTGCTATTTCCTAAGGGTTTCTAGCAGATGATTTCTTTCCAGAAGTTTCTGTTTTTCTTTCTTTATATTTGTCTTTAAGTAACTCTTTATCTCTGTAATTTGATTCTCATCAATATTCAAAGTATATTATCATTTAAAAGTTTAGTGAGAATACAGTAAATGAAACTAATGTAGAAACAACTTGGATTTGAGTTTCTCTTATTTTACCAAGTTAGTTACTCAATTATCTCTTCATTGCTCTCAAATTACGTGAAATTTGGCAAATGCTGTGCAGAATCTTAGTTTCATGTAATAAATCCAAATTAGGTTTTTCCTTTTACTCTAGTTAACCTAAAATTGAAAAGGAGCTTTATGAGGTAAAATTTGAGCCAAGTAACTTTAATTTGTCTTTCCTCTACAAAATTCATGGTCAAGACGGACTTTCTTCCACTGTTATAAACCAAGCTGACTTGACCAAAATCACAACTAACTGCTGAACAACCACTGACAAAAAAAAATGCTAGAATCTATCAAAAAAGATACTCTACATCCAAAGACAGAGAAGAAGCCACAATGAGAAAGTAGGATGGATGCAATCACAATAAAATCAAATCCCATATATGCCATGCAGGCAGCCCACAAACTGGAAAATAATTATACCATAGAAGTTCTCCCACAGGAGTGAAAGTTGTGAGCCCCACATCAGGCTCTCCAGCCTGGGGGGTCAGGCAGTGGGAGAAGGAGCCCTCAGAGGTACCAGTCCCTCTCACCAGAAAGCATGCATAGGCTTCTTAGATACCTTATCCATCTGCGGGCAGACAGCAAAATCAAGAAAAGCTACAACCCTGCAGACTACAGAATGGAAACCACAATCACAGAAAGTTAAAAAAAATAATATGGCATAGGAATATGTCCCAGATGAAAGAACAAGATAAAACCCCAATAGAACAACTAAGAAAAGTGGAGATGGGAAATCTAACTGAAAATGAATTCAAAGTAATGATAGTAAAGATGATCCAAAATCTCGGAAAAAGAATGGAGGCACAGATCGAGAAGACACAAGAACTGTTAAACATAGGCCTAGAAGAAATAAAGAACAAACAGAGATGAACAATACAAAAACCAAAATGAAAAATACCCTAAAAGGAATCAATAGCAGAATAACTGAGGCAGAATAATGGATAATTGAGCTGAAAGGCAGAATGGTGAAAATCAGTGCTGTGGAACAGAATAAAGAGAAAAGAATGAAAAGAAATGAGGACAGTCTAAGAGACCTCTGTGACAACATGAAACACACCAACATTTGCATTATAGGGGTTCCAGAGGAGAAGAGAGAGAGAAAGAACCTGAGAAAATACTTGAAGAGATAATAGTTGAAAACTTCCCTAACGTGGGAAAGGAAACATTCACCCAAGTCCAGGAAGCACAGAGAGTCCCAGGCAGGATAAACCCAAGGAGGAACACTCTGAGAGACATAGTAATCAAGTTGACAAAAATTAAAGACAGAGAAAAGATATTAAAATCAACAAGGGAAAAGCAATAATGTACAAAGGAATTCCCATAAGATTATCAGCTAATTTCTTAGCAACTACTCTGCAGGCCAGAAGGGAGTGGCACGATATATTTAAAGTGATGAAAGGGAAGAACCTACAACTAAGAATACTCTATCCAGCAAGACTCTAATTCAAATTTGGCAGAGAAATCAAAAGCTTTAGAGACAAGCAAAAGCTAAGAGAATTCAGCACCACCAGACCAGCTGTGCAACAAATGCTAAAGGAATTTCCCTAGGCAGAAAAGAAAAGGCCACTACTAGAAACAAGAAAATTATGAATGGAAAAGCTCAGTAGTAAAGGCAAACATACAATAAAGGCAGGGAATCATCTGTACACAAATATGATATCAAAACCAGCAATTATGAGAAGAGGAGAGCACAAATGCAGGATACTGGAAATGCATTTGAAATCAAAAGACCAGCAACTTGGGACTTCCCTGGTGGCACAGTGGCTGGGAGTCCACCTGCCAATGCAGGGGACACGGGTTCGATCCCTGGTCCGGGAGGATCCCACAGGCCACAGAGCAACTAAGCCCATGTGCCACAACTGCTGGGCCTGTGCTCTAGAGTCCTCAAGCCACAACTGCTGAGACCATGTGCCAAAACTACTGAGGCCTGGGCACCTAGAGCCTGTGCTCCACAACAAGAGAAGCCACTGCAAGGAGAAGCCCGCACACTGTAAAAAAGAGTAGCCCCTGCTTGCCGCAACTAGGGAAAACCCATGCGCAGCAACAAAGACCCAGTGCAGCCAAAATAAATAAATAAATGAATAATAAAATAAAATTTAAAAAAAGACCAGCAACTTAAAACAATCTTGTTTATATACAAACTGCTATATCAAAACCTCATGGTGACCACAAACTAAAAATCTACAATAGATACACAGATAAAAAAGAAAAAGCAACCCAAACACAATGCTAAAGTTAGTCATTAAATCACAAGAGAAGAGAACAAAAGAGGAAGGAAAGAAAAGAAATCTACCAAAACAAATTGAAAAAAATTAACAAAATGGCAATAAGAACATACATATTGATAATTACCTTAAACGTAAGCAGATTAAATGCTCCAACCAAAAGACACAGACTGGGTGAATGAATACAAAAACAAGACCCATATATATGCTGTCTACAAGAGACCCACTTCAGACCTAGGGACACATACAGACTGAAAGTGAGGGGATGGAAAAAGTTATTCCATGCAAATGGAAATCAAAAGAAGGCTGGAGTAGCATTACTCATATCAGACAAAATAGACTTTAAAATAAAGACCGTTACAAGAGACAAAGAAGGACAGTACATAATGATCAAGGGATCAATCCAAGAAGATATAACAATTGTAAATACATATGCACCCAACATAGGAACACCACAATATATAAGGCAAATACTAACAGCCATGAAAGGAGAAATTGAGAGTAATAATAATAGTAGGGGACTTTAACACCCCGCTTTCATCAATGGACAGATCATCCAAACAGAAAATCAATAAAGAAACACAGGCCTTAAATGACACATTAGACCAGATGGACTTAATTGATATTTATAAAACATTCCATCCAAGACCTGCAGAAAATGCATTCTTCTCAAGTGCACATGGAACGTTCTCCAGGATTGATCACATGTTGCGCCACAAAGTGAGCCTCGGGAAATTTAAGAAAATTGAAAACATATCAAGCATCTTTTCCGACCACAAAGTTATGAGATTAGAAATCAACCAGAAGAAAAAAAAACCTGTAAAAAACACAAACATATGGAGGTTAAACAATATGTTACTAAACAACCAAAGGATCACTGAAGAAATCAAAGAGGAAATCAAAAAATACCTAGAGACAAATAAAAACAAAAGCACAATGATCCAAAACCTATGGGATGCAGCAAAAGCAGTTCTAAGAGGGAAGTTTATAGCAATACAATCTTACCTCAGGAAACAAGCAAAATTTCAAATAAACAAACTAACCTTACACCTAAAGCAACTAGGGAAAGAAGAAAAAGCAAAACTCAAAAGTCAGTAGAAGGAAAGAAATCATAAACATCAGAGCAGAAATAAATAGAGATGAAGACAACAACAAAAAAATCAATGAAACTAGAGCTGGTTATTTGAAAAGGTAAATAAAATTGATAAATCTTTAGCCAGACTCATCAAGAAAAAGATGAAGAGGTCGTTAATTAATAAAATTAGAAATGAAAAAGGAGAAGTTACAATGGGCACCACAGAAATACAAAGGATCATAAAATATTACCATGAGGAACTATATGCCAATAAAATGGACAACCTTGAAGAAACGGACAAATTCTTAGAAAGGTACAATCTCCCAAGAGTGAATCAGGAAGAAATAGAAAATATGAGCTGAACAATCACAAGTACTGAAATTGAAACTGTGATTTAAAAAACTCCCAAAAAACAAAAGTCCAGGACCAGATGGCTTCACAGGCGAATTCTATCAAACTTTTAGAGAAGAGTTAACACCTATCCTTCCCAAACTCTTCCAAAAAAATTGCAGAGGAAGTAATACTTCCAAATGCATTCTATGAGGCCACCATCACCCTGATACCAAAACCAGACAAAGATACCACAAAAAAAGAAAATTAGAGGCCAATATCACTGATGAACATAGACACAAAAATCCTCAACAAAATACTAACAAACAGAATCCAACAACACATTAAAAGGATCATACACATGATCAAGTGGGATTTATCCCAAGGACACAATGATTTTTCAATATCTGCAAATCAATCACTGTGATACAACACATCAAAAAATTGGAGAATAAAAACCATATGATCATCTCATTAGATGCAGAAAAACCTTTTGACAAAATTCAAGTTCCATTTATGATAAAAACTCTCAAGAAAGTGGGCATAGAGGGAACCTACCTCAACATAATAAAGGCCATATATGACAGACCTATAGCTAACATCATATTGAATGGTGAAAAGCTGAAAGCATTTCCTTTAAGATCAGGAACAAGACAAGGATTTCCACGCTTGGCACTTTTATTCAGCATAGTTTTGGAAGTCCTAGCCATAGCAATCAGATAAGAAATAGAAATAAGGAAATCCAAATTGGAAAAGAGTAAGTAAAACTGTCACTGTTTGCAGATGACATGATAATATACATAGAAAATTCTAAAGATGTTACCAGAAAACTACTAAAGCTCATCAATGAATTTGGTAATGTTGCAGAATACACAGAAATCTGTTGCATTTCTGTACACTAACAATGAAAGATCAGAAAGGGAAATTAAAGAAGCAACTCCATTACCCTCACAACAAAAAGAATAAAATACCCAGGAATAAACCTACCTAAGGAGGAAAAAGACCTGTATTCTGAAAACTATAAGACACCGATGAAGGAAACTGAAGATGACACAAGCAGATGGAAAGATATACCATATTCTTGGATTGGAAGAATCAATGTTGTAAGAAAGACTATACTACCCTAGGAAATCTACAGATTTAATGCAATCTCTATCAAATTACCAATGGCATTTTTCACAGAACTAGAACAAAAATATCTTAAAATTTTTATGGTGACATAAAAGACCCTGAATAGCCAAAGGAATCTTGAGGAAGAAAAACGGAGCTGTAGGAGTCAGGCTACCTGATTTCAGACTATACTACAAAGCCACAGTCATCAAAACATTATGGTACTAGCACAGAAACAGAAATATAAATCAGTGGAACAGGACAGAAAGCTGGGCTTTCTATCCTAGGCATATATCCCAAGAAAAACAGGGTTTGAAAGGATACATGCACCCCAATGTTCATTGCTGCACTGTTTACAATAGCCAAGACGTGGAAGCAACCTAAATGTCTATTGACAGATGAATGGTTAAAGAAGATGTGGTACATATACACAATAGAATATTACTCAGCCATAAAAAAGAGTTAGATAATGCCATTTGCAGCAACATGAATGGACCTAGAGATTATCATACTAAGTGAAGTAAGTCAGACAGGGAAAGACAAATATAATAATATAGCTTATATGTAGAATCTAAAAAAGTGATACAAATGAACATTTACAGAACAGAAAGAGACTCACAGACAGAAAACAAACTTAAGGTTACCAAAGGAGAAAGGGAGGTGGGGAGAGGGATAAATTAGGAGGTTGGGATTAACATATATACACTACTATATATAAAATAGATAACCTACAAGGACCTACAGTATAGCACAAGGAACTCTCCTCTATATTCTGCAATAACCTAAATGGGAAAAGAATTTGAAAAAGAACAGATACATGTATATGTAAAACTGAATCACTCTCCTGTACACCCGAAACTAACACAACATTGTTAATCAACTATACTCCAATATAAAATAAAAGTTAAAAGGAAAAAAAATAAACCAAAGTGACTTTTTTCTTTTGCAAATTAGACTTATCAAATCTTCACAAAATCCTTTTTTCTATTCAAGATGATAAATATTTATTGAGTAGATAATTTATGCAAGAAATGATCAAAGATTATGACGGTAACATAAAAGATGAATAGAGCATATCTCTCCCTAATAATTTTTAATGCTTTTGAGATTAAAAGTTAAAGTAATCAAATAGCAAAAAATTACTGGCATAGTATTCTGGTAGATATCATACATCTCCATGGCATTAATGATTTTACAGATGGAAAAATGAAACTAGAGTGACGCAAATAACTTGACCCAAAGTATTCAGCTATTATGTCGCTAAATTTGGATACAAATTCATTTGACGTGTCTCCAGACAAATCCAAAGTTTCCACAGCCCACATGCTAGCCATTCATTCTGTATTTCCAAAACAACTGATAGACTGTTTTGAGCATTTACTATGCAATGGGCAATATTTTAAGCATTTTGATATATTAATTCATTTAATCCTAGCAATGATCCTATGAGGTTATTACTCTCGTGGCCATTTCACAGATTAAGAAAACAAGGTGCTCAAGAAGAACCCAGTGATTTGGATGTGTCTGGTTAGGGAGTTCTGGAATGACTTTCTCAAGAAATTAGCACGTGGAAGATTATGGGGTAAGATTTGAGCAGGATTTGGCAGGTATACATGAGAGAGAGAGAGAGCACTAAGGTGTATGGAAGAAAGAGACACAACAGAACTATTCAGGAAGAAACTAAACAAGCTAAGCATGACTGGATACGCAAAGACAGAATTTATGGGATACCAATGGCAATTCTGTAGTTTGGGGCCTAGATGTCAGAGAGTTCTATAGGTAATGAATTTATGTGTTTTGGAAGAAGAGCTCATTTTGCAAATGCATTGGCACACTCTAGTAAATAGCATGTATCACCATGGCTTTAAATATCACCTATATGCTTTCCTTTGCATATTTATTCCTTCTCCTTTCCCTGAGCACCATCCTGCTTTTACATTGCCTTCTGGATACTTCCATTTGAATCACTGCAGGTAACTGAGGATGGCATTTCTAAAACACATACAGTTATCTTTTTCCAAAATGTTTTTTCCGTCTTGATTAAAGGGGTAATCATTCACCTGGTTACCCAAACTAGAAAATATAGTTTTAAAAAAAATTCCACCCTGATCTTCTCCCTCAATGCCTAATTTATTTACAAAATTCTACTAATTTTACTCACTGTATCTTTCTTTAGTCCATCTACTCCTCTCCATATCTTCTGCCATTGCTTTAGGGTACACCCCTATCTGCTCTACTGCTTGACCAGAAAACAGCCTTCTTTCTATTCTCCAGCTTATACTCATTCTTCGAATGCCAATTCAAATGTCATTTTTCCTGTGACAATGTCACTAATCTTCCCAGATGGAGTCAGTCACTTCTTTCTCTGTGCTGTTATAATTTATATGTTTTGAGTAAGTGTTTTGTTTATGTGTCTATTTGTTCCATTAGACAATGTGTTCCTCAGAAAGAGAAACAATGCGTTAGTCATTTTCCCCAAAGTATAGCCATAGTGTTGCCGTAGTGTTTGACACATGGTAAGGACTCAACAATGCTGAATGAATAAATAAATGATGGAATGAAAGAGAAGCACATTAGTTAGTTGCATGCATAGTTGTAGAGCTCAGGAAAGAGGGCCCACATCTGATCCATCTGCAAATCTTGCTGTCTATACCTTAAAAATATATCTAGAATCCAACCATTCCTCAACATCTACACTGCTTAGTCACTAACATTTCTTGACCAGTTCACGGAGTAGCCACCCAATTACTCCTACTGCTTCTCAACCCTTCCCCCTACAGTCTATTCTTACTGCAGTCACCAAAGTGATCCTAATAAGACTTAAGTCAGATCGTGTCACTTTTCAAAGCAAACCCTCTAATGGCTTCACTTCACACAGGTTAAAAATGATAGTCCTTACAAAGGCCCACAAGGATTGACTCAATCTGGCACACTGTTACCTCATCTCTGACAGGCCTGGAAGGCTCCTTGGGGGCTTCACTTCCTGTTTGCTCTGCCTGGATTCACAACCCCAGCTATACACATAGTCTGTTCCTTCTCGCTCGCTTTGGGTCCTGACTTAAACATCATATTTTCCCCTTTTTTCTCTCATAGACTATATATCCTTACCTACATTATATCTATCTAATCTATATCTATAATTTAAATATAATTTCATATAATGTTAAACATGTGAATACAATAATCTTAAAATGTAATTTTACTATAATATTAAATGATTATTGATAAAATGTTAAATGGTTATTTATAAAGTTGAGCGGTTATTTATAAGGTCAGATGTTTGTTAATTGTCTATGCCCCCACTAGACTATAATGTGGAAAGAGACTTTTTATTGTTTTGTTTAGACCTAAGAGATTGCCTGGCAGAGACAGCCTGAGGTTGGAACATGTAAATGTACATCTGTGCTGCAGGTGTGGGTGACAGCAGTGGCAAGGGTATTGGAAATCAGCTTACTTTGAATATATCTGTGTTGCAATCTCACCACTTAGCCGTGCAGGAAATGCACCCTTAGGACATAGGAAAAGCAACGTATTTCCTCAAGTCCCAGGGAAGAATGGTTCTATACAGCAGCTACTTTTGACCTGGCCACCCTAAACACCATGCATAAGCTTTTGAAATAGCTTTTTATGTGTGCCTGCCTTTATGTGCAGGGACAATGTATATGTTTTTGCAGATTGTTCACTACATTAGGGCACCTGGCAATTGGGGACTGAAATCCAGTTTGTTCCAGTAGATATTGCAACTAGTTAAGGCCATTAAATAAACATTGGTAAGGAGGATTCAGTCATATCACTTGTTTATGATAGAATATCCAGAATAACAGAATAAAATACTAAAAACTATGAGAGAGTTAAGTATAGTGGCTGCTAATAAAATTAACTTATAAAAGTCAATGGATTTTTAATATGCCCACAACATTTAATTACAAAATACAATATAAAAAATTACAAGCACAATAGCAACAACAAATACCACACCTAAGAACATGCATAACCAAATCATTAAAAGATACCTGAAGAAAATTTTAAAAATAACTGAGGAACATAAAAGTAGACTTAAATAAATGGAGCAATATTCTTTGTCCTTATGAGGAAAGACTCGCTGCATAAATTCAATTTAATCATCGGGTCATCTGGGGATAAAGAGAAGTATGATGGAGTAGGAGTGGGTGGTGGTAGAACCAATGTTTCTAATCAACATTTGGCATTATAGCCATGACAGGGAAGCCATAAAAATACTTTTAAAAGAAGCCTAATAAACTAGAATTTGGAATAGAAAATATTTGTATAGAATCTTAAGCAACAGAAATTAAGATACTGATGTAACTGTACAAGAATTAGCATCAAATCAATGGATCAGAATAGATATTAGAAACATAAAATACATAAAAAGTTTTATATAATATAAAAAGTTAGAAGTGGTAATTTAAATCACTGAGGGAGAACTGGATTATTTAATAGCATGGATAAAATTTGTCAAATATTTTTAATAAAAACTGGATTTCCAACTTCGTTTTTTAGGAAAATAATTCCATACGCATTAAAGACTCAAGTATGCAAAATTAATCAAGAAACACTATGGATTAATTTTTAAATAATATTTAGGTTGGAAAGGGTCTTTCCAAACAAGACATGTAAACCAGTAAAAATAAAATGAAAATTGATAATTTTACTACATAAAAATTATAGTTAATGTATAAGAAAAAAGAAAACTTGAAAATACAATCTATAAGTGGGAAAACTGTAATATATATGCTTAATGTCCCTAATATGCCAAAAGCTTTATGATATAGCTAAAAGAAGGTAAGCTGTACTGCAGATGGAGCAGGTTTTAGTGATGTCATGAGTTAAGTCAGGGGCTTGCTGGCAAATGGCTAAAGTTGTATGAAGGAAGAATGCCAGGCAAGTTTGCACCAATGCTCTCTCTAAGTTTATTTTCATATATTCTAATGGTTTTTAATTTGATTTAAATATTTAATACAGCTGAAATATATATTTGTGAATTGCACGACATAGCAGTTAGAACTTTTCTTTCTTCTGGATGGATAGCCAATTATGCCATTTAATAAACAGATCAGCTGATTCCCACTAAATTGTCATTTAAATTTCCGTATATACATATACATATATATATATATGTTTCTGGATTTCATTTTGTCAAAGTTTCCTATTTTACAATATTACCCATATTTATTTAGCATTATTGGAAGATATTGTTCTACCTGCTTTACCTATATTAATTTATTCAGTCTCAAAAGCAACATGGGAAGGTAATATTATTTCCACTTTACAAGAGAAGTAACATTTGTGTGAAATGACTTGTACAGGTTTATCCAACTAGTGAGAAATAGAGATTCAGATCGAGGCAGACTTGCTCCAGAGCCTGGATTGAGTCACTGTGCTACCTTGCCCCTCTTACACAAACAGCACTGCAGTGATAGTCTTGGTAAATACATGAGAGAATCTTTTTTTAAGGGAGACATATATAAGTGGAATTGATGGTCATAGCATCATAGGGTCATAAGGTTCACACATTTTCAGTTTTAAATGTACTGCCATACTGCCCTTCATGGTGGCTGTATCAGTTTAATTTCCCTCTGTGAGGTGGAGGAGGGAGAGAGATAATGAATGAGAATATATGTTTACCATGTGCTTGATATTGTGCTACATGCTATCTTATTAATCTTTACATGGACACTGAGTAATAGGTATTTTTAAATATGGAAACTGAAGCTATGCAAGGTTCACTAATGTCCTGAGATTTGCATAGTTAATAAATGAAAAAAAAGTGATTTGAACCCAAGACATCTAGCTTGAAATCTATAGTAATTTCATTTTATGTTCCATTTCAAGTTACATATTGAGTGAAACAAAACTGGGGAGGCTAATAATCAAGAATTTTAAAATTATTATTAATTTTACTCAAGTATACCCCAGGATAACAAATGTCAAACCAATTAATTTTGACCCTGGTTATAGGAATTTTTTTGAATGGCTTAGATCAGAGGAGTTCCTATTGACCAAAGGCGATTTTTGTAAAAACAAAACAAAACAGCCATTCAGTGAAAAAGCATATGAACAAAAACATAGTAATTTGTCAGCATTTGAAGCAAAATTGTTGGACATTTTTCAGGTCAAAGGTCACTTCAAAAAGAGAAAATATATCACACACCAAATATCTCACTCACTCCAACTGAGAGCAAAACTCAAGTAAATATTAACATTAATAAGATTATTGCTATTTCAATAAGGTGATGTGAGGTGATGTTTTTTTAGTTAAATGTTACAGTTGTTAATTCATAACACAGTAAAGCATTTAGACATTGATATATAATAAAACTGCGCACTCCAAGAGACCAGACTGTTGGTCACCTGTGGAAACGTTTGTGAATTATTAGTAGTCCTAGGATCACATTTTAAGACCCAGTGATGCAAGAGTAATCATTTTAACTGGGAGCTCCCACAGGCAGGTGGTATAAGAGACTACAGTTCTAGAGCTTGTACTCTAAATCTTACATGACAGACATGTAATATTTTTACTCTGTGACATCAATATTTTGGTGGGTTAACTTCAAATCTGTGATCTTTTTGTGAAATGTAGACACTACATGAAAAATCAAAAATATAAGGCATTAAATCATATGGATGTGATGATAAATAAAATTTTAGGGAGAAGAAAATCATCAGAAAAGCTTTTCCACTTTTGTTGATTATTTGGTATCCTAAAGATTGAAACTCCAAAAAGGAAAGTATTGCTGGCCAAAAATTTTGTTCAGATATTTCCATAGCTTATGAAAAACCCAAACAAACTTTTTGGCCAACCCAATAGAAGAGATACCGTTATGGCAGACATAAATTACTCTGAAAAGGGTCTTTTTTCTATTCAAGAAGATTTTTAAGACTCTATGGATTTGGTACATAAATATGTGGAGTATGAAGAGTTTAACTTCTTGGGAGGTCAAAACAATTGATACTGAACCCAATTAGTGTAATTTAGGCCAAGATCTTGTAAATGACTAGAATGTCAACACTCACTGCGTCTTACATTGCATCTCTTACCACATGATTGAGACCAGGCTGGCTTTGGGTACAGTGCACTTCAATATCTGTGATGATGGTCCATGTGGTGATGGTGAAATGATATAGTAATTTCACCCAGAGTGTGTATGTGTTGGGCAGGACAGCTGGGAGATGGAGAATCTGGGCTAAAATAATCTCTTAATACTCAAAGAGATAAAAATTTACCTCTAGATTCAGTGAAGTTTCTAATTTAGTTCTTGCTGCTTATGGTTTGTTTCCCAGAAAGTCAGAAGATATTAAAAAGTTTCAGACAATTATGCTGTGAAGGAAAGAAATACAGGCAAAGTTTGTATTCTCAAAATGTACTCTTCTTGTTTAATGTGGTGTTTGAGATGCCTAGATACCACAATAATTTCTATTGCACAAGGATATTTCTATTTTCATAGAATGGACATCCAGAGAGACACATGTTTTCAATTTAGATCTATCTTGGGGTTACTCACGTGGTATTTCTAAGAGGTATGTTGTAAATATTTCAATCAGATAACTTTCCTTAAAAAATGACTTATTCATTTGGCAGTTTTTATAGCTGCCTCTAGACTTGATCAAGTCCAGCTAAATAGCCATCCAAAATATAGCTAACAAGAAATTTATATATTAATAGGAAACAAAATACTCTAACTCAAAAAGAACAAAAATAAAAATAAAATAACTAAGGTTAATGTCATACGCTATTACTGGATTGCTGCAAGTGCATTTTAACCTTTGCAATGTCCCAATCGAAAGATTACTTTACTGCATAATTCTCCTGTACACAGACATAAAATGCCAATAATCTTTAAAAGAGCATTGCTCTTATTGAAAATGCATATTTTTTAAGTATGAACAAGATAATTGTGTTAGATCTTTTCATATTTTCTTCTCTTTGATGAAAAATAACACTTGGATTTCTTTTGGAGTTCACTTTTAAATGACAGAAGTTTGAAGAAGTTTAACAACAGTTGGTTGTCAGTCTTAGCCACCTAGGTTCACTCTTGGCTCAGTGATTTGTTCCATTCTAATAGCCTACAATTGTCTGAAATACAAGTCTGAGCTTTAGTAAAATTATAATTTATGATATGGTATTGATCTCTAGCTCAAATGGTTAAAAGTTTTTAAAATTTAACTTTTAAAATATTGACACCAAGTTTTTACTGTTAATGTATGTAATACTTTCTCAGATTAAAGAAGATCCACTTTTCACCCCTGGAAGCCAGTGAAGTACTCTAATATACAATTCATGAAACTAAAAACATATTTACTATTATCTTCTTTCATGTTAAAATTCATTTTCTCCATGTGTGAATTGTCTTTTACATTAATTGACTTTGAGGGCATTTACATACAGAAATAACACAAAATATTTGTAGTTTTGCCAATATTCAAAATCATAAAATATAGGACCAAAGGAAAAAAATCTTGATTAGGTATGCATATAGAAGAAGAGTTCGCTCCTGTTCTGCACATTAGTCAGTATACTATATTGATGAGTTTGGAAAGATAAATTTGACTTGTCATTGTGCTTAAAATATAGAAAAGCTTTCAGAATATTTATGAATATGTTTATAGGTTTTGCTGTAATATTCACAAAGAGGAAAAATTAATATAGAGTTTAGAATCCGTTTAAATGACAAGAAACTTTTTTTTAAATTAGAAATCAATGTTGCTAAATGGTTAATGATGTTAAAGAACAAAATACTTCAAACACTTTGAGTGCATAAGAAGCCTAGTTCAGAAAACATATAATGTGAATTATTTCCATGAGCATGTGCTAATTAATCTGGCTCACCAGGAAGAGTAAACGTTAAAATAACTTTATATGCCAATACGTTTAATGACAATATGCTTATTTAAAGGAGAGTAATAACAATAAAAAAAGTTACAGGCCACTGCAAGGCAGACTTTAGACAGATACAGCTGCATATTTACTACATGGGCACTTCCTCTTGATGATATTGTATTGCCAAAATGAAGGTCATTTGATATGTCAGCCTTGGCAAGACAGTAGAATGAAACTAGCTGCTGGGTTTTGCTAGAAAAATATAATTACATTTAATTTTAGTCAAAAAGGACAGAAATATTTATGTAGCGTTTTCTAAAGTAAAATTTTGACATTATCATTAAGTATAACACATTGTGACTAAAAGCCTAGAAGCAACAAAATAAAGACTGATAAATTTGAATGCATTTTAAAAACCATGACTCAAAGTATTGTATAGAAGGTCAAAAGAAAATATACAAAATGGGAAAAATATGCAACATATATTACACACAAAGGGACAGTATCCCTAATATAGAAAACACTCTTAGAAATGAATGATAAAGGACTAAAAACCCAATGGAAAAAATGAAAAAAAGACATGTGCAGTTGATTTATAATAAATACAATAAGTGATTCCTAAACATATGAAGATATGGACAAGCTCACCCATAATTACAGAAAACAAATTACAATAACACTGAGACACTATTTCTCACATATTAGTTTGATGAAAATTTTGAAGTATAACAATACCCTCATTCATTGTTATGGAAATGTAAAGTAGCTCAACTCTTCTGCATGGGGATTTGGCAATACCTAACAAAACTATTTACTCAGTTACCCTGTGAACCAAAAATCCCTTTTCTAGAAATTTACCCTGAAGATAACTCTTCAACAATGTGAAAATAAATATGGACAAAATTCTTTATTTTAGTGTTGTTTGTAATTATAAAATATTGGAAACAGCATAAATGCTCACACATAGGACAGGTTGAATAAACTGTGGTGCCTCCACAGGATGGAATAATATGCAGCTGTAAAAAGAATAAAGAAGATCCCTATGAACTGATATGAGGTAATTTCCAGGATATATTGCTTAGTATAAAAGAAAAAAATGTTCAAATGAATTTTTTGTACACTACCTTTCAAGTAAATTAAAGAGGGAGATGTAAGAAACTCATGTGTATCTGTTCATTTGTGTAAAAAAGAAATACAAGAAGGATAAATCAAATTCTAACAAGATTTGTTATCTATGGGAGATAGGTAGAAATGGGTGGAAATAATTGGGAAATGCAAATGGGATTGAAGGGTATGACTTTTCTCTAGGTATAACTTTTTATATAATTCATACTATCAGAACCAAGCATATTAATGTTTTACATTCCCAAACACTAAATAATTAATGAAAATCATAAAAGATGATGGAGAAACCCCAAATATAATGCAAACAATAACAAATAAACCTTCATAGATATATATTAAAAGGATAACATAACCACTCTGGGATAGGGAAGAAATGAACTAAACTAAGTAACTTTGGGAATAGTATTTTGACTGCATAATGTAAGTATCAAAAGAACTATGTAATAAATACTATACTCCACTTAGTAACTTTGTTATTACACAGAGTTATAGGTTAGTAATTTTGAAACTACTTCAAGTGATTTTTAGGATTGTGCAAATATGTAAATATATTGTGGATGATGAGAGCTAGGTTTCTCACACACAGGGAAAGGAGTTATAAATAAGGAGATGGCTGTTGGATTAAAATCACTAATTACTGATTCTTTTTCTTGGGACCTTTATGCTCTGGAACAAATCTCTCCATTTCTGCTTCAATAACCTACTGTCTTGCTAACCTGCCAGGGACCATTGCTCATCTTATCATATGCACCTAACAATTGGAAGTTCTCAGTTTAATGGGAACCAGCTCAACAGACATGAAAAGGAATCTTAACATCTCCATATATTGATATCAAGGTCCAATTATTCCCATGATCCAGAGAAAGAAAAAGAATGATCTTTCTTTTCCCCAATCCAAGACGGTCTGTATTCTTTGATGCCAGCATTATAATGTCACAGGTTGGTAGACTTGGTGATTTGAGTTAGAATTGAATATATCATTAAAAGTGAGTGAATTATGGTTCAGGCCATTAAAACAGAAACAAAGTGATTTTCTCATAGCACTGAAATTGATCCATATGAATTCATAAAGTTCAGTGTACATGGAGATGAACTCCTGTGCACATACTCAGTTGCATAAAAACGATTTTATAAAACAAGACCTTCATGGACCAATCAATGGATGCATCATATGCCTCATATCACATTGGATGTGAAAGGGAAATGATAATTGATACTGATCATTAAGCATTGAGTTGCATGTTATAGTCTACCAGGATCAAAGGAGTGAGCCAAAAGAGACCTGCCCTCAAGGGGCTTTCAGTTACCAATCTTCCCTGCATGTTGTCCTTCTTTCCTTTCTCTTCTTTTCTTCCTTTTTCTTTTCCGTTTTAAACTTAACCAGTGACGTCAATGCTCTGGATTAAAACACCAGTGTGAGAAGCAGATTATGCAGAAATATTTTCATGACATCATGATCAAATTTCACACCCAAGTAGTGTAAAACAAAACTGTGCTGGCTCCACTACATTTTACTTAGTTTTGCAACTTGCATATAAGGGGCTTAATGTCACATTTTTAAAGCATGCCCTCCTCCCAGAGCGAATAGGAAATAAATATGATTTTTTATTACATAATTTTACTCTTGGCAGCCAGAAATAGCTTCACAAAGCAAATGATACTGTTGTTCAAATATACCCAGAAGGAACAGTTTAATATTAATTATGCTAACACCAACATCAGCTTTTGGCAGATGTTCTCAAATATCCAAACTGATGACACTAAATAAACCAATATGGAAAGTCAAATCATTCAGTTACCTTGAGAATACCCTTTTCAGTAAGCCCTTCTTTATGGGGCCTTCTGGAGGTAGAGCCACCCTAAACTATACCTCTTTTTTGCTGCTTAGCAGTGGTTTTTAATGATCAAGAAAGTTGATAAAAGCAACCTGGTCTTAACATTTTCCAGGATAAAATAATCTCTTCCATGTGCTAAGCACTGAATCACTGGTTATTTCTGGTGGATGCAGGAAAGAGGGGGAAAGAAGGACTAAATTGAGTGCTACTTTGAATACTTAGATGCAAAGATGTTTTTGAAGAAAATTGAGACTTACAAACACTTAGCTGCCTTATTTCTGCCTCTGTGCTGTGTGTTATTGTTCATACACAAAGATTTACTCTCTAAATGAAGTCATATTTAAGTCAGGTCATGAAAAACTCCTTATCAGAAGTATATCATTACTTTTTATAGAATCCATTTTGGGAAACTTGATCAAGTGCCTTAATTTTCAAAATGTAGACAGCCAGAGAGTAGCCAAGATGGTGGAGTAGAAGGACCCTAAGCTCACCTCTTCTCACAAGCACACCAAAATCACAGTAATCTGTAGAACAACCATTGTTTAAAAAGTCTGAAACTTACCAGAAAAATTTTTCTACAAATAAAGACATAAAGAAGAAACCACAGGGACTTCCCTGGTGGCACAGTGGTTAAAGAATCTCAACTCAAGAAAGAGTTCAGGGCTTCCCCGATGGCGAGTGGTTGAGAGTCCGCCTGCCGATGAGGGGGACACGGGTTCGTGGCCCGGTCCGGGAAGATCCCACATGCTGCAGAGTGGCTGGGCCCGTGAGCCATGGCTGCTGAGCCTGCACGTCTGGAGCCTGTACTCCGCAACGGGAGAGGCCACAACAGTGAGAGGCCTGCGTACCGCAAAAAAAGAAAGAGTTCAGAGTAATGATCATAAAGATGATCAAAGAACTTGGGAGGAGAATGGATGCACAGCATGAGAAACTAGAAGTTTTTAACAAAGAATTATAAAATACAAAGAACAACCAAACAGAATTGAAGAATACAATAACTGAAAGTAAAAATACACTAGATGGAATCAATAGTAGACTAAATGAGACAGAAGAACGGGTCAGTGAGCTGGAAGACAAAGAGTAGTGGAAATCACTGCTGCTGAACAGAAAAAAAGTATGAAAAGAAATGGACAGTTTAAGAGACCTCTGGGACAACATCATGGGTGCTAATATTCACACGATAGGGGTTCCAGAAGGAGAAGAGAGAGAGAAAAATGTCCTGAGAAAATATTTGAAGAAATAATGGCCAATATAACTACTGAACATAGTTGCAAAAATCCTTAACAAAATACTAGCAAATTGAATACAACAGTACATTAGAAGGATCATACACAATATTCAACTGGAATTTATCCCAGGGATGTAAGAATTTTTCAATATCCACAAATCAATCAGTGTAATATAGCACATTAACAAATTGAAGAATAAAAACCATATGATCTCCATAGATGTAGAAAAAGCTTTTGATAAAATTTAACATCCGTTTATGATAAAAACTCTTCAGAAAGTGGACATAGAGGCCAACATAATAAAAGCCATATATGACAAACCCACAGCTAACATCATACTCAATGGTGAAAAGCTGAAAGCATTTCCTCTAAGATCAGGAACAACACAAGGATGCCCACTCTTGCCACTTTTATTCAATATACTTTTGGAAGTCCTAGCCACATCAATCAGAGAAGAAAAATAAATAGAATAAATTGAAATTGGAAAAGAAGAAGTAAAACTGTCCTGTTTGCAGATGACATGATGCTATACATCAAAATCCTAAGCACCCTATCAGAAAAGTACTAAAGTTCATCAATGAATTCAATAAAGTTGCGGAAAGAAAATTAAAATACAGAAATATGTTGCATTTCTATACACTAACAATGAAATATCAGAAAATAGAAGTTAAGGTAACAATCCCATTTACCATCACATCATAAAGAATAAAATATCTAGAAATAAATCTACCTGAGGAGGCAAAAGACCTGTATTCTGAAAACTATAAGATGCTGATGAAAGAAATGGAAGATGACACAAACAGAAAGATATACCTTGTCCATGGATCAAAAGAATCAATATTGTTAAAATAACCACACTACCCAAGGCAATCTAAAGATTCAATGCAATCCCGATGAAATTACCAATGGCATTTTTCACAGACTTAAAACAAAATATTTAAATTTGTGTGGAAATACAAAAGACCCCTAATAGCCAAAATAATCTTGAGAAAGAAGAAAGCTGGAGGAATCATGCTCCTTGATTTCAGACTATACTACAAGCTAAAGTAATCAAAACAGTATGGTACTGGCACAAAAGCAGACATATAGATCAATGGAACAGGATAGAAAGACCATAAATAAACCCACACACTTATGGTAAATTAATCTACAGCAAAGGAGGCAAGAATATACAATGGAGAAAAGACAGTCTCTTCAATAAGAGAGACTGATGTTGGAAAATCTGGACAGCTACATGTAAAAGAATGAAATTAGAGCATTCCTTAACACCAAATACAAAATTAAATTCAAAATGGTTTAAACACCTAAATGTAAGGCTAAATACTATAAAACTCCTAGAGGAAAACATAGGAAGAACAGTCTTTAACATAAATCACAGCAATATTTTTTTTTGGATCTGTCTCCTAGAATAATGAAAATAAAGACAAAAATAAACAAATGGGACCTAATTAAACTTAAAAGCTTTTGCACAGCAAAGGAAACCATCAACAAAAAGAGAAGACAATGTATGTACTGAGAGAAGACAATGTATGTACTGGGAGGAAATATTTGAAAATGATGCTATGGAAAAGGAATTAATTTCCAAAATATATAACAGCTCATACAGCTTAATATAAAAAACAAACAAACTAATTAACCACCCAATCAAAAAATGAGCAGAAGTCCTAGATAGACATTTCTCCAAAGAATACACACAGATGGCCAACAGGCACATGAAAAGATGCTCAAGATTACTAAATATTAGAGAAATGCAAGTCAAAACAACAATGAGTATCACCTCAGACCAGTCAGAATAGCCATCATTCAAATGTCTATAAATAATAAATTCTGCAGAGGGTGTGGAGAAAAGGGAACCCTCCTATACTGTTGGTGGGAATGTAAATTGGTGCAGCCACTACAGAGAACAGTATGGAGATTCCTTAAAAAAATTAAAAATAGAGTTACCATATGATCTAGCAATCTCACTCCTGGGCATATATCCGGAGGAAACTCTAATTTGAAAAGATACATGGACCCCAATGTTCATAGAAGCACTGTTTACAATAGCCTAGACATGGAAACAACCTAAGTGTCTATTGACAGATGAATGGATAAAGAAGATGTGTTATATATACACAATGGAATATTACTCAGCCATAAAAAAAGAGTGAAATAATGCCATTTGCAGCAACATGGATGGACCCTGAGATTATCATATTAAGTGAAGTAAATCAGACAGAGAAAGGCAAATATCACATGATACCACGAATATGTGGAATCTAAAAGAATGATGTAAATGAACTTATTTACAATACAGAAATAGACTCACAGGTGTACAAAACAAACATGGTTAATGAAGTAGGTAGTGGTGTGGAGGGGAGTATAAATTAGGAGTTTTGTATTAACATATACACTCTACTATGTACAAAATAGATAAACAACAATACTGTATAGCACAGGGAACTATATTCAATATAATAACCTATAATGAAAAAGAATTTGAAAAAGAATGTATACATATTCATATATATATGAATCACTTTGCTGTACACCTGAAACTAATATAACATTGTAAATTAAAAGAAAAAAGTATAATCTACAGAAAAAAATTAGAGAGCAAAAGTATATAATTGTCCTTTCATTCGCAAAATAGAATATCCCTATTTCAAGCTTTCACCATCAACAGTAAGCTTGAACCATTGCACAGTTACTGTTAAAAGACCAACTAAAACAACTGATACCTGGAAAAGAAAGATACAGTTCCCCCTACCTTTTTAACTCTGTCTAAGAAGTTTCTAAAGATAAAACTTGTTAGCTCAACCTCCTGCTTCATGTCTTGGCTATCATGTGTTTCTGTATATTAAGTTAAAATGATATTGAATACCATTCAATCTCCATATTTTTAATTCTCAAGTTTTCACTCATTATTATTATTATTATTTGGCCTAGGCTGTGACGTTAGTCTAGATTTTTGATATATTTATCTCCTTTGTGTTTTTTTTTTCTGAATTTATAGTGAGTGTGTGTGTGTGTATGCATGTAGTGACATCAAAGCACTTATGGGAATTATATGGAGTATACAGTAAAAATATATAAATGAAAGAAATGAAAGTTTGAATGCTTGTTGCTTTACTTTGTAGGAGCTCTAGAGTAGGGTTTAAACAAAAATCCTATTTTAACAAAATTAAAATAAGAATTATATTTGCTCAGCATGAATTTCTTTAATTGTTTAAATTTCTTTCATTATTTAATGAAAAATTAAATTTGACTAACATAGAATGTTTAACATGGTTAAAAAACAATCATACTAAATTATCAAATCTTTTCAAATAGAAACTTCTCTTTCTGCCATTTGTGCCATAATCCAATACTGTATCATTCTTCCTGATTCAGAAGATAACTCCATTTCAATCAAATAATTCACCAAAAAATAGTAAAGTGTAAAAAGCATAATACCAGGTGTGACACGACTTTTAGAAAAAAGAAAATATTATAATTACGCTTTTTAATTTTACAGTCTAAAAATTCTTCAGCCTATTGGGTTTTTAAGTGATTTACATATTAATTCATAAAAACTAAGATAGAAATTTGACTTTATGTGAAACAAATAATATCTAACACTTTTGTAACCCTGAGCGGTTTTTAATAATGTTTTAATATTTGACTTAATAACTTTAATTAGTAAGTTTCTTTTCTTGAAATTGTAATATTTCATTAAATTTTTAAAGTATTTTCCCCCCTAAGATCAGCAAATGGGTAAGCTGGCACTGTTTCTAAAGTTTTACAAGACAGTTCATTGAATCTTTTTTGCTGTGCTTTGAAAAACATTTTGGTCAAAATATAAATTAATTCTTAAATCTAAATTGGGTAATCCATTTTTATTTATTTTTTTAACACATTAGGTACCCTCACAGTATGTAGTCTATAAATTGCTTTTAAAGATTTTTGGAGTGAATATTTTATTATTGTCATTTCAGAGATGAAGGAACTTATATATGATCAAGAGTTGGTTAAGGTCAGAATTTTAGTCAAGTTGTTGCTCTCACTGTATTGGCCTTTAAAATACTACCATGAAGCTTATCAGGAATCTGTATACTACCTGGCAAACAAATGCATATTTTCTATAAGCATATGGATTTTAGAAAAGTCAGAAAGTAGGCCCTGCTTTTAGCAAGTCTTCCATAAAACACTTCTCTTGAAGTCATCCAAGCATGATAGTTAAAACACTACTTTTCTATGCCGTTAAGCCCAAGACTGTTACAGTCTGAACAATTATTTGCCATTTTTCAAAACAGTTGACCATTTTTATACCAAAAGATTACAAGGAAATTTAACCATCATGGATACCTAGATTAACTATTAACATGATAGATGGAAAATATTGATACCAGAGCGAGAGTCATTACATTAGAAACACTCTAAGAAGAATTCAATGAATAGTAATAATATAAATCAACTTAATGAAAGATACAGAGGTATGTTTTTCATTTCTTTTCTTCCAGTTTTATTGCAATATAATTGTCACATAACATTGTATAAGTTTAAGGTGTACAATGTGATGATTTGATACACATATCTATTGAGAAATGATTCTACAATAGGGCTAGTTAACACCCCCATCACCTCTCATAATAACCTGTGTGTGTGTGTGTGTGTGTGTGCGTGCATGCGCACATGGTGAAAATATTTAACATCTACTTTTAGCAACTTTTAAGTATATAATACAGTGTTGTTAACTATAGTCACCATGCTCTACATTAGATCCCCAGGATACATTCATCTTATAACTGAAGTTTGCACCCTTTGACCCACATCTCCCCTTTTCTCCTAACACCCAGCTCCTGGCAATCACCACCCTGTTTCTATGAGTTTGGCTTTTTTAGATTCCACATATAAGTAAGATCCTACAGTATCTGTCATTCTCTGTGTGACTTATTTCCCTTAGCATAATGTGTATGTATCTCACATTTCTTTGTCCATTCTTCCGTTGATAGACACTTAGGTTGTTTCCATATCTTGGCTATTTTGAATAATTAAATAATGCTGCAATGCACATAAGAGTGCAGATATCTCTTTGAGATCCTCATTTTATTTCCTTTGAATATATACCCAAAAGTGGGTTTGCTGGATCATATGGTAGTTCTATTTTCAGGTTTTTGAGGAACCTCCATTCTGTTTTCCATGGTGGCTGCACCAATTTACATTCTCACCAACAGTGCATAAGGGTTCCTTTTTTCCACATCCTTGACAACATTTGTTATCTCTTGTCTTTTTTAATAATAGCCATTCTAAGAGATATGAGGTGATATCTCATTGTGGTTTTGATTTCCATTTCCTTGATAACTAGTGATGTTGAGCAACTTTTCATGTACCTACTGGTATTTGTATGTCTTCTTTGGAAAAATGTCTGTTCAGGTCCTCTCACCAGTTTTTGTCATATTGTTTATTTTTTGTTTATTTTTGAGTTGTATAAGTTCCTTATATATTTTGGATATTAACCTCTTATTAGATATGTGTTTGAAAATATTTTCTGCTATTCCATAGGTTGCCTTTTCTTCTCTTTTTTTTTTTTTTGTCATGTCATGCAGCACGTGGGATCTTAGTTCCCCCGCCAGAGATCAAACCTGCGGCCCCTGCATTGGAAGCGCAAAGTCTTAACCACTGGGCCGCCAGGGAAGTCCATTACTTTTCCATTTTGTTGATCATTTCTTTTGCTGTGCAGAAGCTTTTCAGTTTGATGTAGTCCCACTTACTTATTTTTGCTCTTGTTGCTTGTGCTTTTGGTATCATATCCCCCCAATCATGACAATGCCAAGACCAATGTCAAGGAGCTTTTTTCCTATGTTTTCTTCTAGGAGTTTTATGCTTTCAGGTTTATGTTCAAGTCTTTAATCCATTTTGAGTTAATTTTTGTGAGTTTGTAAGATAGGGGTCCAATTTCATTTTTCTGTATGTGATTATCAAGTTTCCCCAACAACATTTATTGAAAGACTATTCTTTTTGACACTGAGCATTCTTGGCTCCTTTGTCAAATATTAGTTGACTGTATACATGAGGGTTTATTTATGGGCTCTTAATTCTTTTCCATTGGTCTATTTTTACGCCAGTACTATATTATTTTGATCACTATAGCTTTGTGATATAGTTTGAAATCAGGAGGTAGGATACCTCCAGCTTTATTATTCATTCTCAGGATTATTTTGGCTATTCATGGTCTTTTGTATTTCCATATGAATTTTAGGATTTTTTTCCTAGTTCTGTGAAAAATGTCATTGATTTTTTTTTTTTTTTTTTTGTGGTACACGGGCCTCTCACTGTTGTGGCCTCTCCCATTGCGGAGCAGAGGCTCCAGACGCGCAGGCTCAGCGGTCATGGCTCACGGGCCCAGCCGCTCCACGGCATGTGGAATCTTCCTGGACCGGGGCACAAACCCGTGTTCCCTGCACCTGCAGGCGGACTCTCAACCACTGCGCCACCAGGGAAGCCCATCATTGATATTTTGATAGAGATTGAATTGAATCTATTAATGACTTTGAATACTATGGACATTTAAACAATATTAATTATACTGATCCATCAACATAAGTAGCTTTTATTTTCTTTCATCAAAGTCATAATGTTCAGTGTAGTGATATATTACCTCCTTGGTTAAATTTATCCCTAAGCATTTTATTATTTTGCTTTATAATTATCAAGTATATGGTAAGCATTGTTTTTCAAAGAGGAGTCCCTAGAATAGTAACATTAGCATCACCTGGGATCAGAATGAGATTATTTTACTAAGTTAATCAGATGATTTTATGCATATTAAAGTTTGAGAAAAACTGCTGTAGGAGAGAACACTATAAACAAGTTTATTTTCAAGTTAGCAGTGCTAAGGGAAATAATGTACACTTTAGGCTTTAGAGCTTCTCTCTTTCTATCACATTCATTTTCCCTCTCTGGTCTCACAAAGAAGTGGTGACTCCAGTTAATTAAATTTTATTTATTTTCTTCTCAAGCCATAAATGAATGTTGGAAAGAGGGCCAATCTTTTTGGAAAAGAAAGCGTTTGCCTCTTCCGATATACCTGGAGTCATGAGAGCTAGATCATTATTGATTCAGACTCCAAACTATGGCATTCCCTAAATTCCAGACAGAACATACTCACTTTGCCTTTTTGGTAAGGGGGTTGGGACTCTCACAATAATTAATAGTTTTGATGTCAAGAACATACAGAGAGAACAAAGAGTTCCACCTTGTATAACTTATGTCCATAGAGATTCTTCTTCATTGCTGACTATTTGGGGAGTCCTTGCGATTATGACTGTGGTATTGACAATTTCCCCTTTTTAAACTATGCATAGAAAGAAACTATGTATGTCTCTCTCTCCCTCTTTTCTTTTTTTCCTTATGTGTGGGCTCCAGAAAAATGAGATAAAATTTTAATCAGTAAATGTGAGTACTTATTTTAAGCTTATGAAAAAGTTTATAGGCTCCAAACTCTTTGTTTAAAATGAGACTTCTATTACTCTCTATATTTCAAATTTCATGCTATATGAATAATTGAGAGTAGCCTATTTATGAATTGTAAATTTTAATAAGTAGTACTATTCCTATCCATGTCACTATGGTATAATTCTTGGATCTATATGCATTAAATTCAGTACAGTTATAGGAAATGATTTTAAAAATTATTGTCAAATGTAACAAACCTGTAAAAGGAAAAAAAAAGTTGCTTCCTTAGTAATTTTTTCAAAGTATTTGGTTAATATTTCCAGAACAAATACCAATTTTCAAAATTTAGTATCTTGGCCTCTTTAAAATCACATCATATTAAATTTGATTTGATCCATTTGGTCATTTGAGACTTAACCTCCAAAAGCTACAGTTCTGACATAATTTCAGAAGTTTTTGGCCAAGTGAAATAGAAAATCTAAAAGAAAACTGAAAGGTTAAAAAAAGCTACATAATTTTAGAGACTAATATTTTTGAGTTAACAAAATCCTACAATTATTTTAAAAGACACATATTCCCTGAAACAGTGTAGATCAAATGATTTAACATAAATTTTAAAGATTGATTTTCAACAGGTTTCTTTTATTAGGTTTATGGAGACTTCAGCACATTTTCTAAAGCATAGCTCTCAACTGATGACTGTAGATTTATTTCAGTATTTGTCAGAAATATTCAGTGTCTATGAATCATATAGGTTGCTATGTTTCTGCCTATAATCTTCTGTGCTTTTGGTTCGCTAAATAAATGAGGACAAGAATATATAGCAGAATGCAGGTCCTCAGAGTTGGACAAAATGGTGGGAGGAAGTTTCATTTTCACTCTAGACTTACATTAGAGTCATATGCTCTCTAATCCAATAAAGCCTTCAATCATGTGGTTTGGGGTCATTAAAAATTTTAAAGAACATTAGCTTATTTTTTCCTGAATATAAAAATAATGCAAGTTTATTTTAGTCACTTAGGAAAATTTACAAAAGTATAAAGAACAAATAAAAATCACCTGCTATTCCACCATCTAGGGGTGATAAATACCAACATTTGGTGTGTATTTTACTAAACTTGTTCTCCCTTCAGAATTATATTACATACATGTTTTGTACCTGGCTGTTGATTGATAAGTAATACAAAATAACTTATTTTTGCTTTGAAATATGCTATTTTTAAAAATTAAACTATATCTAATATAAAAATTAAAGTATATAAGGTAAAATATGTCAAAGTCTTCAAAATATTTCCACTTTTTAGAGGTAACCAGGGTAACCAGAGTTAATAGTTTGATCCACATTGGTGAATTTTCTTTTATGTATTTAAGGTATGTTGTGAGTGATATATAAAATAGTTGCTTAATATCCCATAGTATAATTGGAGCATAATTTATTAACTTTGAGAATCAAATGTTAGTTTATTTCCAAATGTTCCCTATGAAAAGCATGTTGCAATGAATATACAGGCACATATATTATAAAATTAAAGGATACTTTAAGCATTTCTGTAGAAATTCCTAGAGATGGGATTCCTTGTTTAATAGGTAAGGATATTTTATATTTTGATAGACACTTTTATGTTTTCATACATTTTCTCTAAAATGCTCCTGGCCATTTCATTTACACACCCTGTTTGAAAACACTTGACCCCCTTGCTAATGCTGGATATCATTTTTGTGTTTGCCAATATGGTAGAAAACTTGAGTTTGAGTTTTAATTTGTAGGACTATTATTATGATTTATTGGTGAATTTTAACATCTTTCATATGCTTATTAAAAGTTGCATTTTTTTCTTTTGGGAATTGCCTTTTCATTTAGCTCAATTTTCTCTCATGTTCCGTGTTTCTTACGGATTTGTAAAAGCTCCGTATCTGTTACTTGTGCTGCAAATATTTTCTCTCAGTATATTTTTCTGTTCTAAGGTTGTTTGTGGCATCTTTAAAAGACATGCATTTAATTTTTATGTTGTAGTATGTTTTCAAGCAGCTACTTTTATAAATAATAGTAGTAGCCTATATCTATATAACACTCCCCATGTACCAGGCAATATTCTGAATGCTTTACAAATATTGATATTTTTAGCACACATTACAACCAAGTGAGTTTCTATTGTTATAATTTTATCATTGTCATTATAAGAAATGAGAAAAGCCAGGCATAGGGGAGTCAATGCCATAATTGAATGCCTAAATATACATGACTAGAAGTAGCAAAACTAGGACATGGACCTAGACTGTTGGCTTCAGAGCCTGTGCCCTTAGTCTTCCATTTATATCATCTCTCAAAGAAGCCTACGTCACTAGTTATTCTTAGGGTAGTGGGATTTTATAGAATATATCACAAAAGCTATGAGTATACTAAGACTGGCTTTATGTGGAGATGGACCATTAACTATAAATGTAAGGATATCCATAGGGGGTCTTCTCCCCAGCAAATTCTCCTAGTGTCCCCATTCCCTCATCTGTTGAATGGAATCTTAAAATCAATGCTTTTCTTCAGACTTTCATGCTTCTTAAAATTACCAAAAAGTTAATTAATTAAGTGTATATTAATAAGGATAATGCTGTAAATACTCATTCATGTTGGAGGAGTGATATCAGCAAGATGGCAGAATAGGAAGCCCCAGCCTTTGTTCCCTCATAGAAATGCTGGTTTAACAACATCATATGGAACAAAATACCTTTATGAGGATTCTAGAATCCACTTAAGAAGTTGCAGTACCGTAGGTGAGTACAAAGCTGGGAACAGCTGCACTGAAATGGATAAGAAAAGCAATTTCACATTAGTTACATAAGCCCCTCTCCTAAAACTACACAGTTCAGTGCCGGAAGAGAACACAGCAGCCCACAACCTCTCTCTCAGAGTGGAAGCAGAGAGTACAGCATGGCTCCAATATTCTGGCTTTTCAGAGGACTGCCCAAGGGAAATGGTTTCTGTCCAGACTCAGAGTGCTGACAGAACCAGAACAGTTTGGATACCTGTGGACCACTGAGAACAAAGGAAAGTAGCATGTGACTACTTAAAAAGATGAATGGATAAAGATGAACAGATCATCTTTCAACAGATGAATGGATAACGAAAATGTGGTATATACAATGTATGTATGTATATATGTACATGAACAATGGAATATTATTCAGCCATAAAGGAAGGAAATTCTGTCATATTTTACAACATGGATAAACCGTGAGGACATTATACTAAATGAATAAATCAATCACAGGAGGACAAATACGGTATGATTCCACTCACATGAAGTATCTAGAACAGTTAAACTCAAAGAAACATAAAGTAGAATGATGGTTGCCAGAGGTTCAGGAGAGGGGAAAATAAGAGAATTGCTATTAAATGGGTTTAGATTTCTAGTCATGCAAGATGGAAAAATTCTAGAGATCTGCTGTACAAATTGTGCTTATATTTAACAACTTGTGTGTTGTACTTTTATTTAACCACCTGTGTTGTACACAAACATTTATTAAGAGGGTAGATCTCATGTTGTATGGTTTTTATCACGATAAAAATATATTAATTTATGCTTATACTTCTGGTGGGTATATTTGAGATAACTTCCTCAGAATAAGAATCCTTTAATAGACTAGATAAGGGGAACGTGAGGGAATTGACAGCCTTAGGGACATGGGAAGCTGCCCCAGCACAGAATAAAAGGCAAAATCAAGAACATCCAATAGGAGGCCCTGGAGATCACAGCTGCTTTTGTCACATTTTGCCTGACAGGAGTTCTCTAATTCCCATAAAATGAGTGAAATTCATGGGCTCATCACTTAAGTGGGTCAATGTAGATACCCTGGACAATTCAGGGTTACACATCAATTTATTCCAAACACTTTGAATGTCTTATTTATCAAATTGGATATCCAACTGCCAAATTTCTTCTTAATTTTAAAACCTGCATACAGGCCAATCGTGTATACCTATTTCAGCTATGCTAATGGCTTTATAGACATTTGAAGTAAGCTATTAATTTGGTTACAAGAATGACATTAGTTCGCAACTTAAATAACTATAATTTACATACAAATGTTAAGTATATGTATTAACCCTCATTTATTATTATATATTTTTTCCAATCATCTGTTGATGGGCACTTGGGTTGCTCCTCTGTATTAGCTACTGTAAATAGTGCTGCTATGAATATTGGGATTTATGTATCATTTTTTTGAAATTTCATATATTTTTTTATATAGCTGATTTTTATTAGTCATCAATTTAATAAACATCAGTGTATACATGTCAATCACAATCGCCCAATTCATACCACCACCACCACCACCGCCCCACCCGCTTTCCCCCCTTGGTATCCATACGTTCTCTACATCTGTGTCTCACTTTCTGCCCTGCAAACTGGTTCATCTGTACCACTTTTCTGGGTTCCACTTATATGTGTTAAAATACGATATTTGTTTTTCTCTTTCTGACTTACTTCACCCTGTTTAACAGTCTCTACATCCATCCACATCTCAACAAATGACCCAATTTCTTTCCTTTTTATGGCTGAGTAATATTCCATCGTATATATGTACCACATCTTCTTTTTCCATTTGTCGATGGGCATTTAGGTTGCTTCCATGATCTGGCTATTGTAAATAATGCTGCAATGAATACTGGGGTGCATGTGTCATTTTGAATTATGGTTTTCTCTGGGTATATGCCCAGTAGTGGAATTGAGGGTCATATGGTAATTCTATTTTTAGTTCTTTAAGGAACCTCCATACTGTTCTCCATAGTGGCTACATCAATTTACATTTCCACCAACAGTGCAAGAGGGTTCCTTTTCTCCACACCCTCTCCAGCATTTGTTGTTTGTAGATTTTCTGATGATGCCCATTCTAACTGGTGTGAGGTGATACCTCATTGTAGTTTTGATTTGCATTTGTCTAATAATTAGTGATGTTGAGCAGCTTTTCATGTGCTTCTTGGCCATCTGTATGTCTTCTTTGGAGACATGTCTATTTAAGTCTTTTGCCCATTTTTGGATTTGGTTGTTTGTTTTCTTAATATTGAGCTGCATGAGCTGTTTATATATTTTGGAGATCAATCCTTTGTCCACTGATTCATTTGCAAATATTTTCTCCCATTCTGAGGTTGTTTTTTCATCTTGTTTATGGTTTCCTTTGCTGTGCAAAACTTTTGAAGTTTCATTACATCTCATTTGCTGTTGTTTTTATTTCCATTACTCTAGGAGATGGGTCAGAAAAGATCTTGCTGTGATTTATGTCAAAGAGTGTCCTTCCTATGTTTTCCTCTAAGAGTTTTATAGTGTCCAGTCTTACATTTAGGTCTTGAATCTATTTGATTTTATTTTTGTGTATCGTGTTAGGAAGTGTTCTAATTTCATTCTTTTACATGTAGCTGTCTAGTTTTCCCAGCACCACTTATTGAAGAGACTGTCTTTTCTCCATTGTATATCCTTGCCTCCTTTGTCATAGATTAGTTGACCATAGATGCATGGGTTTATCTCTGGGCTTTCTATCTTGTTCCATTGATCTATGTTTCTGTTTCCATGCCAGTACCATATTGTCTGGATTACTCTAGCTTTGTAGTATAGTCTGAAGTCAGGGAGTCTGATTCCTCCAGGTCTGTTTTTTTCCCTCAAGACTGCTTTGGCTATTCGGGGTCTTTTGTGTCTCCATAAAAATTTTAAGATTTTTTGTTCTAGTTCTGTAAAAAATGCCATTGGTAATTTGATAGGGATTGCATTGAATCTGTAGATTGCTTTGGACAGTATAGTCATTTTCACAATATTGATTCTTCCAATCCAAGAACATGGTATACCTCTCAATCTGTTGGTATCATCTTTAATTTCTTTCATCAGTGTCTTAGAGTTTTCTGCACACAGGTCTTTTGTCTCCTTAGGTAGGTTTATTCCTAGGTAATTTACTCTTTTTGTTGCAATGGTAAATAGGAGTGTTTCCTTAATTTCTCTTTCAGGTTTTTCATCATTCGTGTATAGGAATGCAAGAAATTTCTGTGCATTAACTTTGTACTCTGCAACTTTACCAAATTCATTGATTAGCTCTAGTAGTTTTCTGGTGGCATCTTGAGGATTCTCCATGTATAGTATCATGTCATTTGCAGTGACAGTTTTACTTCTTCTTTTCCAAATTGTATTCCTTTTATTTCTTTTTCTTCTCTGATTGCCATGGCTAGGACTTCCAAAACTATGTTGAATAATAGTGGTGAGAGTGGACATCCTTGTCTTGTGACTGATCTTAGAGGAAATGCTTTCAGTTTTTCACTATTGAGAATGATGTTTGCTGTGGGTTTGTCATATATGGCCTTTATTATGTTGAGATATGTTCCCTCTATGCCCACTTTCTGGAGAGTTTTTATCATAAATGGGTGTTGAATTTTGTCAAAAGCTTTTTCTGCATCTATTGAAATGATTATATGGTTTTCATTCTTCAATTTGTTAATATGGTGCATCACATTGATTGATTTGCCTATATTGAAGAATCCTTATATACCTGGGATAAATCCCACTTGATCATGGTGTATGGTCCCTTTAATGTGTTGTTGGATTCTGTTTGCTAGTACTTTGTTGAGGATTTTTGCACCTATATTCATCAGTGATGTTGGTCTGTAATTTTTTTTTTGTAGTATCTTTGTCTGGTTTTGGTATCAGGGTGATGGTGGCCTCATAGAATGAGTTTGGGAGTGTTCCTTCCTCCTCAATTTTTTGGAAGAGTTTGAGAGGGATGGGTGTTAGCTCTTCTCTAAATGTTTGATAGACTCACCTGTGAAGCCATCTGGTCCTGGACTTTTGTTTGTTGGAAGATTTTTAATCACACTTTCAATTTCATTACTTGTGATTGGTCTGTTCATATTTTCTATTTCTTCTTGGTTCAGTGTTGGAAGGTTATACCTTTCTAAGAATTTGTCCATTTCTTCCAGGTTGTCCATTTTATTGGTATACAGTTGCTTGTAGTAGTCTCTTAGGATGCTTTCTATTTCTGCGGTGTCTGTTTTAACTTCTCCTTTTTCATTTCTAATTTTATTGATTTGAGTCTTCTCCCTCTTTTTCTTGATGAGTTTGGCTAATGGTTTATGCATTTTATTTATCTTCTCAAAGAACCAGCTTTTAGTTTTATTGATCTTTGCTATTGTTTTGTTTCTATTTCATTTATTTCTGCTCTCATCTTCATGATTCCTTTCCTTCTGCTAACTTTGGGTTTTGTTTGTTCTTCTTTCTCTGGTTCCTTTAGGTGTAAGGTTAGATTATTTGTGATTTTTCTTGTTTCTTGATGTAGGCTTGTATAGCTGTAAACTCCCTCTTTAGAACTGCTTTTGCTGCATCCCATAAGTTTCGGATCGTCGTGTTTTCATTGTCATTTGTCTCTAGGTATTTTTTGATTTCCTCTTTGATTGCTTCAGTGATCTCTTGGTTATTTAGTAACGTAGTGTTTAGCCTCCATGTGTTTGTGTTTTGTACGTTTTTTCCCCTGTAATTCATTTCTAATCTCATAGCGTTGTGGTCAGAAAAGATGCTTGATATGATTTCAAGTTCCTTAAATTTACTGAGGCTTGATTTGTGACCCAAGATGTGATCTATCCTGGAGAATGTTCTGTGCACACTTGAGAAGAAAGTGTAATTTTGTTTTTGGTTGGAATGTCCTATATCAATTAAATCTATCTGGTCTATTGTTTCATTTAAAGCTTCTGTTTCCTTATTTATTTTCATTTTGGATAATATGTCCATTGGTGTAAGTGAGATGTTAAAGTCCCCCACTATTATTGTGTTATTGTCGATTTCCTTTTAGATAGCTGTTAGCAGTTGCCTTATGTATGGAGGTGCTCCGATGTTGAGTGCATATATATTTATAATTGTTAAATCTTCTTCGATTGATCCCTTGATCATTATGTAGTGTCCTTCCTTATCTCTTGTAACATTCTTTATTTTAAAGTCTATATTATCTGATATGATTATTGCTACTCCAGCTTTCTTTTGATTTCCATTTGCCTGGAATATCTTTTTCCATCCCCTACCTTTCAGTCTGTATGTGTCCTTAGGTCTGAAGTAGGTCTCTTGTAGACAGCATATGTATGGGCCTTGTTTTTGCATCCATTTAGCAAGCCTATGTATTTTGGTTGGAGCATTTAATCCATTCACGTTTAAGGTAATTATCGATATGTATGCTCCTATGACCATTTTCTTAATTGTTTTGTGTTTGTTTTTGTACGTCCTTTTCTTCTCTTGTGTTTCCCACTTAGAGAAGTTCCTTTAGCACTTGCTGTAGAGCTGGTTTGGTGGTGCTGAATTCTCTTAGCTTTTGCTTGTCTGTAAATATTTTGATTTCTCCATCGAATCTGAAGGAGATCCTTGCCGGGTACAGTAATCTTGGTTGCAGGTTCTTCCCTTTCATCACTTTAAGAATATCATGCCACTCCCTTCTGGCCTGTAGAGTTTCTGCTGAGAAATCAGCTGTTAACCTCATGGGAGTTCCCTTGTATGTTGTTTGTCATTTTTCCCTTGCAGCTTTCAACGATTTTTCTTTGTCTTTAAGTTTTCCCAATTTGATTATTATCTGTCTCAGCATATTTCTCCTTGGGTTTATCCTGTATGGGACTCTCTGCGCTTCCTGGACTTGGGCGGCTATTTCCTTTCACATGTTAGGGAATTGTTTGACTATAAACTCTTCAAATATTTTCTCGGGTCCTTTCTCTCTCTCTTCTCCTTCTGGGACCCCTATAATGCGAATGTTGTTGTGTTTAATGTTGTCCCAGAGGTCTCTTAGGCTGCCTTCATTTCTCTTCATTCTTTTTTCTTTATTCTGTTCCGCAGTAGTGAATTCCACCATTCTGTCTTCCAGGTCACTTATCCGTTCTTCTGCCTCAGTTATTCTGCTATTGATTCCTTCTAGTGTAGTTTTCATTTCAGTTATTGTATTGTTCATCTCTGTTTGTTTGTTCTTTAATTCTTCTAAGTCTTTGTTAAACATTTCTTGCATCTTCTCGATCTTTGCCTCCATTCTTTTTCCGAGGTCCTGAATCATCTTCACTATCATTATTCTGAATTCTTTTTCTAGAAGGTTTCCTATCTCCACTTCATTTGTTTTTCTGGGGTTTTATCTTGTCCCTTCATTTGGTACATAGCCCTCTGCCTTTTCATCTTGTCTATCTTTCTGTGAATGTTGTTTTTGTTCCACAGGCTGCAGGACTGTAGTTCTTCTTGCTTCTGCTTTCTGCTCTCTGGTGGATGAGGCTATCTAAGAGGCTTGTGCAAGTTTCCTGATGGGAGGGACTGGTGGTGGGTAGAGCTGGCTGTTGCTGTGGTGGGCAGAGCTCAGTAAAACTTTAATCCATTTGACTGCTGATGGGTGGGGCTGGGTACCCTCCCTGTTGGTTGTTTGGCCTGAGGCCATCCAACACTGGAGCCTACCTGGGCTCTTTGGTGAGGCTCATGGCAGACTCTGGGAGGGCTCTTGCAAAGGAGTACTTCCCAGAACTTCTGCTGCCAGTTTCCTTGTCCCCACAGTAAGCCACAGCCACCCCCACCTCTGCAGGAGACTGTCCAACACCAGCAGGTAGGTCTGGTTCAGTCTCCCCTGGTGTCATTGCTCCTTCCCCTGGGTCCCGATGCACACACTGCTTTGTGTGTGCCCTCCAAGAGTGGAATCTCTGTTTCCCCCAGTCCTGTTGAAATCCTGCAATGAAATCCCACTAGCCTTCAAAGTCTGATTCTCTAGGAATTCCTCCTCCCGTTGCTGGACCCCCAGGTTGGGAAACCTGACGTGTGGCTCAGAATCTTCACTCCAGTGCGTGGACTTCTGTGGTATAAGTGTTCTCCAGTCTGTAAGTCACCCACCCAGCAGTTATGGGATTTGATTTTACTGTGATTTCGCCCCTCCTATGGTCTCATTGTGGCTTCTCCTTTGTCTTTGGATGTGGGATATTTTTTTTGGTGAGTTCCATGGTCTTCCTGTCGATGACTGTCCAGCAGCTAGTTGTGATTCTGGTGTTGTCACAAGAGGGAGTGAGAGAACGTCCTTCTACTCCGTCATCTTGGTTCTGATTCACAAACCTCATTTACTTTTGAAAGTAAATGTGCAAAGTACAATTTTCTCTCTTTCAGACAAAGTATCACTTATTCTACTATAACTTTTTGTCTTTTGTTCCAGATATTTTTGTTGACACAGGCTAGTGGTATTCCCCTCCAATAGAATCATTAAGTACTTTTGTCAAATTTTATGTACTCCTAGAAATTGTAGTTTACAAAGTTATTGTTTCTTCAAAGATTTGTGATATTTTAAAAACTTCCAACCAACATAAAAATTTTAAAGGGAAAAATAATCAACTACTTAAAACATGTTTTCAGTGTGTGGATGAAGCAGATTAAAACTGTATCAACTCAAAGAGTATTAAAAGATTGTATACTTTATTCTTTTATCTTAACTCTGACTCATTCTATAAAGTCACCAGACAGCTATCAATTTTTAAATGGTGAGAAATCTACTCAGTAAAATATTATCTGACAATATCAAATTGTGTAGTTTTTCATCCTTATTACAAGAAGAAAAGAATCATGAACATAATACAAATTTAAAGAATATTTAAATTTGATGTACTAAAAATATCACTTGTCCATTTAAACCTAATTTTGTAGTTATTTTACCAATTTAATATACTATTACTTGTTATTGTATATATCATTTTGGTACTTATATTAAAAAAGACAAAAATGAGAATAGTAATTTAAAACCAGTCTTATAAAAAGATGTATTTTCTTCATCCCTCTAGAGTTTTATAAATTTTTATGTTCTTTACACATGGAAAGTGTATAGTCAGAAAATTTTCTTCTCTCTGGGATTGTTTAGATGCAGTTATTTTAATCTGGTAGTATTCTGGAGTTATTTAGGTTTTGCTTTTTTAGTGCTATTTTTAGTGCTATTTAGTGCTATTCTTAAAAACAAGCTTAATTTTGAAAAATTGAAGAGGGTTTAGAGAGTAGAGACAGTTGTACCATGCCCATCTTCATCTGCAATTAAAAATCGTGTATGAGAACATTTTGCATAATAAGTATACATGAATACAACATACATAAAATTTAAGGCTGGAAGGGACTTTAAGCAGTCATCCAATCTAATGTGTGAATACAATTTATAAATATGAAACACATATACATGCTCTCTGTAGGCTCTGGTCCCTGTATTTCGTATTTTGGCTTTGGAATGCACTCACTAGGATTAGAGTTGAGCTGGACCACCCACAAAGGCAAGGCCACCCAAGGGAAAATTTGAGACCTGGGCATGCAGAGCTGCCAGGCATGCCTTGTGAGAACAGCTGGCCATCCCAGCACCTGCTGCCCAGTTCCAGACAGCTGGGGCTAAGGCTTCACAGACCCAGCTGCTTTTAGAATGGGCACAAAGGCCACTGCTGCTTGGGCATCTGTCAACTCTTGCTATATTTGGTAGAGAAAGTTTGGCAGGGAGTTATGTGGTCTACCAACTAAAATTTAGGCTGATTAGTCACAAACCAGAATCATAAAATCATAGGGCTGGAAGGGATCTCCAGTGAGGGAGGTCTCAAACTTTCTTGTGAATTAGAGAAACACTGGGAGCTTTCTGAAAAGGCTGGATTCCAGACGCCATACCTTAGAGTCCAATTCAGTGGATCTGTGAACTATATGCAATTTGTATTTTTTAGTAAGACCCTGAGGTAAATACAGATAATATATTAAACTAATACAGATGCACCAACAGTTTCATTCTAAGAGTTTTATGAAATATCACAGTTTATGACTAATCCATCACTTGGGATCTATGTTAAAAATAAATATCACCAGTCCTTATCGTATTTACTCAAAAGTTAGAGAGTGTGTAAATCTACCTGAAATTGGGAATTCACTATCTGATCAATTGTTAAATAAATGGGATCATCAAAAGTGATTTTTATATTTCTTACTGGTTAAATGGAGGGCATGAGTCTTACCATAAAGTAAAAAAAAAAATTTACACATATATAATTCTTATATTATACCTCTATTTTTCCTTTGGAGTATAAAGTAATAGCCTGATGAAATTGTAGGGATGAAGGTGTCAATTTGATGTACAAACCTCTTTAAATTCCTTTTCTCTCAGTTTTAAGTAAATCAAAAGCTTTAAGGATTTGAAATGGAAAGCTACTCTCATAATACAATTTAAAATGTGGCAAATTAGGCTGTCCTATTAAGGAACTGGATATTTCTCTGTGGCCCAAAGGGAAACACAGATGTTTTGCAATAGTTTTTCTAGTGAGAAAAGCAAAGCAGGTGTGCTGACCCTGTTGTACTTTCAGAATGTAGTCTGCCTGAGCATGAGTATTTCTAGGAATCTGTTGTTTGTAATACTCCTCCCTCCTGTCTGAGGATTTTATCTGGGCCTTTAGAGTGTCTGTGAACCACTCCAAATTACACTCATATGAATTTTATTTTTCAGGAGAAGAAGTTCATGACTTTCATTAGAATCTTAAAATGTGAAGCGATAAGACCTACTTCATCTAATAGGATGGTAACTGAGCTTTGTAATCACACAATACCATGCTTTTTCAAGTAGGAATGAAGAGAAGCTATATATAACTTTAGTCTCAGTAAATGTAAGCTAATCCAGAAAAGAGCAGGTGAAAACCTTCAGGCTTTAATAGTGTATGTGTGTGTGTGTGTGTGTGTGTGTGTGTGTTTTCCTGTCAGGCAAGTAAAATATTTCAGTCAATTTCAATATCCTTTTTAGCTTATTAAATATTTTAAATGCAATGTGATGGCCTTGGTGTATATGCTTTGCAAGTTTTGGAAGTTTGTTCAGCTAGTTAGTAGTTTCCTTCTCATAAATTTCACCACAACAACATCCTATGCATTTGGCTCATCTACTACTTTGAGGTAGTTGGGATTTACCTACTATTTCATCTAATAATATGTGCCCTACCACATATATGCATACATATACAAAACACACACACATGCATGTACACACACACTAATGTGAGCATGCATTTACATTTTGAAGATTCTATTCCCTTTTATCCTCCTTTTTCTTGTGGCTATGACAGAATTTTTTCTGGTTCTTGTTTTGGGGAAAAGAGCAGAATTGAAGTCCTGAAATCAGTCAGGTCTGAACTGGATTTTAAAATGTCCCTGCCATGTGGAGATGTGAAACGATTGACCTTCAGGTTTCTGTAGCCCTTGAGTGATGGATGTGCTGTTTGGGGGTGGAGGGAGGGTGGAAAGAGAGAGAGAGGGAGAATTTCTCCAGAACTTATGAAGTCTATGAAGCCCATTTATGAAGTCTATACTTCTGCCAAATATCCCAAAATATACATACGTAGATACATTAGTGATAATTATTTTGAAATTGTTTACATATTTTTTGTTCCTGAAATCAGAACTTGAATATTTTTATATTGTTTTCAAGATATTTTCCAGTTTATCAAAAATAATTTAAAATCAAGTTCATTTTCTTTTATTGAATTTACATTTTTGAATCTTTGGCAAATTTGAAGGACAAGGTATTTCCTTTTCTTCAAAGTTCATGCTCAAAGTTTCCTGGGTGATAGGAGTGTCTTTTGTTATTTGTAACAAGTCAACCCCACAAGATTAAGAAGTTGGAACTTTTAGCCCCACCCCCTGATACGCCTTTGGGGAGGAGAGAAGGACTGGAGATTGAATTCAATCATGTGGTCAATAATTTCATCAATTATGTGTATGTAATGAGAGCCTATATAAAACCCTTGAAACAATGAGGCTCCAGGAGCTTTTGAGTTGGTGAAGACATAGATGTGTTGGGAGAGTGGATGTCTGGAGAGGGCATGGAAGCTGTGCACCTCTCTTCTGGCATATATTGGAAAGAACATAAGACTTTGAGTAAAAAAAAAAATGGAGTTAGAGTTCTGATGATGACTCTTACCTTAGGAAACTCCCTAAGTTTCAGTTCCTTCTCTGTACAATTGGAGTAATGATACTTGTCATACTTGCTTTAGAATCCTTGAGAGCCTTAAGTAAGATGATGTATTTGAAAATTCTCATAACCTGGGAAACTTTATAGAAATGTATGGTGTTTTCATTATTTTGACCTCCTCTTGATGTTGACAACTATTTCACCCTAACTGTGACAGTAAAGCCGTCAACCATTGTGAATTTTTCTGCTTTCATTACTTACAAATTCATCAATGAAGAGATTTCAAACTCTTGGTCGAAGCTTCCCACACCTGGGTAAACCTGTCAAACTGTCACCTTTGCATATCACCTCTGAGCTTTTCTGGCCTGTAATCCAAATACATCACTTTTTTGATGCCTGAATGTCCATCAGGAGACACTTCAGTTTTTATTCTCTCAGTTCATTTGCTAAACTGAATCCCACTTAAATCTTATTTTTATCTCTTTTCTTGGACTTCTGACCTCGTCTCTGAACTGATATAATCTCTTCCTCTGTAGAGTTACGAAAGAGGAATATTTCTTTCACCTTGGAGACTAATCCCTCTCTAGTTTGATTTTCTGTACTATTTTTCAGATGTTCTTTTAATTTTTATTTTAGGTAAAAACTTAATATGGTGGTGTCCATCTCTCATTTACTGAAGAATAATTTATGTTTTAGGCTTATTGATCCTAAGTAATTATATTAATCTCTAATTAAAGAAGATTTCACTTTATCTTCTTACTTGAGGCTTTTACTTTTTTATAAAGGATGCAAGAAAACATACAAACACATCAAATTTTTGTAACTGTCTGTTCAAATGATCTTGCAGCAAAGGAAAAATGTTGACACATATTTGGGTTAGAATTCAAATCATGATGAAGATATCTGTCATGTCAAGACCCTCTAATATGGAAGGTGTCAAGCCATGTAGAATTTCACAAATGTGAAAAACAAAGTTCAGTACAGTGGAGTCCTACTGCTCAAATATAATTTTTGGTAAAGTATTATATAACCTTAAGAATATAAAATATATAGAAATGTCCTATTATACTTTAGGTTATAATATGAATAGAGGAAACAGAGTCCTTTATGTACTATTTGCTTTTTTTTTCCCTAGGGAAAGATAACCTAGAAATTTATTGTCATTTGTACCATTAGGACCCAAGAAGCTGCTGTGCACATTTATTTAACACTCTGGGCAGAGGAGAGAATATGTCCTGAAAACAATGTTTAAAGAGTCAGACATGTTCTTCAGTAAAGATGATGAGTGAAATAGGCGATTTCCTAAAAAGCTAAGAGCTGTCGATAGCATTTTACCCTTTGCCACCTTCTCATGCTAACTTGTTGTTACTTCAGAAACATGTTGCTAGCACAGTAGAATCTGTGCTTATAATATTGTAGAGTCAATATACATCAAACCCAGAGTATCATTGACCTGTTTGATTCTAATGACTAAATTTTTTTTCTTTTTGTTGTGATGGAAGACAACTAACTAGGAATCTTGGAATTCTTTTTTCCACTGGAACAGAAAATAAGGTTTTCACTGGTCATAGAAGTCAAAATTGGAGCTGGCCCCGTCTCCCACTTTAGCTGCCTATTCTTCACTGTTACAATTTTTCTCCAATTGTACAAACAACAAAAATAACTAATATTTAAAAATTTTACTCTGTAGTAGACACCATGCTATATGTTTTACATTTAGCCCTAACAATAATTTGTTGAGATTGGTACTATTAATAGTTTCATTTGTAGTAATAGGAACCCTGGAATTATGGAGTTTAAATAAATACATTTCTGAGAATCGCACAACTAGGAAATGGTGTAGCTGGAATTCATACCCAGGTCTTGGATGCCAGGAAAATTAAATTGAGGCAAGAATGACATAATGGGTCTAAGGAAGCCACCAATAACTAAAATAGCATATAAGAAAGAGACTTAGAGGCTGACTGTTCTGGAAAACAAAATAAAACAAACAAACAAAAAAAACCTTGAATCTTTAATGTGGTTAGGAATTTCATTTTTTAATAGGTCTACTTATTTTCTACAATGGTTGAAAGAGTCAATGAAGAGGAAAGAAAGTATATTAGAGAAACATAGAGCCATGTCTTTAGAAATAGCACCACACACAGCAATGTCTGATCATGGAAGGCCATAGAATTTCCTGCATTGAAATGTATAAAGGAGATAGAAAACAATTCTCTAGGTTTGAAATTTTGGAGATTCACATAGAGATAAGGTCCCTTACTGTTCTGTGATTCTTCCACTGAAAGTCAGAGGAAGGGTCAAATAAGACTTGCAAAGGCAGCTGCATGGATTAGAATTTTTGGTGTTCAATATGAAGTTGTAAATATGGTAATATTTGTCAAGAAGATTTAACTAAGGCCAAAAATAATGGCATATGGGGGCAAAAGGAAGGCAACAGTAACTAAAATAGGAGCTTAGAGGCTAAACGCACTGGCCTGAGTATCGGTGAGAACTTGAGAGCCCTCCAAAATACAATAAAGAGCAGCCCCATCATAGTGCTGTGTAAGCTGTCCCATGGATGAAAGCCATGCTTCATGAACTTTGTTCCATAAATGGAAAGTGGGCCTTGGACTGGCCCCTCTGCCTCCCATTACACAGATGGAATATTGGAACTCTTGATCCAAAGTAGAGGTATAGTTAAGAAATATCTTCCGGGCCTTCCCTGGTGGCACAGTGGTTGAGAGTCCGCCTGACGATGCAGGGGACACGGGTTCGTGCCCTGGTCCAGGAAGATCCCACATGCGGCGGAGCGGCTGGGCCCGTGAACCATGGCCACTGAGCCTGCGCGTCCGGAGCCTGTGCTCCGCAACGGGAGAGATCACAGCAGGGAGAGGCCCGCGTACCGCAAAAAAAAAAAAAAAAAAAAAAAAAGAAATATCTTCTTTAAGAAGTGGAAATTAATAAGTTCAGCCAACAATTGGAATGCATTCAATTAATGGAACTATTTCTGGGGAAATTTGATGCAAGCTTTTGAGAAATTTAAATGCAAGTCACTTTATTTTAGTTGTTAACTTAGATTGATCTAAGTTTTATCTACAAGAAATCTAAAAGTGAGGCTGTATTATTAGATGATCTCTGAGTCATGTTACATCTCAAAGATTTTATAAAATTCTCACCTGTAATTCATTAGTTGAAAGTTAACGATTTTCCTAGGTGAGTTTTCTGTTTGTTAAAAACAGCATTATTATCTCCAAGAGTATTAAAGTTATTTTGAAATTCTTACATAGTAAATTTGATGCCTATTATTAATTAGCAGATGCCCATTATTAATTGTTCTTGGTGGCTACAGTGAATTCCAGAGGATACAACTGGCAACCATCACAAATAGATAGCATTGGCATATTTAACCAGCAGCTCTGTTGATATTTGTCTTTACAAATTCACATTAATGGAGGCACCTATTCAGAATATCAGATACTACTATGTAACCCTGTGGAAAGCAACAGCAGAAAGAAAATCATTGCTAACATTAATTGGAATGAGTGTTACTAGTTGCATAAACATGCTGTGATCAATAATTTCAGTCCCAGCTGGAAAATAAATTGAGAGAGTGAATCGAGCTGGTGATTGTCGTAAGGTAGCTTATTGTACTCATGTAAACAAGCATTAACTTATTTTTCCTATTTCTTCTACATCACTAATTCTCAAATGTGGCTGTACATTGCTGTCACCTAGGGACCTTAAAAAAATCCTTATCTCCAGCTGTGCTTCATACAAATTAAATCTAAATTTCTAGACCTGGAGTCTAGGCACTATTGTTTTTAAAAATTCCATAAATGATTCCACTGTGTAGAGTTGTTTGAGAACCACTATTTTTCCTAACTGAATTGCTTCTATATGTGAATTGTTTGCTTCTATATGTGAATTGCTTCTATATGTGAATTGTTTGAGAACCACTATTATTCCTAACTGAATTGATTCTATATGTGAAGCTCTTATGAGTTTCCAAATGGACCTAATTTAAGAAAAATAAATGTCTATAGAAAGATTAAAAATTGCCTTTTGCTTTTAAGACTATGGAAATCCAAAACATTGGTTTTTAAAATTTTGCATTAGTTATATGCTACAATTTCACATAATTATTCCATTTGCATTAATGTTGTTCTGTTATGTTCAGATATTGTAAAGAATATTTATAGACATAAGCTTCATATACATATTAAAAGTTTCCTATCTTATTTAATTTAGCTTTAAACAAGTTCTACTCTTCATCATAGCTGCTAATTAACTCTGAAATGCACTAAACTTTTTAGATTGTCATTGAAATTCTTACTTTATTAAGCCTGCTTGAAAATGTTCATTGTTAATCTGAAGCTTGTGGTTTAACTTACTTTTCTTAGCTATGTGTCTTTCATTTTTTTCAACTTTATTGCAGTATAATTGACAAATAAAGTTATAAGGTATTTAACATATACATAGTGATGATTTTATAGACATTGTGAAAGGATTCCTTCCATCTAGTTAATTAACATATTCATTGCTTCATACATATATACATATATTGCCAAATTCTCCCTATTTCCCCCATCCACCCTGCCTCTGACAACCACTTTAATACTCTTTATTTCTATAAGATTGACATTTTTTTTATATTCCACATATAAGTGATACCATGCAGTATTTGTATTTCTCTGGCTTATTTCACTTAGCATAATGCTTTCAAGGTCCATCTCTGTTGTCATGTTGTTGCAACTGACAGGATTTTTTTCTTTCTTATGGATGATTTTTTTATATATATATAAAAATTTATATACAAATAATTATGTATTACAGATATATGCTAATATTCTTTATCCATGACAGAAAATTACGTTTCCATATCTTGGCCATTGTGAATAATGCTGTAATGAATGTAATTATGAAGCTATCTCTTTGAGGTACTGACTTCATTTACTTTGGATATATACCTGGAAGTGGGATTGCTGAATCATATAATAGTTCTATGTTTAATTTTTTTTGAGGAACCTTCATACTGTTCTCCATAGTGGCTGAACCAATTTACATTCCCACCAACAGTGCATAAGGGTTTCCTTTTCTCCACATCCTTGCTAACATTTGTTATCTCTTGTCTTTTTCATGATAACCGTTCTAATAGATGTGAGGTAATATCTCATTTCGGTTTTGATTTGCATTTTACTGATGATTATTGATGTGGAGCGTCTTCTCATGTGCCTATTGGTCATTTGTATGTCTTCTTTGAAAAACTGTCTATTCAGTTCCTCTACCCATTGTTTAATCAGATTGCTTGGTTTGGTTTTTTGTTTGTTTGCTTTTCTATTGAGTTGTATGAGTTTTTATATATTAGGATATTAACCTTTTATCAGGTATGTGGTTTGCAAATATTTTCTCCCATTCCATAGGTTGCGTTTTCATTTTGTTAATGGTTTCATTTGCTGTGCAGAAGCTTTTTAGTTTGATGTAGTCCCGCTTGTTTATTTTTGCTTTTGTTGCCTCTTTTTTATCCTTTTTTCTTTTATCTCCTCTGACTGGATAAATTCCACTGCCCTGTCTTTGATTTGACTGATTTTTTCTTCCACTTGATCTAGTCTGCTGGTGAACTATTCTATTGAATGTTTCAGTGCAGTTATTGTATTTTTAAGCTCTGATTTCTGTTTGGTGTTTTCTTATATCTTCTCTTTGTTAAAATCCTCACTTTATTCATGCATTGTTCTCCTGACCTTAATGATCACCTTTATTACCCTTATTTTGGACTCTGTCAGGTAAATTACTCTCTCTATTTCATTAAGGTCTTTTTTTGGAATTCTATCTTATTTTTTTGTTTGGGAACATTTTTCTCTTTCTTCATTTTCCTTCTTACTCTGTGTTGTTTTCTACTCATGAGATAAAACAGCCACTTCTCCTTCTCTTGATAGGGTGGTCTCATGTAGAAGATGAACCTTATCATTCAGCCTAGCCCAAACTCTTGGTTGTCTCCCAAACTGTTGTGATTGTCCAAGCTTCCTTCTTTGCTTTTGTGGCTCCCAGTAGTTGAGGCTGTGCCTAGATCTGTCAGTATTCCCAAGGGGAGGATTGCAGTCAGCACCTTGATATAGGCTGATGGAAGCCAGACCCTCAGGCAACAGCTGGGAGAGTAGGTGGTTAGGGCCCTTCCAGGGAGAGACTGGGAGATGGATGGGTTTTGCCTGCCCCTTCTGCACTAAGTCCTGGGGGAATGGTCCTTGAAAATCCAGGGTGTTCCCTCCTAAGTGTATAGTGCTGTGCTGGGGGTAGGGTTTATGGCAACAGTATGTCTCAGCCTTTCCTATTAGTTCCCATGTGGGTGATGTAGGTATTTTCTCATTCTCTCAATGTGTAGGAGTTGCTCTACGAGTTTCTGGATTTCTTTCAGAAGGATTTGCTCTATGTGTAGCTGTAGATTCAGTGTGTCTGTTGGAGGAGGTAAGTTCAGGAAGCTCATAGGTTGCCACCTTGGATCAGAACTGGTCTTCAGCTGACGCGCTTTGCTTTCTCCCCAAAAGATTACCATTTCTTCTGTTTCTGCTTTCTCTAAGTGCAAGCCCAAACTTTAGTTAAATCAAACAAATTAAAAACTTTAATTATAAGTCTCACGAAGTTGTACTTTTTCTTGACAAGTGTTGCCTGTGACTTTTATATTTCATCACATCTTTATTTCCCCTTTTTACTGTAACCAAAGAATATTTGTCATCAGTCATAAGTTTTCAATTCCCTGGGTTTTCATCTTCTAATTCCTTTAGGAGACTTTGCTCTGAGTTCCTGCTCTTTACAACTATACCTTTTTATGATATTCAACATGAAGCTTAAAATATTTTTCTAATACATTGCTCATGATGGTTTTAACTCTTTCATTATGACTTTGCATTATATATTCCTTCTGTAAGAGTACTGGATCCTTTTCATTCCACAGTCAGATAACAGCTTCTGACCAAAGCAAATTTATTATCTTTATTTTATAAAACCTCTTCAGGCATACTATATCCATTCAGATTTTAAAATTTTGTTTTATTTCCTTCTCTCCATTATTAAAGTTTATATTCATGTTTATTTTTTAGATATGGTAGGGTTTTTTTTTTTTTTTTTGGCAAGCTTTACTTTTAGTCTTATTTCCAGGGAAGATTTTACTTTTTAGTTAATATGTATTTCTCCAGCTTTTCATTTTTTAAGATATTCAGAATTCACAATGTTCTTTGGGTTTATAAATATTGGAAACAGAAAAAGAGACTAATACTCAATCTTCAGAGTAATATGTAGTTATAATGGAGTATACTTGGAAACCAAAAGATGAAAAAATAGCCCCTGAATATGAAAAGTAACCTCAAGTAGCAAAATGAAAATAATTATAAGCTAGGAGAGAGGTCTCTTAATTCAGAAACTTAATTGGGTAAAAGAAGAAACATCTTAGATTTGTCAAAGGATTTTATTAGATAAACTATTTAGAAAGAATTGTTGGGAGAATAAATATTTTGAGAATCAAAAGGCAAAAAATACAATGCAAATAGCTGAAAGTTATAAAATTAAATTATTGATCATTTACATGAAGAAGGAGACATTATAAGATGACTTTAGGGAGATGCAAAGATGACAGCAAAAAATAACTAGTATTTTAAAACCACATTGTTCAACTCAGTCATATCTCTTCATCTTCATTCATAATTAACTCATAAGTAATATATTAAAAAAACTTATACCAAACCTCCATTTGCTTTATTAACAATCATTTTATTGGCCATTGTCTGCTCAGTAAAGTCAGAGAGATTTGGCACACTGAATTATACAACCCTCGAGGGCAAGAATCATGTTTCCTATGTCTTATGTATCTTCCATGGAATTTAGCACATCAGAGGCTTTAAAAACACTGTCTCTAACTGCCTCTTGGTGCTTTACTCCTTTAGTAGATATTTCATTCCTGTTTCAAGTGACAGGTCTTTCTCTTTCAAGACAGCAGTCTTCCCAAAGTGCTTTAACTTTTTTTTTTCCTTAAAAGAAGCTCAAAAAGCACGAAGCAATTTCTGCGGTGCATGTGCACTGCATGTTTCTATTCCAATCTGTCAACTGGGCCGTGCACCCTCAGGAAGTAAGAATGAGGAGGAAAATATTCTCCCTTTCCTATTTCCCTCCATCATGTGCTTCCCTTTTTATGCATATAACAATCACCCAGAGAGGAGGATTATGTAATCATGCAGATGCAAAAGGCCCAAGAGATGAGATCTTTAATAGTGGACAACCCAAACTTGGGAAAGCCTCAGAATTATCAGTATCTTCAAAAATAAAGTGTTCACTTCTGTAATATGCTGCTCTTAACAAAGTGCTTTTAAATAAATTATCTCCTTTGATTCATATGACAGCCTCTTGAGGTACAGGGCAGGTTTTATTATGTCCATTTTGTAGATGTGAAACCAGAGCTTAGAGAGGTTAAGAAAACTCTTAAAGTAGTAATTGAGGAGTGTGACCTCATAATCCATTTTCAGATTCTTGTTCTTGGGTTCTTTCACCGTGTCATGCTGTGAGCAGTCTGTGCACACTACCAGAATAGTAAGTAGGAATTAAGGTGAACCTATTAGATGATACATCTATTAATCAACAGATATGTCTATGAGCTTGATAGTGGCTATATAAATTTTACCAACAAGAATAACTAAAGGCTTGTAGTTTTCAGAGATTTTGGAACTCTGTGAAGCAAGGATTAGAAATATTCAAAATATATTCAGAGGAACAGATCTTCCTGTGGTAGTGTTGCATTCCAAATGTGTGAAAAAGGCAGGGAAAAACATGAACTGCAATAAATTGTGGCTAAAATGAGTTAGCTTATTAACTTCCTTTCTCCGTTTACTGGCGACTGGCAGCTAGAAGTTCTTAGAAGCTTTCAAAACCTGGGAATGATAGGCATCCTGAAGTTCAAAGACTCCCTTGAACCTTTTGGACCTACAACTGCAGCTAGAAGTCCTGTTGAAACAGGCTTCCCTGGGTAATTTCCAGCACAGTTGGATACATAGCACTGTTAGAACTAGCTTCCTCAAAGTTGGACATCACTGACATTCTGTTCTCAGCTAGATTTGGGAGAATAGAGGCTGCCTGTGAGACTAGCCTGAGGCATGTACACCTGATATTTCTTACCTGAGGCACCTGACCCTGGTCACTACTTCAGCACTAATGGGCCCTCCCCTACTGACACAGGTGTGAGGTACTGCCGGGTGTTTCTCACACATAATTAGAAAACACATCTGTGCAAGAAGCTTGGAGGGGGTTTTTCCTTACAGAAAGAAACTTTTGCTTTCTTAAAAAGCAAGTCTAAAAGGATTGTTTTTACACAAGTCAGTTCCTTAGGGATAGAGTTTATCCTTGATATCAAATCGTACATATTAAAGATCTGTATGTTCACAATAATTGGCTAAGTAGACCATGTGCAGGAAGAGAGGACTCTGCTCAGAAATGAAGGACATCACAGTCTTTTCTTGATTTGGTTTTAGTGAAAAATGAAATTGGCAGAGGCAGCAGTACTCCCACGGGTATCACTCCCTTTGACTTTAGAGGGAGGTGAATATACTGAGCAGGAATGATCATGTCTGAAAGATGAAACACTTCGAAAAATATTCAACTTTTGGTCCCTGGTTCTTGGAAAAATAGCAAGTAAGGCCGTAAACAGCTCTTAGTTGTACTCTTAAAATTGAAAAATCAGTGATTTGGTGACTTACTAGGAAAACTCACCTGCACTCAGTAGAACCCAGCTTTTATGGGCCAGTTGTTCAAAGAACTTCATTAGAATTCACACACAGATCACTCCTTGCCAGAGGTGGTTAAGGCAAGACCAGGATCTTTTTTTTTTGGCCACATAACGCGGCGTGCAGAAACTTAGTTCCCCGACCAGGGATGGAACCCATGCCCCTGCAGCGGAAGTGCAGAGTCTTAACCACTGGACCGCCAGGGAAGCCTCAAGACAAGGATCTTTAAAGACATTATATCACAGAAACACTGGCTCTTGTTGAAAACAGGTCCAAGTGTTGGATACAGGAAAGAGCAGTCTTTTACCCAACAAAAACTTTCATCCCAATGGATCTCAGAAGAAGGGCCCTTCAGGAAAAAGACTGCTGAAAACGGGGCCAAATCCTTCAATATCCGACTCCTCTTTAATTGGATTCAGTACCCAGGTCAAAGTCTTTCCCTTTATGTCCTCACGTAATCCCGAATGATAATCATCCTGACTTATGCTCACAAAGGGTCTCTGTCTTCATTCAATACTAGAAGTAACCAGTTTTTTAAGAGTACAAGGGGTAGAGTGGCTTGAACATGGATTTAGGAGATTTACAAATTCTTCTAGTGGAAATGGTAGAGGAATATGAGATTTCATACAGAAACTATAAGATGCTGGGTCATCTTCCTAAAAAATAGATGACTTTGCCATGGCTTGCTGACATCTCTTTAAAGGCAGGGACATGAATTTCCAGTGTCTGTCTCTGACACCTATTTTTTTTTAGTAAATTTTGCATCATTACCATGATAGTTTTTCTGCAGTCAAAATTACTTATTAAAATTTTATTTAAAAATAATGCAAGGTACTTTTTGGAGCTACGAAAATGTGCAATATTATTTTACAGTTCCTATATTAAGATGCTCAGATTTAGTTGCCAAGTAGTATGAAAGATCACTTGTTCTTGTGTGTTGTGTATCCACTCTAACACACATGGACTCAAGTTTGGAGCCAAAATATTTTTTATCCCTTACTATAAATTCATTTGCAATTCTAGACCTCCAACTTAGATGAAACAACTTACTTCCTGTTTCTCAGAATCTTACAGTTTTGTAAGAAGATCATAGGTAAGACAGACCAAACTAACCTGTACATTTCAATAAAGGTAACAAAGATTTTTATTCTGTATTATTATACTAGATTCAAGGGTGCTTCTTGAATACCATTATTCTTACAACATTTTTATAAAAATTCATGGAAAGAAAAATCATCCATTTTGATTCTTCAATAGAATGGTGTATTTCTCTTAGGGCATAAAATGAGTTAGCTCAATGCATTTCTCGATTTGTTTGGAAGCAGTTTTTTCATGTCTAACATGTAAAATCACACACACACATACATACACATACTTTCCTCTTCTACTATGCTTTTGTTTCTTCTTAGGAATTTTATATCTGACATACGAAATATTTAATTTTTTCTTTAATTATTATCTGTCTCCTTCATTAGAATGCAAGCTCTATGAGGACAAGAGTTTTTTTCTATTTTGTTTATTTACCTAGAATGTGTCTGGTCCACTGTAGATGCTCAATAAATGTTTGTTGAATGAATATGTGACAGTTCCTAGAGCCTGAATGCAGTAGTCAATGGCATAAACTCTTTTTCAATTTTTGAGCTATGATGACTCTAGATGGAGTCATCATAGCTCAGGGGAAAAAAAATGGCAGAAAAAGATTGGTTTACTCCATTATCGAGTCAATAAAACATATTGATCAGTGTTTTTCAGGGCAAACATAGACTGGAAGTTAAGCCTTCCTTTAAGGAAAAATAATAAGTCATGTCTACTATGTATCCAGATTTAAAATGAAGTGTATCTTACAGATAGAATGATCTTTCTAAATTGAGTCTTTTTCCAAATATAAACTTCAGGGTTAAAACTCACAGGAAAAAAATTTCTTTCTAACATGTTTGACATCTGACTTCTTTCCCATTAAAACATATACAAATAATGTTTAGGGACTTCATTTTTAAAATGTATAATGTTTAAATATATCAAGAAGTATAATGATGCTGATTCAAAGTATTTAAGGCAGACATATTTAAATATCAAATAATGAAATCTTTGGGTATGTGCTTATTCAAATTTAACTTACAGTACAAATTTGTGAACCTCCTTGCTTAAATCAAAGGAGGACTCTAAATGAAGAATGATTAAGGCATTGAATTCTGCAGAATTGTCTTCTGCTCCATTATGAAACAAAAGAGTGGTAATTGACTCAAAATCATAGCACAGAGAGCAAATAAAGCTAGAATATGTGCTGAAGTCAGTTTTAGAATTAAAATGTTTCTCTGCTGCTGTTTGTTTTAGAGTTAGGTGTTCATAAGTAGAATTTAGAAAGCTAAGAAAATAATAGCGTATTTACAATGAATTTGCTTCACATTCCTAAGGTCTTCACATGCATTTGCACTTTAAACGTAATTTGGAGTTCCTCAAATGGGCACACAAATGGTCCTCAAATGGTCTGAGAGACCTTTTACCCCATGTAAGGGCAATTTCTCACTTAATGGTGGCAGCAAGTTTGCAACTGCTTTCTTCATAAAGATTCTGTGATTATTGAATTTGACAAAAAAACCCTATAATTAAAAATAAAGGGGGACTTCCCTGGTGGTCCAGTGGTTAAGAATCCACCTTCCAATGCGGGGGATCTGAGTTTGATCCCTAGTCAGGGAACTAAGATCCCAAATGCTGTGGGGCAACTAAGCTGTGTGCTCTAGAGTCTGCGCCACAGCTACAGAGAAGCCCACGCACCACAACGAACTAAGCCTGCGCACCGCAGTGAAAGATCCCGCACGCGGTAACGAAGATCCCATGTGCCAAAACTAAGACCCCACTCACCCAAGTAATAATAAAAAAAATAAAATAAAAAAATAAGGTAATAATCCCAGTAGTCATCCAACAATAAATCGAGTGCAATTTGTATGTCCCTCATTGATCTACATACTATAATTATGGGGACTATTGCTCAGTAGTAATTCAGGACAAGGGTGTACAGTGGATTTGTGAAGGGACTTGGAAAGACAGTTCCACCCAGAGGTGATAAATCTATACCTGCTTCAATAACCCAAATATCTCTCCTATTATAAGGCAGTAAAAAAAACTATGATTTACAGATAGAGTGTGAAACTAGGAGCGTCTCTCTATTCTAAAACAAAGTTTTCTTCATGCAAAATCATACCAAAAAGTAAAAGTATCTGTCAAATGTTTTTACATATTAAGATGCTACTCCTTAAAGTGTGATCCATCAAATTTGCACAGAATGAATCACAAAATGACATATTTACTTTTCTCTTTTCACTCCCAATTTAAACTGTGCTTTACTTTGATACTGTTTAAAGTAATATTCCTAAGCAAAGGAATTTAATATAAAATATGACTGCCTGATTACAATTAATATTACAATGAATATTGTATGTGAATATTTTTAAACTTTTTATCTTTGTATGGTGCATTGCAGGACTACTGTTCTGAAAACTAAACACTTAAGACTTTAAGAGTAGAGTTTTTTCTGTCTTCATTTTGCATTCTACAAAATGTCATCGTTTTTCCTGAGATTCCTCCCTGTTTTCATTTTTTCTCTTTTCTTCTAGTTATATTTCTCAGTATTCCAAAGTTCAGAATGGAACAACTTCCTTGGCTGCTCTGAGAAGATTTCCGTGCTTTATTAATTTTTATATTCCCACAATTCTAAGCTAGAACATTACAGTAATCAATGTATGACTAATACTTTGGGGGAAACATTAACTTCCATAGCTAGCTTTGTAGGTTTTACATAATTATTTATGGCACATAATTATTATTCTCATTACTAGCACAATATTGTACTAAATCTTTTCTGCCTCTAGGATTGTGGATTTTTCAGTCACACTAATTACATGGCTTTGTCTTACGTGCAAGTGACACATGTCATATGTAGATTTTGTAAGATAATGGACCCGTTTTCAAATTTATTACCGTGCTTCTGTTGGCTTTAAACAGTTTCTAATTATATTATCCTCTGATTGAAAGAAAGCAACATTTGTTTTAATCCAAATGAATCACTTTAAATTGATAGCTCAGAAAAGTATATGAGAAACATGGTTGTTCTCATCCACTATTTTAAAGTAAAGGCTCACCCAGAACTTTGATATTGAAATACTCAGATTGCTTCCTACACAACGTTCATCTTTTCTATATGCCAAGTTGTCTCACACCACAACAATTATCTATATATAAATTGTTAGCAAAGAATACAAGGATTTAGGAAGGCGTTTCCTATCCACCACAAAAACAGGGTTTGTAAGTACTGCCAACTTCTTCTCCCCAAACTCCAGTACCAAGCAAAAAGAAAAAAAAAAAAATCATGTGCAAAAACTAAGTTCCCAAAGGATATCTCGATTAGTAAATAAAGAGCTGACAATTTCTGACCTCAATTATTCAACATTTTTCCAGCACATGGTAAAAAATAAAAACAAAAATATTTATAACGTTAAAAGGCACAAGGCATCCTGATATCAGCCTGAACAAAAGAATGAAAAATAAGTATTTGAGGGTAAGAAATCCATACATCACTAATTTTCTAAATATTTTTCTTTAATTAAAAGTTCTAACATTGTGGGAATAATTTTTTTTCCCCTTCAATTGCTATTGTAAGTCCATGTTTTCTTTGTCTTGGATAAACTATTTTGAGATTATTGTTTTGCACCTGCAGAGGAAAGTGATTTCAGCAGTATTTCACTCTGTATGCTGTCCAGGGACTTAGTCAATGGGGAATTCCACATGCTCTCGGATCAAGGATCTGATTTGAAAACCAAAGAGGAGAGATCTGGGAGAGGAAAGCGTTCAGTACTTGCTCATATATTATTTAAAAACCCTTGTTAGTGCTTTAGATGTCAGAATACCGAGACATGGGGAAAATACCTTCGTCTCTAGTACATAATGAATCTACCCCTTCATAGACTGGCCATGTACAATAAAACACAATCGTGGTTTACTTGCATAAGTCAGCTGACTTCTCCCCAGTCAGCTTTGTGTGCAGGAATGAGATGAGCTCTTGGGAATCAGAGATGCACTCGTAAGTAAGAGAGTCTGCAAATTGTCCCAACTGCAATAGGACTTTACTTCGGTGCATGCTGGGTTCTAATAAAAGTATTCCCACCAGGCCCAATTCTACACTGTTTCCTGCCACGAAACTCCTACGTATGTCACAGGAAGCTTCAAGGGAAGAAGCCCCTAGAGAGGAAGGAGTTGATTTAATAACATATCTACTTCTCAGTATCATGAAAATATACACCTGCACTTCCATAGCTGCTGAAATTAGAAATACACCAGATCATCACAGCCCTGTGCCCTGGATTCATAAACAGCAGAGCATGCATTAGTGGATGATTACCACTGCCCTACAATTTTACCATTTTTGTTTTTCATACTCTAGACAAGACCAGCATGAGAGAAGAAAAGCCAGCAAACATTTATGTGGTATGGTTAGAAGGAGATAAAGTGATGGACCCTCACCTTCAATTGTCTTTTAAAGTTGTTTGAACTTTTCAATATTAAATTCTTCCTGAAGTACTTTCATAAAAGGCTGATCGTTTGAACTGACATTGGTAAATTTTTATGATGCCATCACATTAGTCCAAACCCATCCATGGTAGCAACATTCAGTGTTTTGTAGAATAGAGAGATAAATTCGAGTTTAATGAAGCAGTGGATTTGGGGAGCAGGGGTTCTCCTGGAAGAGCAAGAATTTACAGGTGGCTGTTCCTGCCAGGAAGGCTGTCCCTGAGTAGTGGGTTCCTGGGATTTAAAGGAAGAATTAAATAGAAGGGTAGCTGGACCAAACCTCACCATCATTCCATCATTGCCTGGGATGAGTTCTGGCTAGAGGCACTTGTCAGTGGTAGTAACAGTCAGTTTACTGATTTGAAGGAGAAAAATGTCCAAAAATATAGCAGCGATATTCAAAATGACTATTCAGAATCCATGCTTAGCCTAGCTAATGACATCAGTCATTTCTAAATATTTTAATAAAACAATTTAGGTTTTTACTTCAATATCACTCTACTAAAACTATTTTTTAGAAATTGTTAATGGCGTGATAATTGACATATTTAATCACTTAGCCTGATGACTGACACCTTTAATCACTTTTTTTCATTCTTTATTATCTTTGACCCATTCTTTTTTTTTTTTTTTTTTTGTGGTACGCGGGCCTCTCACTGTTGTGGCCTCTCCCGTTGCGGAGCACAGGCTCCGGACACGCAGGCTCAGCGGCCATGGCTCACGGGCCTAGCCGCTCTGCTGCATGTGGGATCTTCCCGGACCGGGGCATGAACCCGTGTCCCCTGCATTGGCAGGCGGACTCTCAACCACTGCATCACCAGGGAAGCCCCTGACCCATTCTTTTTGATACTCTTTCCCATTCTTTAAATATCCTGATACTTCAGTCCCTTTGTCCTTAAAAAGTGACAGAGAGGGTCTTAACTCAAGCGGGTAGTGATCAGGAGGAATCAAGGCTACAAGTTACTGCCCTCATATGTGCTGGAAGGTGGCCGCTTACTGCTAAGAAAGCAATTAATTAGGCAATTGATAAAGAGAACAAAGAAACAGAACTTCCTGCAATATTTCTCAGAACATATATCTGCCCATTATTTGATGGAGCCCAGAAGAGTTTCCTTTCTCTGTGAACAACTCGTGTTAAAAGCATGTGGAGTTCCTCAAGGTTCAACTTCTTAACTTCGAGGATATGTATTCTTCCTTCTGTGAAGAACCTTAGGAAATGCTAGGTAAAATATTTAGAATTCCCTGACATTTATAAACAATGTTCCTGATACTTTCAATTAGGGATTAGTTTTCCCTTTCAAGAGCTTTGATTTTGAATTCAAAATAGAGGGATTTATATGATTCTGGAATACCTCCAAATTCACAAATTCTTCATTGCAGAGTTAAGGGTGTGAAAGGATGTGTAAATATTTGGTAAGTAGCCTGAGGCATGCCAATGGAAATATCCCCCTTCTGGTATTTTGGCCTTGACTTTTGATTCAAATGTGAAAGATTAAAAATAAATGTAACATATAGGAACATCTTAATCATCCCCTCGAGCCCTATATTTTCCACAAATACCCATTATAAAATGAGAATTTCCTGATGTGTCTTGAATGAGGAGAGTTTAGTGTGGGCATGATGTGTGAGAGGGAGCAGAAAGTGAGGAAGAAGCCATCTTACTACCACTACATCCTAACCTAAACTGTTACGGAACAAGCAGTGTTTCTCAGGTTAAGTGGGAATTCCCTAATTACATCCTATAGCTGAGTGTCCAGGAGCTAGTAGTGTAAGATCCCCAAACTGGAGGGTAGAGAAGATTCTGCCTTTACTAACTGGTCTTTGCTTTTTTAATCCTGTGTTAATGGTTTTATGGGAACAGTACTTTACAAGTTACCTGATCTCCTCTTTCATTGTTATTCATTTATTGTGTGATTTAAACTTTTTTGAGGGGTAACACATACACAAAAATTGATGAAATTTTACATGTATATTTACCCATTTCACCACAGCCTAGGTCAAATATAGATCATGAAGCGTACCACAAGAGTATTTCCCATGCCTGTGCCCATTCCCAGTCAATAACATATCACTAAAATTAACCTTTATTCTGAATTTTATCACTATTAATTTAACTGTTTTATTTTTCACACCCCCACCCCCACCCCCCTTCCGCTTTCCCCCCTTCGTGGCCACACATTTGTTCTCTACATCTTTCTCTCACTTTCTGCCCTGCAAACCGGTTCATCTATACCATTTTTCTAGGTTCCACAAATATGCGTTAATATACGATAGTTGTTTTTCTCTTTCAGACTTACTTCACTCTGTATGACAGTCTCTAGATCCATCCACGTCTCAACTAATGACCCAATTTTGTTCCTTTTTATGGCTGAGCAATATTCCATTGTATATATGTACCACATCTTTTTTATCCATCTGTCTGTCGATAAGCATTTACATTGCTTCCATAACCTGGCTATCGTAAATAGTGCTGCAATGAACATTGTGGGGTGCATGTGTCTTTCTGAATTATGGTTTTCTCTGGGTATATGCTCAATAGTGGGATTGCTGGATCATATGGTAATTCTATTTTTAGTTTTTTAAGGAACCTCCATACCGTTCTCCATATTGGCTGTATCAATTTACATTCCCACCAACAGTGCAAGAAGGTTCTCTTTTCTCCACAACCTCTCCAGAATTTGTTGTTTGGAGATTTTTTGATGATGCCCATTCTAACTGGTGTGAGGTGATAATTCATTGTAGATTTGATTTGCATTTCTCTAATAATTAGTGATGTTGAGCAGCTTTGCATGTGCTTCTTGGAGATTTGTCTGTCTTCTTTGGAGAAATGTCTATTTACTGTCTATTTACTTATTTACTTCTTATAACCATTTTTGGATTGGGTTGTTTGTTTTTTTAATATTAAGCTGCATGAGCTGTTTATATATTTTGGAGATTAATCCTTTGTCTGTTGATTCGTTTGCAAATATTTTCTCCCATTCTGAAGGTTGTCTTTTCGTCTTCTTTATGGTTTCCTTTGCTGTGCAAAAGATTTGAAGTTTCATTAGATCTCATTTGTTTATTTTTGTTTTTATTTCCATTACTCTAGGAGGTGGGTCAAAAAAGATCTTGCTGTGATTTATGTCAAAGAGTGTTCTTCCTATGTTTTCCTCTAAGAGTTTTATAGTGTCCAGTCTTATATTTAGGTCTCTAATCCATTTGAGTTTTTGTGTATGGTGTTAGGGAGTGTTCTAATTTCATTCTTTTACATGTAGCTGTCTAGTTTTCCCAGCACCACTTATTGAAGAGACTGTCTTTTCTCCATTGTATATCCTTGCCTCCTTTGTCATAGATTAGTTGACCATAGGTATGTTGGTTTATCTCTGGCCTTTCTATCTTGTCCCATTGGTCTATGTTTCTGTTTTCATGCCAGTACCATATTTTCTTGATTACTGTAGCTTTGTAGTATAGTCTGACATCAGGGAGTCTGATTCCTCCAGCTCCGTTTTATTCCCTCAAGACTGCTTTGGCTATTTGGGGTCTTTTGTGTCTCCATAAAAATTTTAAGATTTTTTGTTCTAGTTCTGTAAAAAATGCCAATGATAATTTCATAGGGATTGCATTGAATAGATTGCTTTGGGTAGTATAGTCATTTTCACAATATTGATTCTTCCAATCCAAGAACATGGTATACCTCTCAATCTGTTGGTATCATCTTTAATTTCTCTCATCAGTGTCTTATAGTTTTCTGCATACAGGTCTTTTGTCTCCCTAGGTAGGTTTAATCTTAGCTATTTTATTCTTTTTGTTGCAATGGTAAATGGGAGTGTTTCCTTAATTTCTCTTTCAGATTTTTTATCATTAGTGTATAGGAATGTAAGAGATTTCTGTGCATTAATTTTGTACCCTGCAACATTACCAAATTCATTGATTAGCTCTAGCAGTTTTCTGGTGGCATCTTTAGGATTCTCTATGTATAGTATCATGTCATCTGCAAACAGTGACAGTTTGACTTCTTCTTTTCTAATTTAGATTCCTTTTATTTCTTTTCCTTCTCTGATTGCCATGGCTAGGACTTCCAAAACTATGTTCAATAATAGTGGTGAGAGTGGACATCCTTATATTGTTCCTGATCTTAGAGGAAATGCTTTCAGTTTTTCACCATTGAGAATGATGTTTGCTGTGGGTTTGACGTATATGGCCTTTATTATGTTGAGGTAGGTTCCCTCTATGCCCACTTTTTTTTTTTTTTGCAGTACGCGGGCCTCTCACTGTTGTGGCCTCTCCCGTTGCGGAGCATCTGCTCCGGACACGCAGTCTCAGCGGCCATGGCTCACGGGCCCAGCCGCTCCACAGCATGTGGGATCTTCCTGGACCGGGGCACGAACCCGTGTCCCCTGCAGCGGCAGGCGGTTTCTCAACCACTGCGCCACCAGGGAAGCCTCGATTTCCTCTTTTATAGCTGTTAGCAGTTGCCTCATGTACTGAGCTGCTCCTATGTTGGGTGAATATATATTTATAATTGTTATATCTTCTTCTTGGTTTGATCCCTTAATCATTATGTAGTGTCCTTCCTTGTCTCTTGTAACATTCTTTATTTTAAAGTCTATTTTATCTGAAATGACTATTGCTACTCCAGCTTTCTTTTGATTTCCATTTGCCTGGAATATCATTTTCCATCCCCTCACTTTCAGTCTGTATGTGTCCCTCGGTCTGAAGTGGGTCTCTTGTAGATAGCATATATATTGGTCTTGTTTTTGTATCCATTCAGCAAGCCTGTGTCTTTTGGTTGAAGCATTTAATCCATTCACGTTTAAGGTAATTGTCCATATGTATGTTCCTATGACCATTTTCTTAATTGTTTTGGGTTGTTTTTGTAGGTCCTTTTCTTCTCTAGTGTTTCCCACTCAGAGAAGTTCCTTTAGCATTTGTTGTAGAGCTGGTTTGGTGGTGCTGAACTCTCTTAGCTTTTGCTTGTCTGTAAAGCTTTTGACTCCTCCATTGAATCTGAATGAGATCATTGCCAGATAGAGTAATCTTGGCTGTAGGTTCTTCCCTTTCATCACTTTAAGTATATCATGCCACTCCTTTCTGGCTTGTAGAGTTTCTGCTGAGAAATCAACTGTTAATCTTATGGGAGTTGCCTTGTATGTTATTTGTCATTTTTCCCTTGCTGCTTTCGATAATTTTTGTCTTTAATTTTTGCCAATTTTATTACTATGTGTCTTGGCGTGTTTCTCCTTGGGTTTATCCTTTATGGGACTCGCTGCTCTTCCTGGATCTGGGTGGCTATTTCCTTTCCCATGTTAGGGAAGTTTTTGACTATAATCTCTTCAAATATTTTCTCTGGTCCTCTCTCTCTCTCTTCTCCTTCTGGGACCCCTACGATGCGAATGTCATTGTGTTGAATGTTGTCCCAGAGGTCTCTTAGGCTATCTTCATTTCTTTTCATTCTTTTTTCTTTATTCTGTTCTGCATCAGTGATTTCCACCATTCTGCCTTCCGGGTCACCTATCCGTTCTTCTGCCTCAGTTTTTCTGCTATTGATTCCTTCTAGTGTAATTTTCATTTCAGTTATTGTATTGTTCATCTCTGTGTGTTTGTTCTTTAATTCTTCTAGGTCTTTGTTAAACATTTCTTGCATCTTGTCGATCTTTGCTTCCATTCTTTTTCCCAGCTCCTGGATCATCTTCAGTATCATTACTCTGAATTCTTTTTCTGGAAGGTTGCCTGTCTCCACTTCATTTAGTTTTTTTTCTGGGGTTTTATCTTGTTCCTTCATCTGGTACATAGCCCTCTGCTGTTTCATCTTGTCTATCTTTCTGTGAATGTGTTTTTTGTTCCAGAGGCTGCAGGATTGTAGTTTTTCATGCTTTTAATTTAACTGTTTTTGAATTTCATGTAAGTAGAATTTTATAGTATGTATTTATTTATTTTGGGGTTTTTCCACAGCATTATGTTTGTAAAATACAATTATGATGTTGTATGTAGCAGCAGTGTGTTCTTTTTAATCATTGAATAATATTCTACTATGAACATATCAAAATTCACTTGTCCATTCTGCTGTTGAAGGTTATGTTTGCTGTTTACTGGTTTTTTTATATTATTAATAAAGCTGTCGTGAATATTGTTGTACATGCCTTTTGCTGTACAAATGCCCTCATTTTTCTTTAGTACATATCTAGAGTAAAATTTCTGGATCATAGGATAAGTGATATTAGTAAATAGTGCCAAGAAGTTTTTCAGAGTGTTTGGACCATTTTATAATCCCATTAGGAATGCATAATAAGAGTCTGGTTGCTCTGTAGCTTCACCAAAATTTATATGATTCAACTTTTGTGTTGCATGTGGCAGTAGGTTTTTTTTTTTTTATAATTTCTGTGTAGTGTTCTAAAATAAATATTTCACAATTCATATATCTAATCCACTGCTAAAAGACATGTGAGTCCTTGGCCATTATGTTGGGGTATAATGGTATTCCTCTGGGGCTTCAATTTTCATTTTCCTGAGGTTATATGATGTTGATTATCCCTCTCATATTTTTTGCAAGCAGGAAGAATGTCCATAAAACATGTAAGTGTTATGGGTTGAATCGGTCTCCCAAATTCATATGTTGAAGTCCTAGAACCAGTACCTCAGAATGTGACCTTATTTGGAAATAGAATTGTCACAGATGTCACTAGTTAAGTTAGGATGAGGTCATACTAGAGTGAGCCCCTGATGCAATATGACAGGTGTCCTTATAAAAAGCAGACATTTGTACATAGAAACATACATAGGGAGAATATCATGTAAATAGATTCAGGGAGAAAATGGCCATCTACAAGCCAAAGAGAGAGGCCTGGAACATATCCTTCCCTCACAGTCCTCAGAAGGAACCTACCCTGATAAGACCTAGCTTTCATACCTCTAGCATCCACAACTCTGAGACAATAAACTTCTGTTGTTCTAAGGCATACAATTTGTAGTACTTTGTTATAGCAGCTCTAGCAAACTAATACAATCAGCAACTGGGTGCTCACCACTCTGCCCATGGTCAATAATCCTACTGATGTGATGTCACCTGTTTCTTCTAGTGGGAATATCACTTATGTTACACCCTGAATGGCAGCATTCCCTCCTTAGAGGAAACTGCCATTACAGAAGGGAGTTGGTATAGGGATAAAGTAAGATGGGGTTGAACATAAGAGCTTTTCATACTAAAGTATTAATGGAGCAGGAAACAATGCCAGGGTTCATGATAAACTCTTTTGCTTAGATAAGCCTTGAGGTGATGTTCCGGCCTTGTTTTCTGCTTTCCCACTTCTGAAAAAGGAAAATGAATGTTACATTTGGCCTTTATTGAGGACTGCCTGCACTTCACAATGCACTAAGACCAAGAATCTTTATTTGTGTGCCTCATTAATTTCACTAATTCATTAGAAACATGATTTAAGCAAAACAGAATTTATAATACTGATGTCAAAATAATATTTATGAGGGTTTATGCATAAAAAAGATATCATTCACCTAATAGATTTAAACCTGTAGTGATAGAAACAATGCTTGGCTGTTTCAGTTCCATACCATATTTGCCTGAACGATCTATCTGAATTATAATTGTCACTCTAATATTATCTGCCTCAGTGAATTAGAGATTGTAATGGAGCAAATGAAATATGGGAAAGAAAACTATTTCTCCCAGAGGAATGCAAAATTTACAAGAGAGATGCGCTTAGTAAAACAGCACACAATAGCAAGATAAATACACCTTTAAGTACTGCAGATGGGAAGACATGTCTCAATAGCACTTGTTTCTGAGAGACTTTCTGTCCATCTAGGAAATAACAGCTGGAGCAACAGGAACAGAGAAATTAACATCGAAGAGTGAAACTGTGACCATCTGTAGTGGTGAATAAGTTCCCAGGTAGGAGATGAGTGAACATGAAACTGGTGGAAACAGATGACTTTTTTCTTCTGTTTTCTTTTCTCTTTTGAAATATACATGATTATTAGGGGAATTCAAATGAACTTCACAAAGGATTGAGAACTCTGGACTGAAATTAAAAGTGATAATTATCTTATTTCTTATCAGAGTATCTGAAGGAAGGGCAGCAGGTTGGTGTATCTGTATTTATGAAGCACTGACAAGGGAATGGTGCTGTATAAAAGGTTAGCTCCCTTTCCTATCAATCCCTGCTGACTTTTCTTTCGAAAATTGCCCTCGGTGCATTATGACATTCCTTGCTGTCCATAATGGGCACAGTGAAACGTCACAAGTGGGAAAGCTCTCAAGATGTTCCAGCTTCCACCCTGCAAACATTTCTATGAATAGTCCATTAATGCTGCTTTTCAGAGGAACAATACAGCACAACATTTCCCTTTTCCAGCTCCTGGTAGTCAGCCAATTTCTTGACCATAGTTTATATTAAAGGTTAGGGAAATGACCTACCTTACTGGTCTGTGCTTTCCATTTAAGTCATCTCCCCTGTGATTTGTTCACTATTCAGAAATATCCAGCCCCACAAATTGGAATATCAATGGAAAGACACAGTTTTGGTTAATAAATCCTTTTGGCCTGAATTTTGTATTTTGCACCTTTGAATCTAGGCAAATAATGAAATAAGCAGCTCATCAGATAAGAATAGGCATTCATCACTTGAATCAACTTTGCATGTTATATTTAACAACCAGAGAGCAGGGACAGAATAGGATCCACCTATGTCTAGGAACGGTTCCTCAGGCTCCAAGTTTGATTTACAGTTATAAAGAGATAAACAGTTTTTGCCCCAACTATTAAAATATGAAGTATTATTTAATCCTAAGGTTCCAGGTGCTTTATAGTTCTAGTAATATTAGAATATCTCTTTAAGTAATAAAATAAATGTTACCTCGGGGATATCATGTCATCTTTTTCTATACTCTATGTACAATACAGTATATACAAATCTGAAATGATTTCATACACTGTGTGTAAATAAAACCTGAATTTCAAAACACATACTCTCTTTTTTTGTGTGTGGTACGCGGGGCTCTCACTGCTGCTGCCCCTCCTGCTGCAGAGCACAGGCCCCGGACGCGCAGGCCTAGCGGCCACAGCTCACAAGCCCAGCCACTCCGCGGCATGCGGGATCCTCCCGGACCGGGGCACGATCCCGTGTCCCCTGCATCGGCAGGCGGACTCTCAACCACTGCGCCACCAGGGAAGCCCCAAAACACATACTCTTAAAAGTCTCCTTTACATGCCAGCTGTCTTTATAGCCAAAGTTGTGAGGTAAAAGCTTCAAAATGTTGGGCCAACACAACCTCTGATTTGTCTATTTGTTAGTCTGTTCCTCTATTGGGATATATCATCTTGCCATTCCCTCAAGAAAAAGAGAGCAGGTGCACACATTGGAAATTTGTTCTGTTTAATTGTTTCCTCATAATAGAATTTCATAACTGCAGAGGGCTTTAGAAGTCATTTGGAGCAGCCCTAAATTAACTGGCTATACACTGTCTACCCAGGAAAGCAATGGACATTTACTAATCATGTACAGAAAGTCTTCTTGTGCCTGGAGGTGTCTTTATTAAACTAAATCTCAGCAACACCTGGGACCCACAGATACAGAGAGATGAGTGAAAGGGTCCTTTCAAAGTAAGAAAACCCGATAAGACAAGGGTATTTGAAATCCATTTATTCTCCACTTGCCTTTCTCCAGCTTTGGTGATGTACTATGGGGCTGAAAAAAGCATTATAATAGCTTAATTTTTTTTTTTAATCAGTAATTTACTTCAGAGGAAATATGCTAGAAAGAAGAAAATTTCTGTCTTTAAAATCTTTGCTTTAATACACAAATCATGTGTGATTGTCTAAAACCCTGAGTGTACTTATATTTTCACCTGTCCACATGTGATTCCTAATTCTTCCCACTGTCATTTTTCTAAGAGAACATAAGCTGATATCTTCAGTAAAATAGACTCACAGTTCCTCCTTATAATTTCTTAGCAATAACATACAAGATAGGAGAAGTAAAACATTCTCATTTACTGAAAATGTTTGACTATATGCTCATATGCCAGAAATATGATTTAACTGGATGGGAAAAAGCAATATGAAGAAAACATCTTGTGATTCAAAGGACTCAAAGCACACAAGAATATGACTAGAAACATGATGTGCCCTTTTCAGCACACGCATAGACTATGAGATCCTATGCTGCTGAGAGCTTATTGAGAATTCACAGATTTGCCTGGTGGGTTTAATCATATTTGAGGTATATATAAACATTGTGCCTACTTCTTTTGGAGTTAGTTTTTGTAAAGCAGAAATGTTATTTGAACATATTGCCTATACTGAGGCTAAAGAGGAAAAGATACAAAGGGACAAATTAGAAAGTGAAAGTGGGAAAATTTGGATCTCCATGGATATTAGAAAAAGGAGAGTAAGGCATCATTTATATTATGTATATAATGAGATAATAAAGGAAACCATTTCAAGAATATGGGCTTCCCTGGTGGCGCAGTGGTTGCGAGTCTGCCTGCCGGTGCAGGGGACACGGGTTCATGCCCCAGTCTGGGAGGATCCCACATGCTGTGGAGCGGCTGGGCCCGTGAGCCACGGCCGCTGAGCCTGCGCATCCGGAGCCTGTGCTCCGCAATGGGAGACGTCACAACAGTGAGAGGCCCGCGTAACGCAAAAAAAAAAAAAAAAAAAGAATATATGTTATTTTCCAGGTAGAAGACAAATAATGAATTTTCATTACAGAGGCAAACTCAAAGAAAACAGATATTTCCTAATTTCCCAGACAAGTATGTAAATTGTATACACATATACATTTATTGAAAAATATATAGATATATATACATGTGGATATACGTCTTCACAAATACCTACAGTATGAATTCTCCAATTCTGAATATTAGTCGGTAAAATAACTACATTCCTAGGCATAAATATATTCAAGAGCTACATGTCAATATATTTCTTTTTCGACGTAAGTTACTGAAGAGAGAAAGTTTACTATAAAGAGGAATAAAGGGAATTACATTATGGTTAATGCAAAGATAAGACTGTTTACTGCCCCTTACAAAGGAAGCAGTTTGCATTGACATGATAATAAATGAGATCCTGACATACAGTATCTGCAGAGTATAGAGGAGGGGCAGTTGGTGCAGTATGAAGATTATAACTATGACCTTGGGGTTTATACTAAGGTTTCTGGCCCCAGGTAGGCAATTCCCCACTAGGATGAGGACCTGGAAGATAAGTGAATTATTTGCCTTCTACAGAAACGGGTGAGGAGAGAATTCTTATTGTCATCTATATAGAACCACCTCTTACCATAAATATCAATCAAGAAATGATACAGTTTTATAAATGTGTAACCCCCAAACAGAAGAGATTAATTTTTTAAGGTATTTAGGGATAATAGGTGAAAAATGAAAACTGAGAACCACTGGAAAGATACAGGTATACAAAGATACACACACAGATATATACAGATAAACATGTATACGTTTTATATATAGGTATCAGAGATTTTACTGAAAATTACACTTCCCCAAACCAGAATATTAAAGAGAAATCATGTAAAACAAGACATAATTTGTATGAGGCACTTTTTCATTGTTTTTGATACATAAATGGGGAAAAAAGGCAATGGAAGAGTATTCTTATTCTAAAATAAAAACCTGAAAGTCAATCCTCAAGGCTTAAAAATAAAAGCCAAAGAAAATGGCACCTTATTTTTCCCTTGTATGGAACATACTATGTTGGTCATAAGAGATTTAAAATTGAATGGAGGAAAGGATAAAGGATGTTTAGAAACACTATTTGGCCATTGATGATGATAAGAGTGGCAAGATGGTTCTCATTTGTTGAGGGTTTACTTTGTGTTAAACATGTGCCAGGCACTGTTTATTGGACAAACTCATTTAATTTTCACAACAATCCCTGTTTTAAAGATGAGGAACTATTGCACTAGACAGAGAGGCTATGTGACCCACGCAAAGTAACACAGAAAAATGGAAATCTGAACACAGAATGTCTCATTTTAAGTAACTCTACCATAAAAATAGGGTCCAATACGAATTGATCAATTATAAATTGTAAGGTCTGTACACTGGGATTAGGTTGAAGCTGAATCATCTGTGCTAAAGAAACAATGGAGATGTTTGAGCCTCACTCTCAAAAGAAAACTCATAGAATCTAAGAATCTCAGAACTCTAAGAGGCGTTCTAACATTGGTGAAGAAACTAAACCCTAGAGAAGTTGAGACAAATAATACAGATATTATACAGGCAGGACTAGAATAGAGGTCTGCTTATTACTCCATTTGTTCTTTTCTCCATATCACATTGTTTCAAGTGTGAAAATCCAAGAAATACTTGTTTGGCACCCAGCTTTGTGGGCAGCTCTGAGCATTCTTCTTTTTCCAAGCTAAAAATCAGCTTTATAAATAAATTCAGAAGTTTGGAAACAGTAGGATGTTTTCTTCAAGTTTTAATGCTTGAACTGATATATGCATATATAACAGAAATGCAAGCACTACACAAATGAAGAATCCATTTACACTTAATTATTTTTGTGGTTATTACTAGTAATTGCCCCCTTGGCTAGGAATGTTTAACATGCAATCCAAACAAATTTACAAAATTGTTCGGGGATAAATATTGTGTTCACTATTTTATAGCAGATGAAGTTGAAGAAAAAAATGTTAAATCATGTCCCTAGGCTTGTTTCTGTCATATCCAATGCATTTCGATAAATTTTGAACCCTTAGAGAAATCCTTATTCTACGGTAAAGTCTCAAAGAAAAATTAGTGTATATTTTGTTAAACTATTAAGATTATAATAATTAAAAATGAAAAACAAGAGCCTATAAAGAGTTAATGGATTTAAATCAAATGAGAATGTTGCACAGAGTATTTTCTCAAAATTCATGTACAAGTTTTAAAAATTAATTTTGATTTTGATATTTATTTTAATAACCATTTGCTGCATTCTTGCTTCCACCCTGGTGGGAGTGACATGAAAACCACATGAGATGGCTTGGTCATGTTCAAGATTAGCTGAAATACCTAATTATAACGGAGGTGTGTAAAGGGTGTCATATAAACACAAATGAGGGGAAAATTCACTCATGAAGTTTGAGGAAAATTTGTGAATAAAATTTATAAGGAGAAGGTACCACCTGATTTGGGGCCTTGTGGGATTGATTTAGGGAGCCAAGTGGGATAGATGAAAGTGAGGAATTTAGAGTCACATAGATCAGAGGTCAAAGCCTGTTATGGGACCATGGTCAAGTTATTCAAAGTTTCAGTGTCCTCACCTGTGATATGCAGATAATAAGACCTACAAATTTGTGATTACAGTTAATGGATGTAAAGTGCCTGGCACATAGATAGCACTCAAAAATGATCTCAGTATCTTTAATGGAAGCCAAGGCAGAAAGTGTATTCCAGTTCTAAGGAAGAAAGAGTTTGTGTAAAATCATAAAGATATAAAAATGAAAGCCCTAATGTTTTCACCTTTGGAAACCTCATATATCCTATATTGTGATTTCCTTCTTGTACTTTCATTCTTAATTTCACATGTTTAGCCAGACCTCATTCTGTGTTATGGACTGCATTACATCTCCCCCTCCCCCAAATTCATATGCTGAAGCTCTAATATCCAATGTGATGGTATTTGAAGATGGTGTTTTGGGGAGATAATTAGGGCCAGATGAGGTCATGAGGGTAGGTCCCTAGTCCTATGGGATTAGTAACCTTGTAAGAAGAGACACCAGAGAGGTTGTTCTCTCTCTGTGTACATACAATGAGGTCATATGAGCACCCAGCCAGATAGCAGCCACCTATAGGCCAAGAGAAATGCCCTTGGAAGAAAATCTACATTACAGGCACATTGATCTTGGACTTTCCAGCCTCCCAAACGGTGATAAAATAAATTTCTGTTGTTGAAGACATCCATTTTATGGCATTTTTCAAGGCATCCGAAGCAGACTAGTATAACCTTTAACTCCAGATGTGAATATCCAGCTTCCCATTTGACACCTCCACCTGTAAATAATCCCATAATCTCACAATGGTCTCTCTGCTTTCACTCTTTCTCTTTAACAGTCAGTTTTCACACAGAAGTAACAATAATGTTGTTTAAATACCTGACTTAAATAATTCCCTTTTGGGAATCCTTTTGAAGATTTCTGACAGCACCAAGAATAAAATGCAAAGTCATCACCAAAGTTTTTGAGCTTTTCCCTTATCCTTATCATTTTCTTCATTTCTTTTTCATTTATTTCTGATGTGATTTTTATGATTTCTTTCCTTCTGCTAACTTTTGGGGTTTTTTGTTCTTCTTTCTCTAATTGCTTTAGGTGCAAGGTTAGGTTGTTTATTTGAGATGTTTCCTGTTTCTTAAGGTATAATTGTATTGCTATAAACTTCCCTCTTAGAACTGCTTTTGCTGCATCCCATAGGTTTTGGGTCATTCTGCTTTCATTGTCCTTTGCTTCCAGGTATTTTTTGATTTCCTCTTTGATTTCTTCAGTGATCTCTTGCTTATTTAGTAGTGTATTGTTTAGCCCCCATGTATTTGTATTTTTTACAGATTTTTTTCCTGTAATTTTTATCTAGTCTCATAGTGTTGTTGTTGAAAAATATACTTGATACAATTTCAATTTTTAAAAAAGATACCAAGGCTTGATTTGTGATCCAAGATATATGATCTATCCTGGAGAATGTTACATAAGCACTTGAGAAGAAATTGTATTCTGTTGTTTTTGGATGGAATGTCCAATAAATATCAATTAAGTCCATCTTGTTTAATATGCCATTTAAAGCTTGTGTTTCCTTATTTATTTTCATTTTGGATGATCTGTCCATTGGTGAAAGTGGGGTGTTAAAGTCCCCTACTATGATTGTATTACTGTCAACTTCCCCTTTTATGACTGTTAGCATTTGCCTTATGTATTGAGGTGTTCCTATGTTGGGTGCATAAATATTTACAATTATTATGTCTTCTTCTTGGATTGATCCCTTGATCGTTATATAGTGTCCTTCTTTGTCTCTTGTAATAGTCTGTACTTTATTATTTTTTGTGGTACGCGGGCCTCTCACTGTTGCGGCCTCTCCCATTGCGGAGCACAGGCTCTGGACGCGCAAGCTCAGCAGCCATGACTCACGGGCCTAGCCGCTCCATGGCATGTGGGATCTTCCCTGACTGGGGCACGAACCCATGTCCCCTGCATTGGCAGGCGGACTCTCAACCACTGTGCCACCAGGGTAGCCCAATAGTCTTTATTTTAAAGTCTATATGTCTGATATGAGAATTGCTACTCCAGCTTTATTTTGATTTCCATTTGCATGGAATATCATTTTCCATCCCCTCACTTTAAGTCTGTATGTGTCCCTAGGTCTGAAGTGGGTCTCATATAGACAGCATATGTACGAGTCTTGTTCTTGTATCCATTCAGCCAGTCTATGTCTTTTGGTTGGAGCATTTAATCCATTTACATTTAAGGTAGTTATCGATATGTATGTTACTATTACCATTTTCTTAATTGTTTTGGGTTTGCTATTGTAGGTCTTTTTCTTCTCTTGTGTTTTCTGCCTAGAGAAGTTCCTTTAGCATTTGTTGTAAAAGCAGGTTTGGCGGTGCTGAATTCTCTTAGTTTTTGCTTGTCTCTGAAGGTTTTAATTTCTCCATGGAACCTGAATGAGATCCTTGCTGGTTACAGTAATCTTGTTTGTAGGTTTTTCCCTTTCATCACTTTAAATATGTCCTGCCACTCCCTTCTGGCTTTCAGAGTTTCTGCTGAAAGATCAGCTTTTAACCTCATGGGGATTCCCTTGTACGTTATTTGTTGTTTTTCCCTTGCTGCTTTTAATATTTTTTCCTTGTATTTAATATTTGATAGTTTGATTAATATGTGTCTTCGTGTGTTTCTCCTTGGATTTATCCTGTATGGGGCTCTCTGCGCTTCCTGGACTTCGTTGATTTTTTCCTTTCCCATATTAGGAAAGTTTTCAACCATAATCTCTTCAAATATTTTCTCAGTCCCCTTCTTTTTCTCTTCTTTTTCTGAGACCCCTACAATTTGAATGTTGGTGTGTTTAATGTTGTCCCAGAGGTCTCTGAGACTGTCCTCAATTCTTTTCATTCTTTTTTCTTTATTCTGCTCTGTGGTAGTTATTTCCACTATCTTATCTTCCAGGTCACTTATCCGTTCTTCTGCCTCAGTTATTCTGCTATTGATTCCTTCTAGAGTATTTTTAATTTCATCTATTGTGTTGTTCATCATTGTTTGTTTTCCTTTTAGTTCTTCTTGGTCCTTGTTAAATGTTTCTTGTATTCTCTCCATTCTATTTCCAAGATTTTGGATCATCTTTACTATCATTACTCTAAATTCTTTTTCAGGTAGACTGCGTATTTCCTCTTCATTTGTTTGGTCTGGTGGGTTTTTACCTTGTTCCTTCATCTGCTGCATATTTCTCTGTCCTCATTTTGCTTAACTTACTGTGTTAGGGGTCTGCTTTTCACAGGCTGCTGGTTTGTAGTTCCCAATGTTTTTGGTGTCTGCCCCCAGTGGGTAAGGTTCGTTCAGTGGCTCGTGTAGGCTTCCTTGTGGAGGGGACTGGTGCCTTGCTCTGGTGGATGTGGCTGGATCTTGTGTTTCTGGTGGGCAGGACCGTGTCTCGTGGTGTGTTTTGGGGTGTTTATGAACTCTAGTATGATTTTAGGCAGTCTCTATGCTAATGGGTGGGGTTGTGTTCCTGTTTTGCTCGTTGTTTGTCATGGAGTGTCTAGCACTGGAGCTTGCTGGTCATTGAGTGGAGCTGGGTCTTAGTGTTGAGACAGAGATCTCTGGGATACCTCTTGCCAATTGATATTACCTCGGGCTGGGAGGTCTCTGGTGGTCTAATGTCCTGAACTCGGCTCTCCCACCTCAGAGGATCAGGCCTGACACCCAGCCAGAGCACTAAGACCCTGTCAGCCACAGAGTTCAGAAGAGAAAGAAAGAAAGGAAACAAGAAAGCAAGCAAGCAAGCAAGCAAGAAAGAAAGAAAGAAAGAAAGAAAAGAAAGTTATTGAAATAAAAAAAATTTTTTAATTTATTAAAATTTAAAAAGTTTAAAAAAGGAGTAGAGAGCAACCAAACCAATAAACAAATCCACCAATGATAAGAAGTGCTAAAAACTAAAGTAAGATAAACATAAAAATCAGAAACTAGTCAGGTACATACAGCAAACTCCAAGTCTATGTTTGTTCCCAAAGTCCACCATCTGAATTTTGGGATAATTCGTTGTCTATTCAGGTATTCTACAGGTGCAGGGTACATCAAGTTGATTGTGCAGATTTAATCTGCTGCTTCTGCAGCTGCACAGAGAAAGTTCCCTTTCTCTTCTTTCTTCGCACAGCTCCTGGTGTTCAGGTTTGGATTTGGTCCTGCCTCTGCATGTAGGTCTCCTTCTTGCATATGTTTTTTTGGGACATCTGAGGTTTTCTGGAAGTGTTCAGTAGGTATTCTGTAGGAGTTGTTCCACATGTAGATTTAATTTTGATGTATTTGTGGGGAGGAAGGTGATCTCCTCATCTTGCTCCACTGCCATCTTGAAGGTCCTCCAGCTACTTGGTCTTTAAAGGGACATTTAATGGGCTATGATTCTTTAGTATAGCTGCTATAAATTTTTTTCTAGTGAGAAAAGTTCTAGCTTTCCTTTTAATAACTGCTTCAAGCTGCTTTATATTCTCTCCAGTGCTCAGCCAAAAACCAGAGGAAAATCAGAGGTGTTCTATCTCTCCCCACCACAGTAAAAGATAGGCTAAGGAAACCCACAGGCTTAGTCTCTTGACATTTTCAAATAGTTCTTAATGATTAAGAGTGAGCCCAACCTTACTCCCTATCTGGCATTTTGATCATGGCCAAGGCAACAAGTAGTGATATTATGCTCACATGGTGATTAATAATTGGATTTACGTTCTTTGACTAAGTCTAGAGATATGAGCTTCAAATTAAATTTGGTTAGTGTCTAATATTTCCATTGTTTTTGTTACGTGATACATTTGAGTCAATGGAATATTCTTACTTTAAAAAAAGCTTGATTTATATGTAGGCATTTATTCACAGCGTTTATCATTTAATTTAAAAGTGAGGGAATTTAATATTATTTAAATGTGAACATCTTGGGTTTGATTATTGTGCATTTATCCAGTCTTTTTATATTTATGCTTTTTTCAAATAAAAATGCTCCTGAAGAAATTACTGATGCTCATATCAACCAAACCCTTACATGCTTTTCATGATCTCTATTAATTAATCCTTCCCATTTTTGTAGTGTTTGAAATCCTTTGTAATACTCTAGAGTTCTCAGAAGCTCTGTAACTATTCCAGAGTTAAGACTGAGGAGAAACTGGGATATAAACATCATAGAGCGATTATTGCTCATTTCCAGCTGCAGTAAAAAACTGGTAGTAAAAACTGGTAGGAAAGCAGCAAAAATGATCTTGAAATATTTAGAGATGATACTGTTTATAAAAGTAAGGTGACTCCTGAAACTTCAAATTGAACTAAATCATTTTAAACCTTAATGAACTTTTGATTTATATTTATTAAAATGTGTAAATATTTAGTGGGGGAAAAAAGAAAACTAGCTTTTAAACCTCATCAGGAACAAGGACTTCATGGACTAGTTTCCAGAATTCTGATCTTAATTGAACTGAAATCTGTAATTTACTATCTCATCTATATGCCACAGAAAAATATTTCACTTCTTCAATGCCATGTTGCTAAACTACAGAGTTCTTTGAAGAGTGACTTGTGATCTCAAATGTGAAGTCATGAAATCCTCCATCCTAGTTCTGAGACAGCACTAGTATCTGATCTTTACTGAGAAAAGTGTCTGACTCCATTTTGCTCAGCAGTCTCTTAGAGGTCAGTCTGTCTTCTTTCCCCAGATTTCCTGACTCCAAAAATTCAAATGAGACCTGCTAATCAGGCTCTGCTTTTCTCTCAACTGAGACAAATTCAACAAAGGAGGAAGTAAAGTGATTTGAAATGATTTGCTTTTAGGATACTTACATTTGCTCCTAGTGATCTGTGAGTGGGTTCTGAACTAAATCTTTATGTCATTTGTCAGTCTATTATAATAATTTGGGGATAGGGTCACTGCCAAGTATCCACTTTTTACATCACTTAGAAAATTGTATCTTAGTGGTCTTTTTTCCCCCAGTTTTTGAATATCTTTTTTCCCATCTTTTATGACATCCTTGAAGATTGACTTAGTTTTAGTAAGATGCCACTCTAAGGTTTTCACACAACCTAGGATATAACTTATCCAGATATAGAAACTTCCTTTGCTGGATCAGTCACCTCCTTCAACCTCATTTCCCCAACTCCATCAATGCTGTCTGCACACAAGACTCATCCACATCTATAGAGAGTAACTCGCTATTATGTTGGCTTTAAAGTGCTATCATTGTGGACCTGATCCGTCAAACAACAATTTGCTATCAGAAATAAGCTACTGATTTGTAGTTACAAAGACTTTAAGAAATGATTGATGAAAATTCACTGAATATATTAAGGGTCATTTTATTACCCTCATTACTCATTTAGACAGCTTGAAGTAAAATCTGTAAGTTCTATTTAAAAAAATTTTTCTTTCCTTTCACTTTTCATGCAACATTTCCATCTTAGCAGGATTACTCTGGCTACTACCATTTGTGTAGCTTATATATTTCATTTGGTATTTTAATGTCTTAATCTATTAATATATATAATTAAAATATGATAACATTTAAAAATAAAAGAAAAATAACTTGCTTTATATTACTATTCAAGAATAAATATTAGAATGAGAAAATGATAATTTAAATGCTTACACTCTGGAGTCTTATGAGTAACTACAGAGTCATTACAGCCAAAAAACAAGAAACAGAATAATCATTTCCTGACACATTCGGATAAATTACCACTTGGCTCTTAATCAATGAGTTTGGAGAAGAATTGCAGACAATTGTATGACTTAATTCACATGGTTTTATAGTGTTTTTAATATGACATAAATAAAATAACAGCTTCTGGCCATAAAATACAAAGAGTGAATCAAAGTTTTAAGGGTTTACATGCTGTATTGTGCATGTAACTTATGTGTAGAACTTATGTGAAATGTCGAAAAGAGAGAGAAAACCAGAAATCTTCATTCATGCGTTCATTTATTCATCTGTTAAATTATTAAAAAATAACAACTTCCTGTTTTAATGTCCTAGCTTTAGAAAGTAGTAATTTATCTTTGTCTTTGAATTAAGGACTTAAGACCATATCTTGCCATTCAAGATTTCTGGGAAGCTTATTAAATGCACACTGTGTCCAGTATAGATAATATTCATAAATAAGATGCAATTATTACAGCAAACATTTTTCATGTGTTTTAAATAAATAACTTTCATAATAATTCTGTTAAGTATAAATATTGAATATTCAGGTAATGCTTTAAAATATCATATAAAATGATATGATTGTTCTGATTACATTAATTTATGAGAATAAAACAGTTTCATCCTCCATTATTTACCATATTTTATTTCTGTTATAAAAAAGAAAAAGTAAGATTCAGAGTAACCCTAGGCTCAGGGATTCTCAATTTCTTCTCGGTGTCACTGTAAAACGTCACTTTCTTTGAAGTAGGCATCTGGAAACAGAATGACACCCTCTTTTCTTTTCTTTATTTTTTTTCCTTTATTTTCTATCAGATAGTGCCAGGGAATGTGTCTAAACTCTGTATTTTTGTCTCATTTAAATATTTTCAGAACTATAATTATTTATCTGGGTATGAAAATTTTCAGCATATTTTCCACAAATTTTCAGTTGTTCATTGTGTTCTTATATCTATAATACTCTATTATAGACATTAATAGAATATATATGTTAAATAAGACTAATTTAAATTACAGTTTGCTTTATAAAAGTAAACAAATTAAGAAACCCCTGAGTCAGGTTTTTATAAGAGTTTTCATTTTTCAGTGGGGAACTAAGAAAATGGCAAGATAGGTTGTGTCAGTTGGAGGAAAATACAGGGAATTTATGGGAAGAGTACAGAGGAGACACTGATTTTTCTAATCTGAGATTAGAAAGTGCTGGGGTGGAGAAAGGAAGGAGAAAACATCCCTGAGGGGATAGTTCTGGGTCACTTACTGAGTGCTGTGACTAGATTGTACTCAAAAACAGCAGCTGAGCTGTCTACGGAGAGAAAAAAGACAAAGTTTCTGTTGTATAAAATTTGAAGCTTCAGTAAATCTACTAGTATCAAACACAGCAGGAATTCTCCTATTCTTAGAAAAGTATGGATAGCTAAAAGTGAATTTTGAAAATGCAACAGAACATGATATTGCATAGAAAAAGCATAAATGTTAAAGGTACATTTTTTTAAATGATGGGATGAATGATCCTAATTTCCTAATATTTTACCCCCAAATAACTTAACTAATGTTTTTAAAATAATGTGGCTTTGAAAATACAAATAATAAATGTTAAAAAGGCAAATATTTTCAGGTGCTAATGAGGGCATATTATGTTTAAGGCACCATGCTAGATATTGTACTGGGGAATTCAAAGAAATAATAGACATGGTCTTTGTACTCAGGAGTCTTCAAACTCATGAGAATATTATAGGAAACAATTCTGGGAACTTAAATACTTTTTCTTTGATCTTCTATACTTTATCCTATAGCCAGGAGTCACATATGTAGGGGGCAAGGGTGTGGATGGGGTACATTATTGAATGGATTTGAGTAAAGGGTGCATGAGCAAAACAAAGCTTTAGGGAGATTAATCTGGAAGCTGGTACAGTGGAGTTAAATTTTTAAAACACTGGATGCATGAAATTGGATCTAGAGGTATCAAATTGTTTCATGATGACACTGTAAGGGTGAGGAGTACACATTTAAGCTTGTTTACAATTGTTGTTTAGGAACCAAAAAGGCTTTAAGGCAGAGATCATTAGCTTACTTATCTTGGGGGGTTTAGACATGCAATTCTTCCCTCAGGTGAGTAGTTCTGTTTTCACCGCAAGAACCTGAGGGAGTGAGGGGATGTGAATGGCCTGTGCTGTGGGATGGATGTGTGAGTTAGCTGTTTCTTAAGCCACAGTTCACAGCGCATGTAGAGAAACAGGCCTAGCTTTGGTGGCTCTGAGCATTTAAATACACAGGAGTGCCTCACCTTGTTACCGTGGCCAATGCCACACTCAGCCAGCCTCTGTGGTCCTCATAGGTATCAAGTGACAGCTCAGCCCTACTAGACTGTGTATGTTTCCCAAGGCAGAGCCTAATCTATCTTTTCACTGACTTTCTCCCTCAGAAGCAGTACCTGAGGGCCCATGGTTTATGCAGATCATTTCCAAATTTGCTTCCCTAAAACATTACTGAAAGAGCTATAAGTCATCATATTTCACAACTGCAAGACTAATGCATGCTGAAAATTTGCCTTAGAGAGAGCTAATATGTTTTATCATGTGACCTCCATGTTAACTAAGATAATAGGAAACATAATCCTTCCTTCCTTCTTTGCTGTCTCAAAGAAGGTTAAGAAGGAGGCAGTTTCAACAAATTTCAACTTGGCCCCCTCCACCCTCCTGGATGTGCATGCCAAGCTGGACAGAGGTTGTTATGGATGTTCCTTCCAGTACACGTCACTACTCTCCCCAAGTCACACTTTCTCAGGATTGTGCTTTTACAACCATTGTTTCGGGGCAGCCAATTAGTAGGTCCCAATAATTCTTCCTTTAAGCCCAGAGCTAAGATTTTAAAGATAAAAATATTTTTACTCAAGTCTTTTTTTGTGTGCCTGTGTGTATATATACACATATAGAGGTACATACACAGATGCATTCTATTTTATAGTATTATTTAATAAAACGCACTAAAACATATTATTGAAAAAAATTTTTAGTGTTATTTCATTGATTTGGGGGCATTGTTAATGAGTTAAAATTGAGTAACAAGGGTGGTAAATATTTTTATTTTTTAGAAATAATTTCTCATTTATTTTCAGCTAAAAGTTGTGTTTTCCTTGAAAAACATCTCACAACACAGATCTTCTATATAATTTTAGAGTGGATAAGAACATACATTATGAAATCACACAGACCTTTGCTCAAAAGCCAACATTTCCACTTGACTATGTGGACAAAATATATACTTTCTGAGTCCCAATTTCTTTATCTATAAAATGAGAACAATAATAGTACCACTTTTAGAGTTGCTTGAGTTAATGCGTGTGAAAAAATTTGCAGAGTGCCTGGCACATAATAAGCGAGAAACTGATCCTATCTGGACTGCACTTAGTGCTTAGTCCCTAATATATATTATTAACATAATAATTAGTTGAATAATTAAACTGAGGGAAGAAAAGAAGGGAAGTGAATGGTTGGAGGGAAGGGAATCTGCTGAATCCTAGCTTCATACAATGTATTACAAAGTATCAGAATGATCTCTTTATATGTCTTTCTCTGTTACAAGACTATAAGTATCATGCAGGCCTAGAGGCCTGTGTTTTTTCATGTCTATATCATCCACAACTCCCAACACAATATCTTGCACATAGCAGATTAACAAACACTTTAAAATGAGCTGAACAAAACAAATGATATCTGTTTGTTTGTAAGATTATCTAACATCTATCATCATACCAGATTTTAAGCTTCATAAAAGCAGGAAATGGGCTTGTATTATTATTATTTTGCCACTATCTATCAGCTTGTAGAGTACTTAGTGCCATAAATGATTATATTGGACTTCAGGGAAGAAATGTCCAAAGGTACCTACATTCCTGGGTATTCTGGCCCATAAGTAGTACCTCCTAATAATCATGAAAAGGAATAAACTCAGACAGCATTACCATGAATAAGATCATCAATTTTTCAGTAACACTGTAGATGTCAGTCACTTTACCTTGTACTATGTAACATTCCTGAAAACTTGTGAACATAATGGCTACTTGAAAATTACAATAATAAAGGTAATTTTACACTAGGCTATTAGGCATTTAAAATATTCTTGAGAATATTTTGAATATTTCCAATCACAATGCATTACTGGTTATTCTCAACATGTGCCATGAGAGTCTTTGTTCTTAGGACTCAGAAGACTTCAGACAGCCTGGTTCTGCCTCCAAGAGGCCAGAGAGCCATCCAAGGTCAGTTCACTGTAAGAATTAGGGCTGATCATGCAGGATGTTGCCTGGCCGCAGAGCTCCCAGAGTTGCCTGTGAGGTTATCAAACAAGCACTTTTCACCCACAGTGAGAAATTACAAGATGTGGCCATCCCATGTCAGGAGAGCCTCTTGCTGTTTCTGCTGTCATCTTGATTTTTCCTTTTTGGGTGTGTAACAAAGAAAATGGATCCCATGGGACAACTCTCACACTTGTTACCCTCCATTTCCTCGGTCTAAGTGTGTGTAAGTAATGGAACTGCGTTTTAATGGCTCACTATCCCAAACGCCCTCCTACCCTTTGGCAGAGATGCTTTGTAGCTGACAAATATGACAGGCAAGGCTAATGAACCCTTAGGTCAGCAATATTCTCATCTTTAATCCATCATAGACATCAAAAAATAATGAGATTTCTTGAAACAGTGCCAGCAGTGAGCTCATATGGCATTGAGATGATAAATTTACTCAACCACTTACAACGAAGTAGCCAGTACACTAGAAGACACAGGTAACTTCGCAACACGGAGTAGTGCAGTGTGGAAAACATGGATGTTTTACTACATTTTCTAGATGGTATCTAGACCCAGATTCTAGTCCGTTTCCATTTTTAATCTTGCTTCTAAGTTATGTCTCTTATTTCTTAGTGTTTTGATTGAGAAATTAATTCTGCCCTCCTCCTAGAGATGCTGATAAGAGACATACTCAAGCCTGTGTGCACCATGCTATTGTTGCTATACAACTGTGATAAAATGGGATATTAAAAAAAAGATGGTTTTTAAGTTCTTTTAAGATTTAAGTTGAACTGGTCTAACTAGAGGACTTGAAGAGGTTTTGAAATGGGCTCAAGCACCGATCCTTTGACAGAGAAACCCTGCTCACCCTAGGCCATTGTAGAGAAATGTGTTTCTTTTATCAAAGTTTACAATTTTGATTTGAAAAAGCAATTGAATATGAAAACGTATATTTACATACCCTTTACATCTCACAAGGCTCTACAGCTATTGTTTTTCTACTTTGCATCAAAATGCAAAGAATGTAAGTTTCCAACATCATGGAAAAGTCAAAGCCACTTAGTGATTATCTGCTGACAATGAAATGGAAGCAAACTGTTCCCAAATAGTCAAAACCCTGCACTGGGTATTATGATTAGAATATTTTAGTTCTATCATTTTAATTGTACTGTTTACCTTACAAAAGCACCTTTATCAGCATGATATCAGAATGACCCCAGAAAACCGGCCCACCAGAATATCTGCTACCCTGACTACAACCTTGAAGAGGAAGTTTAGGGGGCTGCCCCGGAGTTGCCACTGCAATTGCCTCTAGACTCACTTGAGGCTAGAGCTGCTGTCTGAAGTCCCGTAAGGAGAGATCTCTTAGCTGGCTGCTGCTTTTTTACCTGAAAAAATGCCAATATCTGAGAGGAGAGAGATACTTCTCATGCCTCACTAGGTAATATCGATAAGTTGATTAAATACTTGCCATTCAAAGTGTGGTCTGCAACCAGCAGCATTAGTATCACCTAAGTGTTATTAGAAATACAGGATCTCAAGCCCAATCCCAGACGTTATGATTCAGAATCTGTATTTTAACAAGATACCCAGGTGATTTATACCCACACTAGAATTTTAGAAACACTGGATTAGATAGTTTGGACTGAAGGGGAGAGATGTAAAGAATATAAAGCTATGGATGCTTAAGAAAAAGACAGAGGGATAGCAGGTCTAAAATGAAATGGCATATTTCACAGTTTCCTGGGGTTTCAGTTTATTATTACATCATGGATGATGAAGTATATTTATAGTGGTTCAACCCTAATTATACTAAGAAAGTGTTTAATTCACAAGAAAATGTTTCCTTTTGGATTTTAAATTTATGTTCAAGAGCGGAATTTATAGAAATATTCACCCTTTAAGTGAGGAAAAATAAACGTTTTCATATTTAAGAAGGAGAATTAATTGTTTAAATCTACCGTGTGACCCCACAGACAATTAAGACTCCATTTGAGGGCTTTCTTAGTGCTCCTTAAGAAAAATCAAGTCCAATATCTATTTAACTTCCCAGGGTGATAGGTAGAAGGAAATACTAGGGAAACACCATGTATGTGTGTGTGTTTATATCTGAGATCTGAACACTAAGAGACTGAAGATGAGAAAATAATTTGTGCCTTCATCTCCAGTCAAGAGCTTGACTCAAAGAAATAGCCAGTATTATTCATAGTGAAAAACATTTTGTACACTAAGCCAAATATAGTCCTTTCTTACTTAAGCCTTAACCTAACTCCTTAACTCCTGTACAAGCAGGGACTAAAGCCCTGGCCCCTGGCCACATTGTTTCTGGGAGTCTGAGCTGGGCACAGGGTTGGGTCAAAGCTGGCCTACGAGTTTCAGAATGAGATGCTGAGAATAAAATCCACAAGTTAAAGCCAGAAAAGATATCCAATTAGACCATTCAAATACACATCACAGTGAATGAGCAGAGAAAGGAGAACAAATAACAGAGTAAGAGGGTAGAAATGAGAGCCATCTGAACAGAGGAAGTGCATTCAAAATTAGGGTGGGAATAGAATGTAAGTTGAGTCCCTGAAGTGCTGAGGTGCATTAACAAGACCCTTTTCCTTAGTTGGGGAGGGAGTGGTATATTAAAGAAACTGAGATCATTCAGACAGCCTGGGGGCAGAGTGATGGGGTAAACAGGTCCTGGTGTACAAAGTGGTAGAATATTGTGGGGTGAAAGAATTGGTGATCTCTTTGTAACCCAAATGGAAGCCAACTCCCAGCAGAGGCACTGGTACATCTGTCATGGGAAGCCTTATGGAAAGGGTGTCCTGTTAGAAATTCTTACTTAGGTCCCTGTTCATGGATTGTGCCAGTTTTTGGTCCACCATAGGATGTCCTGATGATCCCTTGAGGCAGTAAGTACTTTTCTCAGATGGTCAGTTGCTGGAGAGCTATTATTCAAGGAGAAATGTGGACAAGAACCAGATGGAAAGCAAAGTTGTTATCCATGAAGGTGCCTTGAATGGACAGTCAGCAGTGGATTATATGTCAATTCTGTAGTGAAGAGTTAAATGGATTCACTAATCTTATAAGTAGAAATTATGTAAACTCAAGTTCGTAAATAACGTGATCTAATTTATATGTTAGCAGTGGGGTAGTGTAGAAAAGTGGCAGATAGTGGACAAATATTACAATGTTTGAGGACCTTGAAAACTCCAAAACTTGTTTCAAATAGAAAATTAGTTGGTTTGGTTATTCTGGGAGGTGAAAATCATATCTGGGTGAGAAAGATAGTATTAAAGGGGGTTGTGTCCTAGAGCAGTTAGGATTTTGAAAGAGGATACAGAAAGCAGATCTGCACTGTTTTCATCTTATGGATTAGAGGATGGTTTTATTTTATGGTTTAAAATTCAGCATAGGGTAGGATTCAGCAGGTTTCTCAGTTGAACGTGTGCCACCACCATGGATTCAACACACGTGGGGAAATTGGCCACCTAGTCCAATTGGAAGGACAGCTTCCCCACCTTGTATATTATTCTCTCCATGGACATCAGCAGGTCGTTAGCTTGGGCAGGCAGCAAGTTATACTTTGTTTTCATATTATCAGTGGGAGGTCTAATGGCAGAGCATCAAGGAGAATAGAAAAGTTATTACTAGAGTGTTTCTGATGCTTACTAAATTCAGAAGATCTGGAAGGTTCAGGCAATATAGCCAGCTGTGCATGCAGAACTTCCCTGAAGCCTTCCTGGACCTGGGCCTATACAATTGAGTCATTTCCTCTTTTATGTCCTGAAATTAGGGCCAGATTTCCACAGGGTAACAGGTCATTGATTCTGCTCCAACAAGAATTCACCAATCACACTGGTGGCCATATCCAGGGATGAAGCTGTGAAAGGTGTTGCTTAGTACTTCTTGGATAAGGTATCTTCAACAAGCAGACTGTCTGGCAAGAGGAGGGTATGACCCAGCTACCTGGCTTCCATGTTCAGTATGAGACCAGGAAGTTTCTAGGTACATTTATCTGGAAGTTGCCCTTGTGGGGAGACCAGCAGTAATGGTCTCTTTGTGATGAACTCAAGTTCAGAGAACCATCTGTAGTTTTAGCTTTGATACACAGACTGCCTATACCTGTAAGTGATCACAGCATATCATTGAAGAGTCCTGTACTAGAAACCCCTGGCACATCTTCATTAGCTGGAACAGAATGCATATAAATGTGAGTATATTATGGACAGATAATGTCTAACAGCAACAGACCTGAGAATTGAGTCAAGTGGTAGACACATGAACTGGATCCTCAGGGAACAACTGTGTATGTAATTTTTCTGTTTGTTTTCAGATCCTTTCCTGACTTTCTCCTGCTCTGCTGTGAATTGTAGGTGACTGATCCTGCAAATTACTTTTCTTAGATTCTTTTCCCATCGGTTTCTGGCTAAGCTTGGTCAGTGGGAAGCACTGGTGGGAGACTGGAAGGTGGCAAAAAGAAAGAAGCCAGAGTATTTCTACTTTTTCTGCTTCCTGCAGTCTTTAACAATAGCTGTGTCTCCTCAATGGTCCCAGATACTCCAGGTAGGCTTTGATGTCTCACTGCATGGCCCTAGCTTTTGAGTTTTAGTAGCATCTTCTCCCTGTGTCTTTGCAGTCTTAGTAATGCCAGCAGCTCCTGCTTTTGTTAATTTCTGTCACTTCTTTTGCTTTTCAGCCCTCTGAACCCTTTTTAACTAATTTCCCTAAATACTCTCTATTTTCTCTATTTAAACCCTTGCCATGGGTTTTCTGATACAACTGACTGTCAGAGACTCTTCCTTGGGCAAGAAGGAGTGCAGAATATGGGATGTGGGTTGGGGGTGCATGATCATGGGCTTATTTCAGCAGGCAGCTTGGACTGGAATCAAGAGAGAGTTGAGGGCTTCCCTGGTGGCGCAGTGGTTGAGAGTCCGCCTGCCGATGCAGGGGACACGGGTTCATGCCCCGGTCCAGGGAGATCCCACATGCTGCGGAGCGGCTGGGCCCATGAGCCATGGCCGCTGGGCCTGCACGTCCAGAGCCTGTGCTCTGCAACGGAAGAGGCCACAACAGTGAGAGGCCCACGTACCACAAAAAAAAAAAAAAAAAAAGAGAGAGTTGAGCCATAGATTCTAGGAGAAAAGCTGAAAGTAAGCCTCACAATCAGCCTAATTAGAATGTTGATATGCAAGGTATTAGGCAGAAAGAAGGAAAGTAGTGTAATTCAATAACCTACCTAAGTGTGGTCACAATAACAGTTTTAAAAAATCCAATGTTAAGAAAAAAACCTTTAAAATCAATGTAATGTTTATTAAACATTGCCAATTTGACACAATGGCAAGGTTATGTTGCTTAATACACAGCAAAATTCCCCTTTGTTCTTCTCTCTATTCAAAGTCTCATTCACCATGACTATCCTTCTACAAATTGTTTCTCTTTCTTCCTCTCCCTCTCCTTCTCCTGCTCCCTCTCCCTCTCCCTCTCTCTCTCCTCCTTCTTGTCCAAACTCTTTGCTCTCCTTTTTTTTTCTTCCATTTTCCTTCTCTTGTGTCTTCCTTATCACTTCTCTTTTTCCAGGAGAAGACCTTTCTTATGTAAATCAATCCAGGAGGATGCATAATGACTTATAATTTATTATATTTTCTTGTATCCCTCTCACATCAGGTAACATAAACCAAAATGAAAACTGGAGATATTAGATCAGAATAGATTGGCCTGAAAGGAAAGTGGAAAGATAAGCCCAGGGATATTACTTTCATCAGGGCTGGAAATGACCTTTCGTATAATGATTTTTTTGCCTTATCCCTGCAAAGGGAGAACTCTTAATGACCCTAAACTGATATAGATAGTTAGGATCCAAAACTAGATGTGGAAACCAGCTGTTTGGAATTCAGAGCATGCCCATGCAGAGGGATAATTTAGGTACTGGACAGGTTTCCAATGCCTCTCACAGAAAACATGCTCAATGAATGTTTGTGAATGAACACATAACACCTGAAATACAGTATGGTATCTGACCAAGAGTTTTAGAGAAAATAACTACTGGATATAAATATGTTACTATGGTGAAACTCTTTCATAATTCCAACTTGGAATATGAGAAACAGGTCTTCCAGGCAATGAAAGTTGAAATCCTTTTCCCTCATTTTCCTATTTCCTGTGTAACAGACAAACTCCCTCAATCCCCAATGACTCAAGTACTAATTACTGACAATGTCTTCCTGGAACAGAATTACCATAAGGTGCTCTGAAGAATGGGCTATGGCTCCAAGGGGATCAGGTGAATAGGTGTTGCCAGGGAGACACTCCCAGCCAAGGAACGCACTTAAATATTCCCTTTTTTCCTTAATATGGCCCCAGAGAGTGGTTTATCAGCTTCAACTTATTGCTTCTGATCAGATGTTACTTATACTTAGTGTTCTGCAGTTCTGCAGAAAAACCCTTACATTCTTTCCTATCCTATTCTAGCTTTATAACAAACTCATAGCTCTTTGGAGGGTACGAAGTGGTTTATTGGTAGCAAGATGAGAGGAAAGATATCAGAAGTAAAAATATAACAACTATCTTAGATGATCTCAAATTTTTTTTTTTTTTTGCGGTACGCGGGCCTCTCATTGTTGTGGCTCTCCCGTTGCAGAGCACAGGCTCTGGACGTGCAGGCTCAGCGGCCATGGCTCACGGGCTCAGCTGCTCCACTGCATGTGGGATCTTCCCGGACCAGGGCACGAACCTGCGTCCCCTGCATCGGCAGGCGGACTCTCGACCACTGCGCCACCGGGGAAGCCCATCAAATATTTTTTAAAGTATCAGTTAAACATGATGTGGGGCCTGTAGATAGTATCACACTTAATGGTGAAAAACTGGATGCTTTCCACCCAAGATAGGAACAATACAAAGATGTCCTCTCTCATTACTTCTATTCAGTATTGTACTGGATGTCCTAGCTGATGAAATAAGACAAGAAAAGGAAAGGGAGATATATAACTGTCTTTGCTCAAAGGAGCATGATTAGCTAAGTGGAAAATCCCAAAGAATCAACAAAAAATTCCTGGAACTAAAAATCAAGTATAGCAAGGTCACAGGATACAAGGTTGACACACAAAGGTTAATTATTTTTTTTATATTCCAGCAATAAGCATAACAATGCCACTTACAATAGCAACAAAAAATTAAATTAAATCTAACAAAATATGTACAGGATGTATATGCTAAAAACCACAGAATTCTGGCATGCTATTCCATGTTCATGGATTGAAATGCTCAGTATTGTAAAGATACACATTCTTCCCAATTTCATCTATAGATTCAACACAATCATAATTAAAATCCTAGCATGATATTTTGGAGATATTGACAAACTGATTCTAAAGTTTACACATCAAGGTAAAAGACCTAGAATAGCCAATACAATATTGAAAATGAAAAAAATGGAGAATTTATACTACCTGATTTCAAAACCTACTATAAATCTATAGTAATCATGATAGTGTGGTATTGGTGAAAGACTATACACATAGATAAGTGGACAGAATAGAAAACCCCAAAATAGAAAACCCACACAAATAAAGTGATTCTTTATAAAGGAACAAAAGCAATTCAATTGAGAAAGGATGTTCTGTTCAATAAAGGAGGATGGAAAGATTGGTTGCCCAAATTTAAAACAAAAAGAATCTAGACAGAAACTTTACACCTTTCACAAAAATTAACTCAAAATGGATCATAAACTTAAATGTAAACACAAAACTATTAAACTTCTAGAAAACAATAGAGGAAGAATCTAGGTGACCCTGGGCTTGATGTTGAGTTTTTAGATACAACAACAAAAGAATATTCCATGAAATCAAAATACTGATGTTAGACAATTAAAATGTTTAAAAAATCTGCTTTGTGAAAGACTGTTAAAAGCTTCTAAAAACAAGATACACATAGAAAATATTTGGAATAAAATATTTGGAAAAATATATCTGATAAAGGATATATTTTCAATCTATATAAAATACTCTTGGAACTCAACAACAAGAAAACAAACTGCCCAATTAAAAAAAACAGACAAAATATATAAAGCAACATCTCACCAAAGAAGTTACAGAGGTGACAAGAAAGCCTATGAAAGATGCTCAGCACCTTATAGCATTAAGGAATTGCAAATTAAAACAGTGTCATACTACTACATATCTCTTAGAAGATCTAAAACTAAAAAGAACAAAAAACAAAACCTGATAAAACCAATCGCTGGTGAGAATGAGAAACAATAGCTGCTGTTCAGAGTATATGCAGTACAGCCATTTTGGAAAAGTTTGACAGGTTCTTACAAAGTTAAAGATAGCCTTACCATATCACACAACATTGTACTCCTAGGTATTATCTCAACTAACTTGAAAACTTATGTCCATGCCAAAAACTGCATGTGAGTTTATAGCAGCTTTACTCATAATCGCCAAAGCTTGGAAGCAACCAAGATGGTCTTTAATAGGTAAAAAGATAAACTTTTATACATTCATGCATTAGAATATTATTCAGTGATAAAAAGGAGTGAGTTATCAAGCTATGAAAAGATATACATGAACCATAAATGCATATTTCTAAGTGAAAGAAGCCATTCTGAAAAGGATATATGTTGTATAATTCCAATTATATGACATTCTGGGAAATGCAAAACTATAGAGAGTAAAATGATCAGAGGTTACAAGGGGTTCAGATATAGATGGAGAGGGTTCAACAGTTGAAGCACAGGAGATTTTTTAGGATGGTGAAACTCCTGTATGGTATGCATACAGGATACGTAACTTTATGCATGTGTGAAAATTCATAGAACTTTACAGCACAAGGAGGGAATCTTTTTTTTGAAAAAAAAAAAAAAAATTAGGAGGTCAGTGGATTCCAGGATAGAATGTAGAATCATGAAATAATCTACTTGTTTTATAAATGTCTGAAAAAAAACTCATTTTAGGGAATTGGGGAAAAGGTGCTGATCTATGTAACTTTGTAAATGAATGGAGTATGTAAGAACAAAGGCACAAGATATTGCACACATACTGCATGTAGACACATGCACAGGACCCTAGTTGATAAAGATGACTCCCATGCAGGTATAGGTTAACAATTCTAACACTGTTCTACATATACTTAATTAAACAATTAAGTACATGATGGCAGATGGTGCTAATTAGATTTCTCATTTTTAGAGTAAGAATTTACAGAAAATTAAGGGGAAGAGGCTAGAATAATCCATATAGTTATGGAGTAGAGTTGGAGATATCCATATGAACTCATATTGTTTAATATACATACATAGGGTTACCTACAGAAATATTTATAGATATGTGTATCTACACAGGTTAGTATACATGTATATATTTCCTTGCTCTGCCATCTGAGAGGGCCTAGAAGCAATGACACCCCAATAGCAATGAGCACACCTAATGCCATAACTTGACTTTTACTACCATTTCTCAGTGAAAGGGACCAGAACTATTTTGAGAAAAATCTCATTCTAGGACCTGGGTAGGAAATACAGAAGATAAGTTTAGAGCATCTTGTAGTGCAAGAAAGAAGTGCTAGAAAAAAATACTGATGAGCATATGTCAAAGGACACAGGAGTCAACTGAAGTGCTCCCATAGTCAAAGCTGTAACAATTTGAGCAAAATACAGCTGTATTGAACTGTAACCTAAAATATAAAATAATACATATGGGCCCATACTGATATAAATAAATGATTGAATAAACAAATAAATGGGGAAGATGAGACACATCTCTTATGCAGAAGAATTCTAAATAATTTATTTAGACACTCTGCCTTCAAGGAGGTAGAGCATACCTCTCCACTGCTTAAGTCTGAGCTGTGTATAATGTCTTTAATCCAAAGAGGACAGCATGTAAAGGGGAAAAAAGAGTAGGTTTATAGTGAAGAAACATGACAAACACTGTCTCAGCCAGGTGATGGAGGTCAACATAATCATGATAAGCCATGTTGATAGCATGTTTCCTTAATATGATGTAATGAAAATGACACTTTACCCTATGGTTTTCCCCTCCAAAACCCATAATCTTATTCTAATAATGGGAAACACATCATGAAAATCCCAATAGAAAGATATTCTACAGAACAACTGACGAGTACTCCTCAAAACTGTCAAGGTCATCAAACACAAGAAAACTGTGTAACTGTCACAGATAAGAGTAGTCTAAAGAAATAGGATAACTAAATGTAATGTGGTTTCCTGGGTAGGGTCCTGGAAAGAAAATGAACATTAGGTAAAAATTAATGAAATTTGAAAAAAGTATGGACTTTAGTCATTAAGAAGGTATCAATATTGGTTCATTAATTGCAATAAGACTGTCATACTAATGTAAAATGTTAAAAATAGGAAAAACTAGGTGTGAGGTCTATGGGCACTCTCTGTACTGTCTTTGCAATTTTTCTGTAAGTCTAAATCTTTTCTGAAAAATAAAGTTTATTGAAAAAATCATGTAGAAGAATGGGTAGAATTACAGAATAAATGTTATTTAACTGAGAGCTAATAAGTATGGAAGTCTCATAGGAATACATAGGTTTAGTATAGTATTCTATTTACTTATATTTATAATTCAAATTGTTCATAACAACACATTTTTAAAAAGGAGATTAACAATAAAAAAGAAAACAACTGAAAAAAGTTGTTGCTACCATTTATTAGATATTAGTTAGAAATAGATCCTACTATTTTTCTCACCATATTCATGAGAGCCTCAATCTCTTGGCAATTCTTTAGATCTTAGAATAGGACTTTAATTAGCCTGTCTATATAATTTATTGCCCAGAGTGGGACACACTGTATACTGAAAGGGGATGCTATTAAGTAATTATGCTGGGATAACAGGAGAAATCTAGACAAAACAAGGATACCCTATCTTTGATTCCCCCTTTTTTTAAACTTAACATGGCTTCTACGATTTTCTTCTTCCACCTCTAGAAGTAGGAAAAGACAAAGTTTACTTAGATTACAATAGTGAATTTGTGGGTGTTAGAGCTCTGAAATAAGATATTCTACCATTATAAAAAAGCTGGTATGTTCTTAGCTGTCTTCTTTTATTATCAAGAAGGATTTGGAAGTTTAATATGGAAATGGAGGTGAGAGCCTCAGGATGTGTTTGTAAAGAAAGAGGACTGGTCAAAACATGCTTCTTCTACTCACAGACTCAAGCATAAATCAATCCAACCAACAAGTAGCCAGAGGTAGGTGGAGTTTATGAATCTGAGTCTGCATCAAGTGGGTGAAAGGAGAATGTGGATGAAAGATATCCCAGTGTGAGGGTGTAACGGCAAATGGGACTTCACAGCTCTTTGGGACAGCAATTCCATAAAAGAGACATCTAAGTTGGCTAGATATGAGCTGTCTTTTTTTTTTTTTTTTTTTTTTTTTTTTGCGATACGCGGGCCTCTCACTGTTGTGGCCTCTCCCGTTGCAGAGCACAGGCTCCGGACGCACAGGCTCAGCGGCCATGGCTCACGGGCCCAGCCGCTCCGCGTCATGTGGGATCCTCCCGCACCAGGGCACGAACCCGTGTCCCCTGAATCGGCAGGCGGACTCTCAACCACTGTGCCACCAGGGAAGCCCTGAGCTGTCATTTTAACAGAAGTTTAACACCAGAAATATTTTCACAGGAAACTTCTATTAGTGTAAAAGCAACATCTCAGTACATGTCTGTAAGTGTCTCTAGGACAGTACTGTGTTTTATAGATCTTTGTTTTTAACCAGCTTTAACAATGTCCCCAACACTGTAAAGCTCACTGAAGTTTATAGACTAAATAGTTACATGTAAATTTCAATACCTGGAAAAATTTACTTTGCAAGGCTTTGTCACTAGTTTGTAAAGAAGTACTTCACCAAAATTCAGTCTGTAGGGTCTAGCTGGACTCCCACCATTTGTATCCACACTGCATGTACAGTGGAAGCTTGGCTTTACCCAAACTACAATATTGTATTGTTCCGACTAATCCAGTTGTGTTCTTTTATCGATGAAGCTGTCAGAGGACAGTAAAAGCCAAGGGTGAGAAGATAAAGGCACACAGAAAATAAGAATAGAAAATTGATGACAGAAGAGGAGAAATAGCTTGAAATCTCTGCTGGAAAGTTCTTTTTATATCTTATGACACACGTACACTCCATTACTTATAGCTTTATGAATTCTCATCATATTCCATCTCCCCTCATCCTTCCTCTTCCCCTACTGCTTTACAATCCATAAAATAATCTTGAAAGGACTACAGAAATCAAAAATTAGAATACAAACCTATTCCCAAAAAATTCTCTTCTCTTACAGATAAATGCATAACTTCTTTCCCTTTTAAATTTCCTTGGGTCTCTACTTCAACCACATTAGAACATAAGCTTTGAGAGAAGACAGTGATTTTTTTTATTATTTTACTAACAGAGACATTAATTAAGTATCAGCACACAGACTAACTACATTCAATTACTTTAAGATATTTGGTGAGAAAGACTTCATTTACCAGGGTTTGCAATGACTTCCTATGGGTCAATCTCTGCGAACGTTTTCATCATTGCTACTTTCCTTCTCTGAGGCATTCAATATCATTAAACATTCTTCCCCTCTGTTAACAGGCTCTTTCATAATACTGTTCTTCCAATTTTTTTCTTCATCTTTTTATTTTCAGTCTTTAAAAGAAAAAAAAAAAACTGTGTTCTTTCTCCTACTTCTTTATTCTAAATGTAGATGGTTTTGTTCTCTTGGGCAAAATCTACAAAGATCTTTAAGAAGATGGCTCCCAAGTCTGTACCTCCAGCTGTCGTCTCTGCCCAATGTTTCAGACCTACCCAGTGGTAGTTAGAAATCTTTATATGGAGGTAACACAAACACACCAAACTCAGCAAATCCTCAATGAAGATCTAAAGTACAACATTGGGAGCCACCTTCTTCGTATTTCTCATTTAATTTCCCCTCCTCATGTTCTGTTGATTCTGTCTCGTGCAAGTCTCATAAATCTCCTCCTTTCTACCTCTACTGTTTTGGACAATATCCTCACTATCAAAATAGTTGCAAATGGATCACTCTGCTTTTATCTTCCTAATTATTTTTTCACTTCCTTCCAACTCATTTTCCATATAAATGCCAGGGTACACTTTTTCTGAAATACAAATATGATCACATCTTTCTCCTGCCTTAAAATCTTTAGTGGCTTCCTGTAGTTTTTAGAATTAAGTCAAATATAAAAATAAATGCTAGCCATATTGGATTACAGCCTTCTGTGTGCACTATCCTACATTGTGCCCCTGTGGCTTTGCTTTTTTTCTCCTGCCACCTCAAACTCCCAGCCCACCCTTCTTTGGCCAGGTGAGAATTCCTCAGTGACTCAGCTTAAATTAGCCATTTTAGATGTATTTCCTGATTCTTCCAGGTTTAGGGTAAGAAAGGTGCTCTCTATCGTGCTTCCCTAATACTCTATTTAGGTCACTTATTTCACTGCATTAAAGGATTAATTTTCCTAACTGTCTCATTAGATTGTGAGCAGTTTGAGGGCAGGAACTGTGTCTTACTTATTCGAGAATAACTTGTATCTAATACACAGAAGACACATAATTAATGCTAGCATAATAAATGCATGATCATTATCACCTAACCATAAAAAACTCAGAATTCATTTTTTCCTTACCATAGAAATCTGTTCACTGTATGTGAATATCATTTTATGTGAGTAATGTGAACTTCACCTTATTTTCATTGTTACATTTAGGCTTTTGCTAAAACATACTCCCAGCAGTAAGAAGTCATTCCTCTACCACTTCAGAGGTAGCAGAAACTGTTATATGTTTTCAGCCTTGAAAAAAAAAATTCAATATTTGGATTTGCTTGAAGGAATTAAAGTCTGTGCCTTTGGAAAAAATGAGCATGCCATTCATTACCCATCATCCCAGAGGTCTCCCTTGGGTGCTCTCACTTTTGTCAGCCTGGTCAGGCTGACATCTGTTGCTTTCTCTCTCAAGACTTCTCTGGGAACTGTGTTAAATTGGATTAAAGTATTCTAATTAATTTTCTGTATGTAAATTGTTTTCAATCTGATGAATTAATTTTGAAGTGAGATCAATAAAATTATACTGTCTTGACCTGAGTTTCTTACTAATTATTATGTATCCTAACCATCTTCATTACAGCTTTCTTAAAGAGGGAATAGTAACATGGTGGGAATTATAGGTAAGGTAGTTAGGGAGTCTAAACTCAGGGATTTTTTTTTTTTTAATCATTAAGTTAACTACTGTCTCTGAAACCTTCAATATCAGTAAACACTCATCCCCTCTGGTAGCATACTACTCCATATTAGGGATATAAACTCTGCTAAGGGTTGAATTCTGTCCTTTCAATATTCATCTGTTGAAGTCCTAACTCCTAGTATCTCAGAATGTGACCTTATTTGGAGATAAGGTCTTTATAGAGGTAATAGAGTTAAAAATGATGCCACTAGGATGGGCCCTAAACCAAAATAACTGGTGTCCTTATAAAAAAAGGAAAAAAAATGGAGACAGAGACACACAGGGAAAACTAATGCCATGTGAAGACAAAAGCAGAGATCAGTGTGATGCCTCTACATACCAAGGAATGTCAAAGATTCTCAGCAAACCAGTAGAAACTAAGAGAGAGGCATAGAACAAATTCTTGCTCACAGCCCCCAGAGAGAACCAACACTAATGTCGTCTTAATCTTTTGTCTAGCCTCCAGAGCTGTGAGGCAATAAATTTCTGTTGTTTAAGCAATTCAGTTTGTGGTATCTCGTTATGACAGCCCTGAAAAACTAATATAGATCCCCATTTAATTATTTTCTCCACAGATCTTTTTGTGGTAAGCCATGACCAGGCCTGCTCATGGAAAGACACCAGGTGGGTATATATAAGCTCTATGCCACAGTAGGAATTTCCACCAAGTGATCATGCAAGAAAAATGTTATGCCTCAAAACCTATATATTATGCCTAGGTGATGTCATTTTATGAATAACAGGACTATTTATTTATTCAGCATATATTTTAGTGACTGTTATGTGTCAGGCACTGTTAAAGATGCTGAGCATTTAGCAATGAACAAAACATACAAAAATAAATTCCTGCCCTCAAGGAGCTTACATTCTGGGAGAGAATCAGTCCATAAACAATTAAATAAGTAAAATGTATAGTATATTACATTGAGAAAGCTAAAGCATAAAAGATAATAGGAAGCATGGTGAGAGGGGTGATTAATTTTAATCAGTGGTGATAGAAGGTCACAATAGAAGTTGCCATTTTAATAAAGATATGATATTAGTGAGGAATGTAGATACCAGCAGGAAAGTATTCCAGGCAGAAAGAATATCAAGGGCAGGGGCTCTGAGGCAGGAGAATGCTTGACATGTTTAAAGAATAGAAAGAACACCAGTGTAGCTGAAACAGAGTGAGCAAGGGAGGGAGTCCTAAGAGACCATGTGTTAGAAGAAACATCAAAACAGACATTAAAACCTCCAAGAATTATAGCAGGGTAGTCTTGGAGAGAGTGACAATGAGTCTTTCAGAATCAAGGGGAAATGAATGAAGGGTTGATAAGTGAGAGCAACAAGGAGGGTTAGTGGGGTGTTGCAGGAAGAAGTGAGATTCAAGTCTGGGATAGGGAGCTTGAGGAAGAGAAAAAGCTGTGATTTGAGAGAACTGCAGGGAAAGTATCATCTTCAAGGTAGACTCAGTTTTCACTTGGAGCCAGAGAGTAAGGGAACAGTCAAAGAAGGATATGAGGAGCTAGGGCATTTTGCTAATGATGGACTTTAAATTTCAAAGAGTACAGTGGAAGGGTTTCAGGAATTGAGGAGGGAATATACAGAAATTATGGAAATTCGTGTCTGGAAGGGAAAGGATGACCTGGCTCAAGGCTCCTATTTGACCTTTACAGGTGAAGTCCAGCATACCAGTGCAAGTTATTTCTAGGCAATTCTATGGCCCCTCTAAGAAAGAGGAGGAAGAAAAATCTAGAATTTTTTCAGCTCTGGCAGATTTATCACCTCACTTGAGCTTCTAAACCATCCTGAACATGTCCCTGAGAGAAACAAAAGAGAGATGCCGAGTTTGTGTTTACTCAGGAGTGTCCTTTTCTTACGTATCTTCTTTGTGTTCAGTAAAGTTTGTGAGAAGAAGCCAGTGTGGGCTTTATTTATTTATTTTTATCCTTCCAATTTATTCCCAGTTCTCCTGAACTAAGGCCTAGGATACTTTGGCCATGACTTTGCCTTTAATTTGTAATGTTCACAGCTCTGCTGTGACAGACACACACATACAAGCACCCCAACAATATTCTCTGGCACCTGTCCTTAATACATATTTTTAAGCCATTGTTCAGAGGTGATACAGAAAAGCAAACAGCAGACATGTTAATATCCCAAATTAGGGCATTTTCTCATTAACTTCCCTAATGAAATCCCAAGTGGAACTGTGCATATGGTAAAGAGAGCTGTATTCTTTCTACAGAGAGGGCTGATCAGAAAACATCCAATCAAAACTACTAAAGTCACATTGCATATTTCGTTCTTTTTCTTTTGGGAAAACTGGCAGAATCTCAAGGCAATCCAAGAGAAAAATGCACCAATTACTATGTAAATCCTTTTGAGCACATCAGGCTTTGCAGTGTTTTCACATCATTATTATTTGGGGGTAAATTATACAACTTCTGACCATTTTTTAATGATGGCAAGTTACTATACTATGCCAAAGCATCATTTATCAATTCACAAGCTGCCCAGTTAAACAGTGTGCCTCCAGTTGACATTGTAACTCTAGATTAATGTCAAATCATTGCAATTTGCAGAGTATCTGCATATATCCCAAGTTAGACAAGACAGGTTTCCGAAGTCTAGAAAAAAAATCATCTCGTCCACATTAGCCTGAAAAAAACCTTGAGACTGAGATTTTTCTACAATGGGAAATTAAGAGTTAGAGAACCTCCAAACTCCTGCCATTACAGAATAACTTAAATTTCTCTTTGGAGCTCTTCCTTCTGGTTCCCTGTCCTAGGTGACCTCTCCTCCTAGTCTGGCTCATGTTCTCCCTCACTGAAAGCAAGACCTTCCTTCTCTTCATCTCAGAAGACTAGGTAATCTGGCTCCAACAGCTGAGTTCCCATAAGCTTCCCTGAATGTCTTACATGAACAAACAGTCCTGAGATCTCATATATTAGTAGTGAATTCTGATATCTTTATAGCTCCCAAGTAACAATATTCCCAACTGCCATGCTAAACCAGCCTAGTATCCAGGATACTACATTTACTAATTGCTTAACTGTGGTCAAATTAAATAATTTCTGAGATATTAGTTTTCACATCTGTAATAGGGAGAGAACAACAGCTCACGGAGTTGCTAGAATAGTAAAATCAGTTCACATCTACAGAGAATACCATGTAGAGCCTGGCATACTACAGATGCACAAAATGTAATTACTTTCATGAGCAGATTTCCCAGCATCACCTGCTGCTTCATATGACTTTTGCATTGAACTGCCACTACATCCCATTCTTAGATGCCCCTACACTTTTTGTATAAGGATTAGATAATCTTGCACAGCAGGGGTTCAGGTTGTTGGATACACTTAAATACAATTTGAGAAGGCATATAATTTTCATTTCTAGCGCACAATTTCAAGAGCTGTAAGCTAGTTATCACTTATTGCATTTCAAAGGGGCTTGGTTTATCTATACAAGTCAGTCCCCTACATACGAATGAGTTCTGTTCTGAGAGCACATTCGTTATGTCTAATTTGTTCGTAAGTCCAGTGTGTTCATAAGTCCAACAAAGTTAGCCTAAGTACCCAACTAACACAATCGGCTATATAGTACTGTACTCTAATAGGTTTATAATACTTTTCACACAAATAATACATGAAAAACAAACAAACACAAAAAATAAACACTTTTAATCTCACAGTACAGTACCTTGATAAGTACAGTGATACAGTACAACAGCTAGCATACAGCAGCTGGCATTGAGTGAACAGGCAAGAAGAGTTACTGACTGGAGGAAGGAGAGGAGGTGGGAGATGGTAGAGCTGAAGGATCACCAGCAATAGGAGATGGAGGGCAAGCTGCAATTTCACTCATGCCTGACGTTGACGGCACAGGTTCTGGTTCCTTGCTGGATTCAATTCTATCTACTCTCTTGAAAAAATGATCCAGCAATGTCTGGGGAGTAGCTCTTTTTTTCTTGTCATAGACGAAATGATAGCACTGGATTGCATTATGAACAGCTGCTGCAACCTTGATGTACCATTCTACATTTGGGTCCTATGCCTCAAAAACTAACAGTGCTTCCTCAAATAAAGAAAATCCCCTTGCCATTTCCTGGGTTGTGAATCTCTTTGGCTATTCAGTTACTTCTTCTTCCTCTTGTCTCTATTCGTCCTTTTTCCAGGCCTCCAATTCCATCAGGTCTTCATTAGTAAGCTTCTCATGTTGCACAGCAACAGTACTATACAATAAAGTACACAAAAGCACAACCACTTGTAGAGGATGCACACACGTGACAATGTACGCCAGACATGTGAACTAATTTACGTGACTGGACGTGCAAAAGCATCTTTGAAAGTTCACAACATGAAGGTTTGTATGTAGGGACTTACTGTAATTGATTATACTAGTCAAGGTAGGTTAAATGTTATTAAAGAAACTCCAAAATATCACTAATTTAACAAAATATAATTCACAAAGAAGTCTAAGGTGGTGTTCCTGGTTTTGTCAGTGATCTTCGTAGCAGTGACTCAGATATGTAAGATCTTGTGGTTCTACCTTTCTCGAGATCATCTGAGATGTTTGTGAGACAGATGGATGTAAAGCATAGAGAACCTCACACAGGAAGCTTTTATAGGAAAAAACTGTGTGTTCTACATCATTTCCAATGGCTAAAACTCATTTCCATGGATGAAGTTAACTGCAAAGGAGCCTGAAAAATGTAGTCTACCTAGATATCCAAAAGGAACAGAGAAACATTATTTTTCACACAAAATAATATAGAGAACATGAACATAAATGTTTAGTTCACATTTGGTGAATAGCCCTTGCCATTATCTTTTTTTCTGGTTAATATTTCTGTTCCTTTTTAAATGACTCATCGATATCCCCCAGATGACTTATGGTCATTCCCAAGTCATTAACTAGGGGAGAAGGAAATGCATAGAGTAGGAAAAGGCCACACGTCTATGCACATCTGCTTTGTCTTGCTTCTGAAACTATAGAGTTCAGTGAAACTACACCATCTCCTCACTCTTCAGCAGAGGTCCTTGCATCTTATCTCTTGCCAGGGTCAGTTATACCCTTATATTACTTCATTCCATCCTCGTCATTTCATGCTAGGAATAGGAACACTAAATTCAAATATCAAGGTAGTGGGCTTCCTTGGTGGCGCAGTGGTTGGGAGTCTGCCTGCCGATGCAGGGGACACGGGTTCGTGCCCCGGTCCAGGAAGATCCCACATGCCATGGAGCAGCTAGACCCGTGAGCCATGGTTGCTGAGCCTGCGCGTCCGGAGCCTGTGCTCCGCAACGGGAGAGGCCACAACAGTGAGAGGCCTGCGTACCACAAAAAAAAAAAAAAATCAAGGTAGCAGCAAAAAGTATCATATTAACTTTGATTTAGGTGTTCTTGAAGAATAATAATACTATGATGAGCTTTTAAATTTTTTATACATTCATCTATTTTTGGACTCATTTTTAATTGACTATTCTGTGAGAAATCTTTTTTTTTCTATTAATATATAAACTATTTTCTTGCAGCTTTTCAAATTCTCTCAAGCTTTCTTACACTTGGAAGAAACCTTGGAAGCTTATGTGTCTTTAACACATCTTTTCATTATCAACTGACCATGTAAGAGACAGCAGGTACTGGATCATGAGCTTTCTACAGACAGCAACAGCAAGAATAATCACCAGAGAGAAACAGCAGTCAAAGGCAGAAATGGTTTAAGTGGGCCAGAGGCAAATAAACACAACAGAGACCTCATGATTAATATTCTAAACTATATCCACAAATCCATAAATCTGAAAGGTATGCTCTATTTACAGGGGCCAGTTATAGACCCCATATATTTTAGTGATCGTTATACCTTGTTTCAAGTTTTCTAGAATTTTCTGAGGTCATTCTGCCAAATCAGGTAGCCTTCAGGATTTGATAAGAGCCCCACTAGAGTCATCCTGAAATGTTGTACCACTTTGGAATATAGGCCATATGGAATGGTTTTCCCCAACGCTCTGAATAAGGCAGTCAATGTATATGACAATTTGGTCAACACCATGTCAGCAATAAATAGCCACATTCATGTGGGCTTTTATGACCAGTTTACATTGTGCTTAAGCCAGGCTCTGAATCTATTCCAAATCCAACCACATGAGAGAAAATGCATTAACGCAAACATGAAAGAGATCTGTTTTCACTTTGTCCACTTTCATTAAGGTTGGACAGCCCATAATCTTTCCATTTGAGAGCTTATTTGGTAAATTAATGATGACTGAGGAGTATGTTGGTTGGATATGTGTATAATTTCCCCCCTTTACTCTCGAGAATCTATGCACTCAGTCTATTATTTTTTGAGGTAAAATGGGAAGAGTAAATAATAACTCATTTTTCAAGAACTACTATGGACATCTAGGAAGCAGGTGGTGTATGGTGGTTAAGAGTCCAGACTTGGGATTGAGCAAATCTGGGTTCTGAGTCCAGTTCTGTTAATTACGAGTTCTGTGACTTAACCTCTCTGTGAAGTGAAGAGAAATGAGAGCAAGACCTACATCAGGGTATGTGAAAAGGATTAAGTGTGAAAATGCACATAAAGCACCTGGCCCAATGGCTGGCATCTAGCAGGTGTCCACCATCAGTATCATTAACATCACTATGTGCCAGCTCTGAACAAGGGGCTTTACACAACACTCCCTACTGTAATCCACCAGAGGAAGTGAAGTTTTTAACACTGTTTTGTAGGGGAAGAAACTGAGACTCCTAGAATTGAGCTACATAAGCGTGGTGCTCATTTTTGTAGAAGAGCCACTTACTCAAGAAAGAATCATGCCATTTCCAGGCTGCTGCCCTTATCCTAAGAGCACTGAATGATAATCCCAAGGGTATGAAACATGACTTTCTAAAATAACTAATGACATTATATATGAGTTGAAAGTAACAGAAAAAATGAACTAACACTTTTTTTTTTGGCTGCTATATGAAGATGGCTTTCTCTTACTGCCTCAGCACCTACAGCCCAATCTGTCCTGCTAAGGAAACAGAAAGGTACTGATGGGGCTTTTTTACTAGCTTTTGTCCAGTTCATGATATAATTATCACTTATTTTTCTAGGTATTTTTTTTTCTCACCATGAAAAGAATCACTTAATCGAATATTAAAAATAAAGAAAAAATTAATTTTTTCAGTGACAAGTTCTCTGATATTCACTGCAATAAACAAGAATAGGATTATATACTTGGCTTATCATTTTGAAAAGAAAAACTATTATTAAACATTCAATCATTAAATATCGTAATTTAGTTTATGTTGTATTTACAAAGGAGAGGTTATATGTAATTATTCACATAAATATGTGTATATATATATTCATAGATTTCTATATTCATGGATATACATTTGATCTCAAATATTTGAAGAAAGGGAAACCAGACCAAAATGATTTCTCATTTCCCCCTTTTCTACTTTAAGATTTTATTTTACTACAAACCTGGAGAGGTAGAATTCACTACCCAGAAAGTTTGTCATGACCTCACTCTTTCCAGATTAAGCTAAGAATAATGAAAGTGTGAGAAAATTCAGTAAAGCTACGGATCATCTCTTTAATTCTGAAAACACTTGAGGATTTTCTTTTTCATTTGGGAATCGATGAACCAATAATTCTTGTAGAGCCCAGTGAATTATTTTAAAAAACCTACATACATATTTTTGCTTGTTTTATTGATTTTACCTAGAAAATGCCACCATATCACCCTCTTACCTTGTTCCTAAGTGAGAAAAACTTGGTCACACTATATAATTAAATTAAAACCAGCATTTCTGAACCCAGTTTCCTTCATTTTAATTTGGACAACAGGTGATTATAACATTTCCCGGTATTTCCTATGTTTCATGTTCACACATGTTTGTCAAGCAAATATAATATAAAAGTCCCTTCCTGGGACTTCCCTGGGGTCCAGTCATAAAGAATCCGCCTTCCAATGCAGGGGATGTGGATTCAATCCCTGGTCGGAGAACTAAGATCCCACATGCTGCGGGGCAACAAAGCCTACATGCCACGACTACAGGGCCCACGCACCCTGGAGCCCACGTGCCACAACTAGAGAGAGAGAAAACCTGCATGCCACAACTAGAGAGAGAAAACTCCCATGCCACAACTAGAGAGAAGCCCATGCACCACAAAGAGCCAGTGTGCTGCAACTAAGACCCAATGCAGCCAAAAAACAAAAACAAAACAAAACCAAAACAAAACATATCTTCCTAATGACTCCTGATTCCTGTTAGAGGTTCAGCTCAAAACTTATGAATACTTGGAGGATGAGGCAGAATAGCAATCTTATCAGTTTTAATTTTTCACTCTGCAGCTTGCCTCCATATTAAGTCCTCACATCCAGAAATGGTCCATAACTTTGAGATTCGCTAAGCCTATGAGATAATGAGATAATGAATCCTACTTCTTTAACTAACTTTCATGTGCTGACAGAGATTTATAAATGTCAGTCAATGATTATTTTTTTTCAGGATACTTTTGCAATCAGTCTGCAGAGATTTGAATAGAAACCACTCAGCCTTGAGAAAGGAAAAAAAAAATCCTTGCTCAGATAAAGATATAGGGAAATACAATAACTAAATAAAACACGGGGGAGCTAAGTCAAAATAGAGAAGGTAGATTTCTTAGAAGGAACTATAGAATTACAAAATAAGAATTATAAAGATTTAGTGATTCTACTTTATCACTTTAACACTGAAAAAAATAAACTCCAAAGAGACTTTTACAAGGTCACTGGAATACATGAGCTGAAGTCAACTCTGAATCCAGTGGTCATTGCACTTCATTGGGAAGCCTTTCTCAGTAGGGTCCCTCACTCAGAGGTGGCTATAAGCACACTATGCTCCAGAAGTCTGGGCGCCTATTTTATATGTTTTTAAACAGAACTTAGTAAAGGACACAGACACACAAGCTCACAAAAGGATTCCTATTAGTGAAAAGATGACTAATCACTTGGTCTTTTCCATTTTTAATTTGAGAGGTTTATGATTCATGCAGGTTGATGTGAGAGGCCAACCTCAGCATGAAAAGGTCTGAGGAACTAGGGAAAAAGGGAAAAAATATGATGATTAAACCCAAAGAATCAAATGTGGCAGAGTTAGCCAGAACATCTTTGGCTAAGACCCACAGAGCCTGCCACACAGAGATTAGGCATCGACTGAGGCTGTCTGTGCCCATCTGCTACCTCGGTACCCTCTGCTCGGTAGAATGGGAAAGGCAGAGATTGGGAAGCAGCAGAACAGAGGTGGCTCAGGCACTCTACCTGTAATAACTTAAAAAAAAAAAACAAAAAACAAAGCTTCCATGGAGCAAAAATTAACTTTCTGAGGCTACATAGATTTTAAAAACAGTAATTCCAGCAGGGAGTACAAATTTGTATTTAGTCCATATGTATCCTTTTGGGGGCTTTAGTGTTTCATTGGGACTAGTGGGAAAAAAATCTGCTTATGAGCTAAAATGTTCCAGAGTTCTGTGGATATATTCCTGGGACCCTCTGACTAAACATATACTGCATACATTTACATATGATCAACCTGATTCTACAAAATTGTGTAATCAGATTATATATATTTATACACTAAAAAATGCAGTCTGTCTTTATGCATCTCCCAGAAATATCTATGGCAATATATTGGCAGAGGAAATCCCTTCACTATATTAGTGCATGATGAGAATTTGTGATTAGGCAAGGAAATAGGAAGAGAAAAATTGATGTGATATGTCCCCACTTGAACAATATTTCCTCATTCAAGGCTTTTAATATATTTTATACACATTCCTCAGTAGAGTAAAATACAAATATAGATCCAGTAGGATTCACCTAGTCTTTACCTGATTCCAAGTTCGCTGATGGAAACATCACTTTGGGTACAGTTTCTCATGTCAGAATCCCCTGTGCCTCACATATGGAGAATCTAATTCAGTAGGGCCAAAACAAGGCTAGGAATGCATGTCTTTTAAAAGTTTTAGAAAGCCAAATAATCTGTCATATATTTACGTTTAAGAACCTCTAATTCACAGCATCATCACTTTCCCTTAGCACAAATTCCAAACATAAAACTCTCTCAACATTAAGTATAGAACTGTTCTCAAGAACCAAATATCCAAAGTCATGTGACAGGGTAGATAATTCTGAAGGACCAGTGCCAGCCCAAATGTTTGGGTGAAGGAAATTGAGAGTCAGTTCCTCAAGCCAGCGTATCAATTGCCTCAAGGGCAGCAGTGATGTTTCATTTGTATCCTCAGCTTCCAGCACAAAGCTGGATCCTGAAAAATTGCTTGATGAATGAAAGTTGCATACTTGTGGGAGACAGTGGACCATAGACATTTTGTAATGTCTATGTGACTGAGAGAAGAGCAGAAAGTAAAAAGAACTAGGGGAGGTACGTTAGATCTCGATATTTATCATCCACTTTCATACTGCATGGGGTTTGAACCAAAACTTAGATGGTCAAGGACATGGAGGTTGGAGAGCTGTACTTTGCTGCACTTAAACATATGAATGAGTAGCTCTAGTGTTTATTTCTCATCTTTCTTTACATTGTCAGGGTACTGTTTCAAGTCTCAGGAATCTTGTTTATATATATGCTTATTGATTCATTTCCCATGCTATTAGCAAGAGATAAAAGTAGCTATTTCCAAAGGAGTAAACGATGAGGATGCTGAATGAAAGTGGAACATAGCCAGTGGTAGGACCACTGTGCCAGGTGATCATTCTGGTGAGGAGTGGGAAGGTAGAGCTCCGCTGTACCAGTCTTTAAAAAAAAAAACAACAAATGATGATTTATATGTAGAAACCACTGCCCTTTCATGCCTTTTATGTCTAAGTCTTTAAGGGGAGGATAAGGGAAGTCCAAGAAGGATACCACCTGAGACAACATGAGCTAAGTCTTTATTAAGCATAACTTGACATTAACTGGCACCTCATTTCCTCTCAAATGCCAGGTTACAAAGATTTTACTGTGTGTGTACTCCATGTCTATAGGGTAATGAGATGGGGTTTTTATGTGGTTTATGGAAAGCAGTTCTCACTATTTTATAGCTACTTCCCGCCCCTTTCCCTATTCTCAGCGGCAAATTCTCTTTCTTTTAATGTTCTATATCCCTAACTCAATTTCTAATCTTAGATCAACAATTTTCTAAATGTTCAATAAGTTCAATTTCAAGTTTTTCTGTTTTTCATCTCTTATCGGTCTGGATTTACCACTCATTAGGAGTAAAAAGAGAGAAAGAAATACATTATTTTTGTTGAGATTTATATTCAGCTGTTGAAACTAAGATGAATATTCCAGGTCCCTAAGCAGTTCATCAGTACAGAAAGCAGAAATAAAACCAAACTATGTTTAAAACATTTTAAGAAATTAAGCATTTTTTACCTAATTTTTACCAACAAATTATTCAGTTGAGTAAATATGGGGAGAAATTGTGGGGGTTTCAAACCATCAGGAATAGAATAATCTATAATCAGGAGGTTTAGGAGTAAGAAGATTTGTTTGTGGGAAACAGTACAAGCATGTTATCAATTAGAACCATAGCATAGACTTCTTCTCTTGGAAAGGGAGATGAGTTTTGGATTGTAACATGTAGTTTTATGGAGTTTCTCCCCTTAGATTTGCAGTTTAAATAATTTCAAAAGAAAAGCTTTCTAATTTCCCACAATCCACGGGAGGCTTGTGTTTCTGCACTCTTGCTCATACACTAGAAATTCTGTTGTATTAGTCTCCATCCCTCCCTGGGGAGCAGATGATGCCTCTTCATCCCTTGCAGAGCTGGCCTCTAAATGGTAATGAAACCCACTGAGGAATGCAGGAAAAATCATGAAAAAGAAAGAGCCAGGTTAAATGATACTCCAACTGCTAAATCTCAATGATGTCAGCTCCTTGAGAAACATGTGCATATGCATTTTCCCCAAAAAATCCCACTTAAAGTTCCTGTTCTCCTACTTTCTGAATTTCTTTCACATTCCCTCAAACAAAAGCATACCACCAAGGCTTATGTACACACCTAAATCATCCTGCATTTACCATATGACATTCAGAGAAAGGGTTTTAAAGACATTGAACCTCTGCTTGGACATGAAAAGTAAATGAGTATTGTAAAATTTCTCAGCAAAATCAGTTTACTGGGAGTGATTTGGAAGGTCAGAAGAAATGCTTTTGTTTCTGTTGCAGCTGCTTAAACACTGGCTAGAAATTAAGACTTTGGAACAGCTTTTTTGCTTTATGGCCGTGATGCAACTCAATGGTTTCAAACATTTTACCAAGGACAAGCCAATCCTGAAAATAGGTCTGTTTTCCACCATTTCTTTAGAAAAGAAAATGTTTAGCTTTCCCCAGTCTGTCAATCTTGTGGTAAGGAAATGCCACCGGGGTACCTTTTATAAGAATCAGGGCTCAGAAACAGCTGTACAAATCATAAAATGGATTTTTTCCCCTTTTAATCCAATTGGTATCCAAGTCAATGGGCATTTTCAGAGACAAAATATAAAGCAAACTCACTTTGAAATCCAGTCTGAAGAAGAGACACACACTACATGACAACCTGTTTAGAAGTGGATATTCTGATCAATGTTACTGGAAAAAATGAGGGATAATCATTTATGATACTATAAGCAAAGGCTCTCCTAGAGCTCTCTGCTTACATGTACATAGTAAAGCAAATTGATGCAGAAGCCCAGGGTCTCTTGAAAAGGAAGAAATACGTCCTTGAGAGATAATATGAAGGATATTATTCTTTCATAAATTAATATTCTCTCCTTGTCAGTGTTAAATTAAAAAAGACTAAAATCCCACATAGGAAGCTAAATAAAGGCTTCCTAGTGCACAGCAATAACAAGTGAATCACTGAAACCCATTTCAACCCCAGAGGGACAGGGAATGGTAAATCATTTCCTTCCCCCTCACCTGCCCCTCCCTGCCAAAAACCATTTTGCTGTTAGACCTCACCCTATTAAAATATAATTTTATCCTACTTGGTGTCTGCCTCTGTTGCTGTTAAGGGTCTAGCCTTCTTTCTTCACACACCAATGGGAGTGAACGCACTATAGACAGAAGGCAGAACCACAGCTGCCCTGGTAGCAACACAGGATGTGACCCTTGATTTAATTGTGCGGTGCAATGTGTCCCCCAAATGGGATCTAAAAGCTCTGTTTTAAGAGTATCTGATATGGGTAATGTGTGGCAAGGGCTGATCTCCTTTCCTGGTTCTCTTCCTCCCTCTGTGAAAAAGAATATAGGTCATGGAGGAGATAAACACCCAGGTCTAGGATAGACTTTTCCATTTAAAGTGGTTCAATATGTTCTGAGAATCTCACCTGGTGCCTTACACAGAGAGTTTGCAAAAAAAAAAAAAAAAAAAAGAGAGAAGAATAAAAGAAAAAAAAATACTGAACGCTGCTTCCTTAGTGAACCAGTTTCAGAGAAGCAAACAGCAAAATTCTGTTACAAATAAATTATTATGAAACAATTTCTCCAAAGGTTTCAATTTCTAAAGAGCTCTGCCTGGCTTTGTGGAGCAGGAAATCTGGAGGAAAGGGGTGCTGTGGTAATCACCCAGGACATAACCGAGGGGGTTGGAGAATTATCTCAGAATTTGGCTGGTAGTAGATGAAGAGCAAAGGTTCAGATTGCTAAACTCACAGCTTTTGGGAAATTAGGAGATGGTGAGAAAATCCTCGAGTCATCAGGATGAAAAGAATCAACAAATTCTCTGATAGAAATACTTCCTAGTGCACAGCAACAAGTAAATAAATGGAAAGGTAAACACATGTATACAAACAGGCTTCCCTGTTCTCCCCTATCCCTTTTCCTTCATATTTACTTTGGACAGTTGAATATCATTCAGCAATCAGCTTTTAATGAGAACTAATTATGAGGGAGACACAGAACAAGATCCTATTCACACAAAGTCAATCAAGGCATGATTTCTAACTACTATAACACACATAAAAATCCTTCAATGTAGTACTGCCCATTTGGCTTTGAATCTGTCATCAGTTGGATAATGGTTGATGTGATCTTTCAAGGCCTAAACTTTTCTGAGTGCTCTCTATGTGTCAACAACTCTTGTAGGCACTTTAAATTTGTTTCCTAATTGTAATCTTCCCAGGTAGCACTGTTGGTTAAATATCTACCACTGTTTCACTGATGATGAACCAGATTCTGAGCAATGAAATAATTTGCCCAACGTCACTTATGATGGCAGAACTGAGGTTTAGATGCATTTATGACTCAAAGACTACTGCCTATTAACATGTAGGTATTGGTGTTCTTTATTTAGGTAGTTTATGCAAAGAAGAATTTGAATCTATGGTTAACAATCTCCTCCCAGGCTACTTTGTGCAGAAATGGAAACATAAGGAAAAATGATCATGAAGTGAGCATCTTTCTCATTGATGATAATGTTCAAAATGGATACACACTCACTTGGAATATGTAAGTGTACTCTCTCACCTTCATCCCATAGGAGATGTGGCTCTGCACACCTGGTTCCCAGAGAGAAAGACTGTGGCTAGCTGGAAACATTACATGGCACTAGGGGAGCCTGCAATGCACTATTGGTATTATACTTTCTGATTATGGCAAAGATTAAGCTCACAGCTTCCTCATGTGTTAGATAATATTAACAAAGTTCAGCATGAATCAAGAGAATAAATCAAAATTAATTTACCCTTCTTCTCAGGGGTCGACCAATTTCCTGTAATTATTAAAGAAAAAAGCCCTATTTGTATCATAGGTTTCAACTTTGAATGTTATAAATGTTTCCATTTATTATTCATTTATTATTTTATCCAGTCTCCATAAATATTGATTTATATTTTAGAAATAAACACATTGGTTTATTAACTTTCACAAAACTAATAGTAAAATAAATTGTTCACAGATTCTTAACATTATTAACTCAATAGATTCTTTATTTGATTTCCATAACTGGAAAATAGATTAAGTACAAAATAAATGAGTATTTTTAGTTCTTTATTTCAAAATACTATAAAATATGTTATTACATACTAATCTCCTCTTAGGTTTATGAAAATATTCATTTGATGCCCAGTTACATATTTATTCTTGGAGAGAGGTTTGATGAATAACCACTAAGTAACTGGGGATAGACATAGCATTTAGGTGGAGTGGCATTGTAAGTCACATAATAGAGCACTGGCCTCTTTTCTTAGCCCTCAAAAATTGTTATAGAGGTATGAGAAGGGCATGGAAGTAGAGGAAACTATATTTATTCATTTACCACATATTTAGTAAACATTTACTATGGAAGAAGTGTATCCCAAGCAGAAAGAAAAGCAACTTGACAAGGTCTATTTTGACCCACTCAAGAGCAAGTAACAAGATCAGTGTGGCTAGAGTGAAATATGCTCGGGTTAAGCGGTAGGAGATGAGATCAGATGGCATAGACTGGTTAAATTATGTAGTGCATTGGGTGTTCAGCAAGGACACTGAATTTCATTATTAGTGAAATGGGAAGCCAGTGGAGGATATCAATTAGAGGCATTGCATGAGCTGAGAATCTGACACTATCTGGACTTGCTTCTTCTCTTTTAATGAATATTATTCATCTATAAGCTGAATCATTACAGGCAATATATATTCTTGGTTCCCTTTACAAGATGATGAATCTAGAGGTTTTGACTAGGCCCATTACTGGAATACTTAAAAAGAAAAACCTGATAACCAGAGAGGGGTATGGGGCAGGTTGGAGGGGGGCCAGGCCAAAAATCAGAAATAGATAAGACTTTTGTGTTGCCCAAGAATGGATGGGTAATACAGGGGGGAAAACCAAGTGACAAACTAGAAGTGGGAAGTTAGTACTGTGGCAGGAGTAGAGGGACAGGCATCAAACCTGGGATCAAAGATGAGTCTAAAACCAACAACACCAGATATTGCCAGTAGCTTCATGAGGTTTAAGAGAAATTCTTTAGATCACAGCCTGCCACTACAAGGAGTGTGTTTGACATGAGGAGGATCAAGATTTTGTCAAAATTCTGGCAAATAATAATATAATTCCTCTTTATGGTAATATCTTAAAGTTTCATTAATTTTAATTTAATTTTATCTTTTAAAAATTCTGCCATTTCTTAGTTAAGGAAACTAGAGAATTTAAGCCAAAAGACATACAATGCATAAGGGGCAAATCAGTTATTAAACTCAAATATTTTGACTCTCAATCCAGTGAGCTTTTTGCTCATTTAAACGTCCAAAAATATTTCACTTACATGATTTCAGACCATTTGAATTGGAGGTTTTACCATAACATTCCATATTTTTTAGGAGTCACTCAGAGAAAACATTAATTCAGACCCTAAATATATACATTCCTTGTTCATATATGATGATAGTTGAAGAGAAAGCATCTGTGAATAGTTGGATTCTTTTGTTAATAAATCTGCCACTTAGTTGAGGACCTTTTGGCTAGGTGTTACTTTTAATATAGACTGAAGTAGCTTAAAGCCAAATCTGTGAAATAATTGGATAACTGGTTATAATTAAAATCAAGATATGACTATAAAATCATAGACTTGTTTCCTTATACTATTTACAGATTGGAAGTGAAGTAATTAAAGATAAGTTTTAAAATTTGTTTAACCTCAGGCCTGGCTTATGTATATTAAAAAAGAAAAGAACAATTATTATATATAAAGAACATGTAATAACAAGTCACTGAAAAGTGTGTTGCTAGAGAAGCCAAAATTTTCTTCCTTATGGCTATATAAAAATTATATAAATCAAGCAGATAGGAGGAGTGGAATGCTTGCCAAGAAATGAGTAACCATATATAATTGACATCGTGGAACAACAAGAGTGGATGAGCAGCAAAAGAAACCAGGTCATAGTGCCACTGAGTCACAGGCTGTAATGGACAACTAAGAATATGTAAGATTTAACGAAAGTAGCATCTAAATACTTAGAAAGTCTATATCAGTTGTTCTTAACAAGGGGTGACTTTGTACCCCCTCCTCCCCCAGGAGACTTTTGATAACACCTGGAGATGTTTGTTATGTCCTAACTGGGGGTGCTACTGGTATCTTATGGGTAGAGCCAGAGATGCTGCTAAATATTTTACAATGCACAGGAGATCCCACAACAAAGATTCATCCAGTTCAAAATGTTAATAGTGCTGAGGTTGAGAAACACTGATGTAAATGAAAATTTTCCTTGCGAAACAACTTGGAGGAGAACTGTGCTATGCTAAACCAATTGCAGTCAAGAAATCAGTGGTGGATGATGCCATAAACCAGGGCAAAATGATGTTGGAGAGCTGGAGGCAATTTGAGTCACCAATCACTAGGAAAGGGGACGAGAAAAAAGTGATGGATCTCTGCCATGGGATACTATACTGCAGTTAGAAGGAACAGGTTAGACATATGCACAGCACTAGCCAAAAACATGGCACTGATTAAAAAGCAAGGAACATGACTCTTTTTGAATTGTGGTTTTCTCAAGGTATATGCCCAGTAGTGGGATTGCTTTGTGACCACCTAGAGGGGTGGGATAGGGTGGGTGGGAGGGAGATGCAAGAGGGAGGGGATATGGGGATGTATGTATACGTATAGCTGATTCACTTTGTTATACAGCAAAAACTAACACAACATTGTAAAGCAATTATACTCCAATAAAGACGTTAAAAAAAAAAAAGCAAGGAGCAGCGTGAAATATCTATCAAAATACTCTTTAAATATTTAACAAGTACAATAAACAACAAAGTACACCCAAAATAATACATGTTCTGCAAAAACATCAATACACAAAAAAATATTTGTTAAACTTCTTAACATCATAACCTGTCTAGAGAAGGAAGATAAAGGGTTATGGAAGGTGAGAAATGATCAACTAAGTCAATTAAGAGAGAGATAAATGAAGACAATGTGCCATCAACTGAGAATTCTGATTCCTAGAGTTCTCTTCATCTGATGCTCAAATATATATAGTGCTAAAAGTATTAACCCTAAGTGTGAATATTCAAAATTAGGACAGATGGTGATCAAATAGAATTTTAATTATTCACATCTAGATTCATGGATATTCTCATTAAGGAGAGATATGAAAGAAACATTTTGGGGGGAATAAATAACTGCTTCTTAGATCAAGTAATTTTAGAATCCATAAGGAAAGGAAATACACTGAACGAGTTCTGCATAAAAGACAGGAAGTGAATCAGAAATTATACAAACCACTATATATTAGTGATCAGTATATGATTAAGTTTCACATTCTGCTGAAAGTGGGGAAGCCAAGAAACATCGAACACATGCTAACTCAGTTTTATAAAAGGGACCTACATCAAAATGTGGATATTAGAAAAAAAATGTAAAGGAGTTGGGAAAAAAAAAAAGACAAATAATCTACCAGAAACCTGGAGACTGTTTAAAACACCTTATTAGAAGCCCAGGCAAAATGTGTGCCACGGATCAAGAAATCCAGGTGCTCAAACAAAATCCCTGTATGGCTAACTGGAAAGCAAAAGAGGTCATTGTGGATGAGCGGGGAGAATGGCATTTTTAATGGTACAGTTGGCCAAGGGAGCACAAAGTAAGGCAAAACAAGAAAGTCCACGAAGTAAGGCAAATCAGGTTCAAAAAACCTAAGAACAACTAAAAATGACTCTAAGAAACACTGTGCTCGATATTCCAAAAAAAATTAATAAAAGCTTTTCTTAAAAAAATAGAGCAAGATGCCAGGTCAAGAATCACTAGTACTATACAATGATGGTGGTGGAAAAGCTGACCCTTGGAATTAAAAGAATCTGACAAAAGAATCAATGGATTCTTTATTTCAATTTTTATTATAAAAAAAAAGGTAGCTGAATGTTTAGTTCAAAATAATCCTCAAAATTAAAAAACGTCTAGGAATTTTAAAAACTTTGTAATTCCATGTATTCTTCATATCATTATTTACTGTCATAATTAGGTGAGCAACATTTTTAAAGTATGGATTTGGGGGCCCCAATATTGGAGACTGTGAAACAGACATCCACAGGTGGAGCCTGTGACTCTGTATTTTTAACAAGTTCCCATGTGATTTTGATGATCAGCTTGTTTAGGGACCACTGTTCTAGATCTAATTAAAAACCAATTTAAATTAAGCAATTACCATGACTAAAGTAACTCATTATTCAAATCACTTGTCACAATACATCACCCAAATCCATACTCAGCCAGAGGACTGGTACAAGCTAATAGCTATTGCGATGGTTACCCAGAGAAGTACAGAATGTGGATAAAATGTTCTAAATGTCACCTTCATATTTGGACATCTGAAAGGTGCGTTGCTAGGGAAGCCAAAATGTTCTTCCCTATGGCTATATAAAAATTATATAAATCAAGTAGATAGGAGGAATGGAATGCTTGTCAAGATGATCTACAAAGTCAAGATGGTTCTACATTTATACGTGCATAGCAATTTAGTGAAAAGGCAATATGGTATTCTCTAAAGAAAAATTATTCCTATCAATTATTAGGATTATTTGACAGAACTTTACAAGAAAGAAGCAGCTGATATACTTTACTCAGAATTTAAATAATAAAAAGTTACGTAGTTATGGTTATTAAAAATGGTTGATCAACATTGAGTAGGAAGATCAAATATTTTAGAAGAGAGAGTGACTTGCAGGCAAAAAAAAAAAAAAAAAAAGGCTGTGGGGAGATAGGCTTTTTCCAATGCTGAGGTAATGATACCAAGGAGTAATGATTAATTTTATATGTGAACTTGGCTGGGCCATGGGTTATCCAAATAGTTGGTCAAACAGTATTCTGGATGTTTCTGTGAGAAGACTTTTGAATAAGGTTAACATTTAAATCAGTAGACTTACTAAAACTGATTGCCCTCCACAATGTGAGCAGGCCTCATCTAATCAGCTGAAGCTCTGAATAGAACAAAAGGCTGACTTCCCCATGAGTAAGAGAGAAGTCTTCTGTGAGACAGCCTGCCAACTGGAATATCTGCTCTTCCTGGTTATAGCGGCCTTCCAGGCTTCAGACTCAAAATGGGACATCAGTTCTGCAGATTTTGGACTCACCAGCTTCCATAATCACGAGCCAATTACCTACAATCTCTCTTTAATTTTCTCTCTCTTTCTGTATCCTCCCGCCTCCCACCCACTCTCGGTTCTGTTTCTCTGGAAAATTTTGACTAATACACAAGGTATCACCTACCTGGTAATCTACCAGGACCTATCTGAACATCTCTACAATGATTTGAAATAAGGTCACTTAGGGAAACTTTGAGACTTTCAAGTAGCACTAGATATTTAAAGAAAACGATATGTCTAGTGGAGGAGTACAAACTAAAACTGTTCCATGTGTGAGTTAGCATAAGAATGGAAACTAAGTATCTGTGTGAACTACTATAATACATTTAGCAAGTGGAACTCACACAGGCATACACACACACACACACACACACACACACACACACACACACATTACACTTCAGGATAATGGTTTCCTCTTGTGGAATCATTCCTAAAAATATTGTCTGAAAAACACAAGGCCAAAGAGAGCTATGACAATTATTGGGAAGGCAGTTAAGAGAAAAATTAACCAGTAAATTTGCTTTTATCCTTGAATGAACTATAATTCATCTAAATAAGAATGTCGAATGTAGTTCTGTATGCCATACCCTAAGAAAGAAATAACAGTATAGAAACAGATTCAGAGATGGTATAACAACTAGGAAAAGGTGTGTGGGTTTTTTCAAAAAGATATGAAATTTAAAGAGCTAAAAACTTGAGGGTAAGAGTGGAGGTAGAATTGGAGGAATTACATTTATAAAATGATAAAAGATGTGAATATGATGAATATTTATTTGTTTTTCCAGTTCTGGAATATTATAATTAGTAGGCATCTCTTGCAGCACAGAAGAGATAATCCCAGAATCAATAAATAGAAGCAGCTGAAGACCTTAAGGAATAGCAAATTTTAATAGTTTGGTCTCAATTTTTTGGCCACCAATGTTCACCAAGTGGAAAAATGCTATTCATGGATTATCAAGTAAGTAAAAGTTATTTACATGATATAGATTATAGACCTGGAAAAAATTTCAAGATATTGCCACTTCAAGATCTCTGCTTCGAAGCAGGACAATTATTATTATTTCCATTGTAATACTTGGGCAATTGAGACAGAGTGGTTGACTACTTTTTCCAAGAAATTTTCCAAACAATAAAACAGAATTAGAACCCAGGTATTTTGCCTCCGAGAAAGTGTTCTTCCTATTGAATAACATGGACACGTACACGTATGTGCAAAGCAATCAGCTGTATGATGATTTATTCTTTGTAACTGCCACTGCTGTCACATAACCCCTTTTAAAAAATTGCATAAAGTGAACATAATCCTATGGTTCTATCATAAAGCTAACCTGAATTAAAATGGTATTATTCTGCTGTGGTGGTTCTCAAAGTATGTTCCCTGGATCAAAAGCAGAAAAAACATCTGGAAACTCACGAGAAATGCAAACTTGTGGGTCCCAATTCTACTGACTTAGGAACTCTAGAGTTAAGACCAAGCAATTTGTGTTTTATCAACCCCTTCTGGTATGCCTGGTACACACTACACTTTAAGAATTACAGATTTAAAAACAGCAGTTTTGGAGAAGGAGTAGAAGAAAGAACAATTTCTTCATATGACATTTTTTTCCATCCTCAAGTGTTTTATATATCTTCAAAGAATTTAAATTGTTTAAAATGAGGCTGATTGTGTTAGATGTATTATTAAAAAATCATCTTTCAGACTAAAGATGTGAGCTCCTATGTCTGACATTTTATGCATAAATAAAGTTATGTTGTAGAATATGTGCCTAGGGTAATGAGTAAATAAAATAAAAGACCTCCAATCAGGCGTTTCTTGCAGACCATTTGTTCTCACCTCACTTTAAGACACTTGTATTTCCAATGATGCTGGGCCACAGAGGTTTCATTTGGAAATGTTGGTAGAGTGCAAACCACTGTAACTCAGTATAACTCACATATACCTTTCTAAGAATGATAACCACTACCTCCTCCTTTCGTTAATTACTATCTGAAATTATGTAGCTTTAGTACTTGGTCCTCAACAGGGCAAATATGTTATTCCATCAAATCCTAAGAAAACACAAAAATGCTCAAGAATGACCCCATAACTTAAAACGTTTCATTGCAGAGATAACTTCATAGGTAAACATTTTTTCCACTTATCATATGCTATATGCTTAATTCTGTTCAAAAAGAGCATTCTATATGTTTACAGTGACATTGATTTTGAAATTAAAACAATGACTCAACACTGGCATTCAGTCTCATTCTAAGAAGATCACATTTACAATTATTTGTCCAAGTTTCAGCTCCAGCTGTGACAACAGGCTACTGACAATCTGAACAGTACTACCTGTGACTCCAACCCGCCTCACGTAGCAGTCTGAGATCTATTTGAAATGCAATTTGCCCTTTAAAATCAGAATAATCAATATTCAGAGTTCTTATACCTCCAGTCCCTTATCTGTAGATCATATTGTCAAAATGAAAATGCACAGCCATGAAACTATAAGCATTGAACTAGAGTGTCACTTTTAGGATGCAAATGGTAAAAGAATAGAAATACAGAGAACTGGTGTTTTTTTTAACTGGTAATCTTTGATTGGCTCAGAGATATGTTGGTGAGGAAGGGATTTCATCTACCTAAATACATCTGGGATTCATTCAAATGTCTGGTCTAGGAATTAAAAGAGGAAAGAGCACCTTACATTTGCAAACTACATTATCCTCTGGCTCTTATGTTTTGTAAAGTGACAGTCTTACATAACTGCTCCAGTTAAGTTTCATTTGAATTTGGTGAAGGAAAATTCATGCTGGTGATGTTAAAGATTCTCAGAGAAAAAGGTTTAATGTAACCACTATTTTATTAATTTACTAAAGCAGGATGTTTGTCTTGGCTGAAATGGAGAATACAAGAAAATGCCCCTTTCCTCCCTATGCTCTAGTTGCGGAGCTATGTTTATGGGTCTTCATGAAGAGAAATATTTTTTTCAAGTTACTGAAAAAATTAATCCATAATACTCTGAATTTTATGTGGCATCATCTACTTTTCATTTTGAGCTTCTGATCTTTTATCCTTTTCGGCTCTTTGAATTTAGCTCTGCTGCCCCTGTCCCTGTCATTCTTGCATAAATGAAAACTATGGAATTCAACAAGTGAGGCAATCTTGGAATAATAGTTAAATAAAATAAAGAAACTCAGAGCAGTTCTTCTCTACCAGGCCACACGAGTCTGCTCACTTCACCCTTATCCAAGTATTTAAATTAAAAGTGAAGCAGATTGACAGAGGTTTCATCCAGAAATGTTGATGCAGTGCAAAGCATCATCACCTAGATCGGCTCACGTCTTTTCTGGAATGGTGGTACTATTGCTTTCTTTCCTCCATAGCTTAGCTGAAACCATTCAGTGTTAGCATTCTGTCTTCAACAGGAAATACTGATTATACCATCATATCGCCAGAGACACATACCAACATATATAAATCACTCAATACCTTAAAATATTTTTCACTATAGAAAAACATCAAAGAGTGTGCATGTGTTTCCCTTATCTGGTGAGGCACACTCAATTCTGTTCAGCAAGTATTGATCAGCATTCTAGGATTTTGTCAAGAATGGGAATAATCAACCTATCAGCTGGAAATTCCATGGGGAAAGAAAATCCCAACAAAACAGAAGTCTACTGGCTAAATTAATACATTTGTAGTACATTCATAAAATAGGAATGTGGTGGGAGAAGCACAGAAAGACAAGCAGATGAACTAAAATTGACTTTTCTTGTAAATATGCATATGACACAGTAAGATCAGTATCACTAATCAAGGTTATCCTCCATAAAATGTATGTGATAGAGTCCCTGCAAACAACTCTCAAATTGCTAAACAATAGTTGTTTTTAAATAAAATCAACAAATTGACTACATGCATATTACCTGAGGCCATAGATGAAGAATAAATCTTATTTTTTTAGTGATGTGTCTATATACTCTAGCAACAGCTTTTTTGAAAGTGAATAGGTTTGTATATATACAAAAGTCTTTGAATATATAAATATAAAACATTTTATGATCAATGAAAAGTTTGGCTCAAAATATCTACTCTCTACATTTATTTATCTCTCCTGCTTTTATCTCTATACCCTTCTTTACTAATATATGTGGATTCCACCTGTACTAGTTATTTTCATAATATTTCTTACTTGTATATATTACTCCTGGTATGACACATGATATGATATGATTTGGTCTGGGTTTTTCTATTTATAGATACTCTTAGCCTCTGCAGTCAATTCAATAGGGAGAATGAACCATTCATCAATGTGAACACCTTTCAGTGAAGACTTTGAAGGGATTGCAGCTTGGCTTAGCTACATTTCCACAGATGTGTGTACCCTGTGACTGAGATAACCACATGTTCAATTATCTCACTTGAACTTGCAAGTAAGATAAATATACTTTTAAAAACAGTAGAAATGTTAGAACAATAATAACATATCTTTTAATAAAATATCTACTAAGAGTAACCTTGCCATCTTCCAAATGTAAATATTTAACTTCTATGACCATAAAATTTGTTGTAAAACTACATGATGAGTATCCTTTGATCTAAAGGAGCAGCTAGGTCACATTAAAATCACCTGGAAAGGGAAAAAGAAAAATAGAGAGGAGCTTATGTTTTGAAATTATTAAGAAGAATCCAGGAGGCCCTCCTGCCCCAAATAATATACCTCAAAAACCAGATTTCATGTCTGGAATTTCCAATTCCACTTCTTTGGGGAAAGAACCTCAAATTTTTGTCTCTTCTCAAGCACACACATACACAGTGCTTTCTTACCTCTCTCTCTTCCCACTTGGCAACTCTCTGAAATACCCTTTATCTTCTGTCCCTCATAAACACCTTCTGTTAATCTAGATTCACCTCCTCTAGGGTATGCTTCCTGAGAACACTCCAGGCAGGTAAATGTCCCCTTCCCTCACTTCTGGGCTCCCTTGATCTTTTGCTGATACAATTCTTATCACTCATTACAAAACTGTAATTACCTTAAAGTGTTAGTCTCTTTCACTAAACTGAGTATCTCTAAAGAAAAAAAATTAAGCAACTATTAGCCATTATTCCTTTATTTGAAAATCATCTACCAAACAAGTGGCAAGCTAGTGACACATAGTCCAAATTCTGCCTATAGGTATATTTTGTTTTACACCTGAACAGTGTTTCAAAAGGATTAGAATTTTCACATGAAAACCTACATTTCTGGCTTGTACTAAAAAATCTAAAGATCTCACAACACTAGGTTTTCATTTTCACATGATACCATTAGGCTGTAACCGAATAATGGCTTTCCATTTTAGACATGGCCAATGTCTCCAATTTGCCTCAATCCTCAATATTCAAAGTTAAGTTGTCTTATATCTTTATTACTTTATAATGCTACATACTTGCCCACGGTACTTATTTGTGTTGGAGATTCCTGGTCTATTCAGATTAACCATTAAGATTACTAGAAGAAAAATCAAAGAATGAAACACACTGGTATTAGCAGGAGCTAAATTTCATAGCATACAGAGCATTGTAGAAGGCCAGGCCTGGTTCAGGCAGAAAAGGAGAAAACCTAGGCAGTAGCAGATATGAGCAGAAATTGGTAGAAAGTTATTAGACCCTCAAGGGAGGTAAGAATCACAGAATACAGAATAGGAAATGCAAAAGATTATTTTCACCTTCTTCACAGCTTTACTTAAGTACTAGCCATAATAATTGTAATTAAATCAGTAAATACATTAAAACATTCAACACTGTAAAGAGAAAACATTTGTGGAATAGTGTTATACGTATCTTCCTGATAGTTCCTTTCTAAAAAATATTCCACCTCTTACAGTGTTTGACTTCACATCAGTTCCTTCTTTTCTACACCTGATAATTTAAAAATTATTAATTCTAATGATCTCTGCTGGTGAATTTTATTAGGCACTGTTTATACAAAAGTCCCCAGGTACAGTAATTTTGTGGATGTATATATATGTGTGTGTGCACATGTATATGTGTGTTTGTACATTTTGTAGGAAAAACAGAATTAAGAGAGAATAGGGAATGGAGAGTGGTAGAGAGAAAGAGATGGAGAGAGAGAGATGAGGAGGTGATTATTGAAAAGCTAGGGCTCACATCAGTTATTAAAACTAAAAAATATGTTCTTTAAATGTTGACTAAAATGGTCGCTTTCTATTATGGTTACTTTATTCTCAAGTAAATCAGGCAAACGGAACTGATTGCCCTGAAATGTTGAACTGTGAATGCCATGCTTTCATGTTCCTCCATGTAACGCTTTAAAAGAGGGGTGGTAGCCAGGAAAATGTCTCTGCAATGATAAGAAACAGCAGTCACCTGTTCTAAGTAAGCAACAAAGATGCCTGTGATTGCAGTAACAGAACACAGAAGGCAGAAGAAACGTAACACCCAAGAGAAAAGCACGTCCTTGACTATACTTCCACAAAATGTTTACAAAATTTTAATAGACAATCAGTTGTTTCAGACTTGTTTTTCTTACCACTGTGCTAGGCATTTTGGAAGATAGGGGGACAGCATCTGTTCTTAACTAGCTTATTTGCAGAGGTAAAACTATTGGTGTTAAGGGTGTATGACTAATTAGGTTACAATTGTCACCTAAACTTATACCTACGGCAATTTGAAACAGTGCTGCATAGGAGAGTGTCATACATTTTGCTTCATGCGTCAATGATTGTTGTCACTGTATGCCATTTGGAGATATACTTTCTATTAGAACATTAGATGAAATTTCTAAATTCTGACTGAAATTCGTAGAAATGATAACCTAAACACATATCAGGAATTGTATTTCTGGATACCCTCTAGTGTTGGGGCTAATTGTTTAATCAGGGATCCATGTATTCATTAAAACTCCTTACATGTGAGATATATAAATAGATATGGATATACAGAAAATTTCTCTCTTTCTCCAAATATAATACTTCATTCCTAGATGCCAACTCTAGTAAATGCATAAATAAATTTTCCTTATAGAGATACCCAAATGAAAGCTATAGAGTTATTATAAAAAACAATTATATTTGTCCTTGGATAATAAGCAGAATTATTGCATTTTGTGGTTGATCATCTCTCGGGGTGCAGCCCTTGTTCAACTTCTAGACATAGAGGAGCTTAGGTCCTCAGTCCAAGCTGCCTGTTTAATCTTATTGAGCATTCATGTAACACTTCATTCCTCTGTATTCTTAAGAACTGAAGTGAGGGCTTCCCTGGCGGCGCAGTGGTTGAGAGTCCGCCTGCCGATGCAGGGGACGCGGGTTCGTGCCCCGGTCCGGGAAGATCCCACATGCCGCGGAGCGGCTAGACTCATGAGCCATGGCCGCTGAGCCTGCGCGTCCGGAGCCTGTGCTCCGCAGCAGGAGAGGCCACGTACCGCAAAAAAAAAAAGAAAAAAAAAAAAAAAAGAACTGAATGAATACTAAAGCAAAGCAACAAGGTTATAATGCAAGTGATTTCTATTAACAAACTGCAAAGATGTTTAAACAATGAAATGAATAATGGAGAAATATAATGATTTCATAACAATGTGTTAAACTAATAACTCTAGTTTCAATTGCCCAAAGGATAAACTACTGGAAAGAAAAAAGCAAAATTGACATGAATGAATGGATTTTAGTTTTGCTGAATGCAAGAATTTATTCAGATTTGTCTGGTTTTTATCCTCCATCATCTCTCTCACCTACCCATTCCTAATGACTAACCTCCAATTAATCATAGGAACCTCCAATTCCTATGAATAACCCTAGTTTGAGCCAAAACTGAAGTAAGAATGTCTAGCACTACATATGGTAGCCCATTAATGGCTTCATTCATCCAACAACCAGGAATTGGGACAACAAAAATGACAGAAAAATGATCCCTGTACTTAGAGAGCTCACCCTCCGGAGGAAGGAAGAGTAGTAATGACACATAATTACAATTCAGTATGAATCATGTTATATTAGCTGTTCATACAGGGTGATGTGATTGAGAAAGAGTTAAGGACTCATCCTGCTCATGACACAGAAACAGATGAGGACTTACTAAATCATTTTGAAGCGTTCTCCAGCAGAAGAAAGAATTCTAGTTGAGAGATCTTATGCAAAATGCATAGGCAAAGAAGGATACAATAATCACATTTGTTTTAGAAGGATGAAACTAGAGAGATAGTTTAGAAGATAAATTAAAATATGATCAGATTAAAGGCAGAGAGACAGATAAGAGAGTAATTCAAAAGTCTTGGCAAAGAATGTTGATTGGTAGAATTTAGTCAATGGGTTGGAGATGGAGGAAGAAGAGGGTTTGAAATGAAATTTGTTCAGAAGGCAAAAAAAAAAAAAAGAAGTATTTGAATTCAATGTCAGGAATATGGGAGAAGAAGGGGTCAGATTGATTTGAAGCTGTTAAAATTTTAGGCTGGATGGATTATAATGTTCTTATTGCTGAGAGAGGATATAGGAAAATAAGCATGATTTATAGAGAAGAATTTGATTTTGAATATGCTAGGTTGCCTCTAAATATGGAGACTAACAGGTAAAGATATTCCATAGGAAGCTAGAAATATGAGTCTTAAAGAGAGATGAGGGCTGAAGACAGAGTGATGAGAGTCGTTAGTGTAGTCACTCACATCCAAATGCCAGACTTCATTGTTTACAAGCAGAAAATAACTTTTTTTTCACTGTCTCTTAAAACGATCAGAGTGAGCTATTTCCCCACCCACTGGATGATATTTTCAACTGATCCCTCTCTAGATCATCCTTTGATAGTAAAAAAAACTTTCATCATTTTTTTCTGAGAATAGGCTCAGTGCACTACATATCAATGACTAGTCTAAATACTTCTAAAATTCTGGCTTTCATTCAACCTCAGAGTCCCTCCTCTCCCCAGGCTGGGATGGATTTCTTAAATTTACTCATTTTGCACTTCTCTTCCCCCTTTCTGCCCTCACCCAGGATTTAAGGAAGAGAAAGGAGGAGAAGAAGCCATACGTCTTACTTGCTGATAGTGACATGGCATCTGTGCTTTCAGGGCTTGGATCATGTTCCAAGATGAGTCTCATGGATACTTGCATGGATTCCTTGAAGATTATCCTTCTAAGAGCATCTGACTATAGCTTCCTTGACTTAGGCAATGCTCTCTTCCTGCTGGCTACTTACTACCTCTTCCTCAGATTCGGCAAATGTATACCTCAGTCTTTGATCCACTAAAGGCTTTCCCAGTGAGACTGCCTTGCTCTCTGGGCCTTGGGAAATATACAGCTATTCCTTAGCATCTGAGAAATCACAGGTGGTTCCCATTGTAGCCACTTCTTTATGCTCTGACCCTAGGTGGCCAGTTCTAGTCTTTTTTTTGTTGTTGTTTGTTTGTTTGTTTTCCAGTATGCCGGCCTCTCACGGCTGTGGCCCCTCCCGTTGCAGAGCACAGGCTCCGGACGCGCAGGCTCAGCGGCCATGGCTCACGGGCCCAGCCGCTCCGCGGCATGTGGGATCCTCCTGGACCGGGGCACGAACCCGTGTCCCCTGCATCGGCAGGCGGACTCTCAACCACTGCACCACCAGGGAAGCCCCAGTTCTAGTCTTTAAATATCTTAGTCATTCAACATATGCTTGTGTTCTTGGAAACTTTAGGAGACAAATTTTAAGCACTGGAGGCTTGTGGTAAGGGGAAAGCTGATTCTTCCCCTCCTCCATCAAACAGAGGAAATTCAGTAGCATTCAAACGAATGCTCGCTTCAAATAAACTCTATTTCTTTCTCCCTCTTCAATCTCAACATTTTATATCCTCCCGGAAGTCGACAGTGTAACAATTTTTAATCAAAAATTTTACCACAAAATTGCCCATTTTAAATAGGTTGTATAGAACTTCATTTCGGAATATGAGGTACTTGACAACTATTGGTTAGTTCTTGTCCTTTTGAGGTCTCAAATTAATTAAGACAGAAAGAATCTCAAATAAAATACTGTTACTCCATAAAATAAGAACAAATAAAATTGCCCAGTGAGATCCTACAGGGATAGAAAAGAACTTCCAAAGTCAAAACCTTGGGAAGAACCTTAGAAATCTAGGAAATGGGCCAATGAAGAAATTGAGGAAGGGTGATGAGAATGAAAAGGAGAACCAGAGAAGAAAATGTGTATGAGTGCTCAGAGAGGAGTTGATTTAAATAAGGTGGAGTTATTCTACAATGACATATGCTTCAGGATGAACCCTGAAATGATCCATTGGACATAAGAATTTTCAAGGCATTGGTGATATTAGTGAGCACAAATTAGAGTCAAAATTAGATTTCAACAAATTAAGACGTTTGGGGAGGTGGGGAAGAAGAAAGATGATTGTAGTTCGAGAGGGGATCATGGCCAAATAAAATGCATCATTTGCATGCTTGATTTGGCATGGGGAAGTATAGAGTATGTTTGACAGGTTCCATCACCTTTGCATAATCAGATCAGTTATATTTCTTCCTGGTTCCAGAGAGGAATTTACAACTGGTGCTTCAGATCACATAAGCATGCTTGATCTATGGTTCCTTCCCTAAGTTTTCATTCCAGTAATAACTTTCTTCATATTTGAGACCATGGATATATCTGAGGTGAACTTGCTAGTGAAGGGAATCATGGTCCAGTGGAACCTTGTTCATGACATGATTGTCTAAGTATCCTTTGACCCATTGTTGTCCTCACTATTCCCTGCCACCTGTTAAAATACTCTCCTACTTTATCCTGGGACTACACTTATTTGGTCAGTCTTTGCCCTGACAATTCTATATGGTGTCATATATTTTGATATTGGGCTTTGGCTAATAGGGTAGGCCAATAGCTTTATTCTACCCTGCTTCTATCTAAGTCTCTTTCCTACCCTGTTAAAAGCAGAGGCCAGATCTAAAGACAGTGAGCCATGCTATGCTTAGCACATGTTCCCAGGCCACATCAAAATGAATATTGAAGATTTCATTTCTAGATATCTGTTACCCTTTACGAGCTAAGCCAGAAAATGTCTCTGGTTTCCATCTTTTTAGTTGTTTATATTCTAGGGAGTTGGAAAAAAATGTTATATTTTAAAATTCTCATTTAACCAAGCTCCAATGGGGCTCTTATCTAATTGAAGTAAATTTCCTTATACTTTTCAAACATAATTACCTTTGGGTAAAATCAAAACATTTTGTTATTATTAATTACTGCACAACAAGAAAAAAAAGACACAAATAATAATTCAGCACCACTACTTTGTGCCTTAATTAGTTGTTTTAAAAAGCCTAATTGGTAAAAAAATATAGATCTCTGGATGGAATGAAATAACAACTATTTTCTCCTTTGGCAATTATTACTAGAAAGGAAATGTATGATAATTCTGTTGTTTACTAAATAGCAGGAACCTAATGAAATTCAGCGTCATTTTATAATTCTGTCATCCATGAGTTCTGGGCAGGGCTATTGCTCCTTGTAGATCTTGAACTTTATGACTTTCCCATACACACACCATATTAAAAATAAAAACTTTTCTCATTAATTGTAGGCATAAGTAGAAGGAGTGGTGTGCTATAAACAATCCTGAGGTTTGGATTTCTAAATATTTTTTTTAATATACTGTTGCTTTCTTTTGTTTTTCTATCTTCACACACACACCAAGATCCTCGATAAATGGTTTGTCTTCCAATGCATAATTTGAAACATATAGACTCATCTATGCATATTGTATGATATACCCCAAATCTTCTCTTTTAGAAGGTGAATTTGTACAGCTATTCTTATTGCCAAATATTGCTGGTCCTCACTTTTGGTATTCTTAGTCTTGCTTATTCATTCCTCTGCACATTGAAATGCTTCAGCTACTTTTCCTTTTTATCATTTATAATAGGCTCCTTCCTTAGGATTATATAAAAATGGTGATTTATAAAAGTCTATTCTAACATTTATGAATAGTTTGGCTAAATTTTATAGTCGTCCTGTGAAGCTAAATAATATAAACCAAGCAAGGTAGAATAAACCAAAGATTTTTCCCAAAAAGCACAGGGTTTTAGTTTGTTTTCTCTGGATTTTCTTTTATTGTTTGTTACTTTACAAAGTTAGCTTTGTAAGTACATCAGAGGAAAAAAAGCATATGAAATTGTTAGAATTTACATTTTAAAAATTCTACCAACATTTCGTGAACACTTACCATGTTCTAAGCATAAATCTAGGTGCTAAGTCATGGCTTCTGATTCAGGAGAGAGACACGTAAAAATAACTACAGCATAGTGAACATAATATGTGCAGCACACTAGCATTTTGTTCAACATCTATTCCTGTCTTTCTTGCCAACAGGATCCTAATTTTGTTGGCTGAAGCAACTAAATACTCATTTTCTCTTACAACTAGCTGTGACTATGTGACATAATTATAAAGAGAGAGAAAGAGTAAGAAGAAGAAGAAGGAAGAGGGAAAGATTTGTAACTATGTGTGGTGACAGATATTAACTAGAATTATTGTGGTGATCATTTTGCAATATATACAAATGTTGAATCATTATGTTGTATACCTGAAACTAATATGATGTTATTTACCAGTTATACCTCAATTAAAAAAAAAAAAAAGAAAGCAAAAGAAGGAAGAGAAGGAAGGGGAGGAGGAAGTAGAAGAAATGAGAAGGGAAGAGAGAGAGTGAAAGTTTGTCAATGCAGGGAAACTGAGAATAATCAGACCACAATGTTGGCATTCATGTTTAGATTCTTGCTTAGAATTTTACAATATTATTTATGTTGGGAAATGAAAGTAATTCAAGCAATACAAACATTAACTTTATTGCATAGATTCCGTTGTCCCATCAAACATTTGGAAAGCCAGAAAAGTTAAAATAAAATATCTCTGTCCCAAAGGAGCAGGCAACAGCTCTATTACTAGTCAGAAATTATGCCAGCCTACTCCAAATTATTTGGAAAGGGTATGAAAGCATGACAGAGCTATAGCCAAAGCCAGGCAGAAGATGGATGCCAGGAGAATGGAAGAATACCATAACTATATACTATACTATGTCTTACCCTAATTTTATTTTACCAGGCTCTTTTACCCTTAAACATTGGGTTTGAACAACAACAACAGCAACAAGAGAGGCTCATAAAACCATGGGTGGCCTGAGAAGTCAGAATGAACAGGCCTGTGGAAAAAGTTATTGCTAATTCAATAAGAACTGTGAGTATAAAAGAGAGTGAGTTTTTAAACAAATATTAGAATTTCTTCAACAAAATGAACATCTCCTTCAAAGTTGTCATTTTTTGAGGATTCATTCCAACAGCATTTCCATTGTCCAAAATATTTTTGAATTCATCTTTAGAAGTATTTTCCAGAACATATTGTACTCTTTTAAATAGCCTCAGGATTGTACTTACTTGTACCAAAGTGGATTTGATATATGGAGATGGCCAAATGTGTGGCCAAGCCTTGTGATTAGGTTTGATGATCAAGCTTATGGAATATGTTTGCTTGTTGATTGCTTTATTCAAAGAAGATATGAGTATAAGGAAATACAACTGAAATTTCTGAGTGCCCTGGCTCTGAAGGAAAATCTCATATACAAAGTATCAATTTACTCATACACAGCAGAACATGCTTGTTAGCAAACCTTAAAAGTACAATATTTTGAATAAGTCAGTGCCTTCCTGAATAATTAATATACTGTGCCACCTGAAAAAGATAAGATCGTCCATAAAGGTTGCTTATTTCTATTCTACTACACATTTAAAGTTTGATGGCTAAAAATACTCTGTATTCTTCAATTAATTACTTCTAAACTCTTCAAGAGGAAACCAGTTACTTAAGTGCTAAATAAACTGATTTTTGCCTATGCAAAAATTATCTGTGATATTCAGTTAAAGCTAAAAGCTAATTTTATTTCCTTAGTAATTTTTAAGACTTCAACTCTTGAGCAAACAAGGTGTCAAGAAAAAGCTACTTGGACTGTGTAGAGTCTGAAACACAGGCAGTTCTACACTTGAACACACTAAATGCTTCATTCTTAACGTATGAATATTAAGAATTCCTTTCTGAGGAGCATGTTTTCAGAGAGAGGATGAAGTTTTTCCTCCCCAACAACAACTTCAGTTGATTCCCTGGCAGAATGAGAATCTGCCACTCATCATTCCCCATCCCTTTCCTTCTCCCAAGCCTTGGAGACATGAAAGGAATTAAATGCTTTCTAGGTGTTAACATGGATGGCTGCCAACGAATCAAATGCGTACTAAGTGCCATGTTGCAGTTATTAACTTTCAAAACCAAACTGAAAGACAAAAGGTATTAATTATCCCTATTTTTCAGATGGGGAGATAGCCACAAATCATAGAGCTATGAGACAACTCACATTGGAATTCAGATCCTCTTGGGTCTGAGTTAGGTGAGGAAAAAGGGAATCTAGAGTTTTACTTTGGCAGTGATAATATGAGCAACTTGTTCTTGATCCCATGCTAAAATAACAATTAGAATAACAATTAGGCCTTCTCCTAAGTCTTAAGTGAAATTTCAAATAAAAATGTAAATGAGGTAAGGATACAACTGGCAGGACAGAGGAGAAAAATGATGACCAAGAAATATCCCACCACCCCAGCCTTTGTCTACTGATCCCAAAGTCAGTGGAAGATTTTCACCACTCCTTTTCTTAGCCTTCTGTTCTGATAGGATCTTACAGTATATTATGGATATATAGGCACTTCTAGCACACAGAGGGCATGGAAACAGAGATCTCCCAGGATTCACAAAACAGAAAATGCCATTCATCCAAGCTTCATAACATGGACTAGGTATATGTGAGCCCCATGATATTCACTTTTACTGCCATTAGCCCTATTCATCTATTCTCAGCCTTTGCACAGATTCCCTCTTTACCTATTTGAAAGTTTTGTTCTCTTTTACATTACATGTCTTTTATGCAACTCTGTTGGAAATTAGCTTCAGTTTAAAAGTAGCTTCTCCTTCTAAATATTAGTTATCTTGTATCTATCCTGCCTCTGAATTCTGTCCTACTTCTTGACTTCAGTACCTTCTAATTTCTCTATTCTTTTCATATTTTAAAGCCAAATTTTCTAATTCAATAATCTGATTGGCCAGCTACTAGTTCTGTGCCATGCCAAGTCGAAAGTGCTGTCTGGCCTGTGTAATTAGCTTTCTTTGGGTGAGATGTGCCAAGGTGGGTACAGGGTCACTTTGTATCAAATATGGCCCCCATGGGCTGCCTCAGACAGACAGAACTTTTGCTTGTTAGGAGATGCTGCCGCAGTGAATATTTTGATTGTCATGTCTAGTATATTAATGTCCTGTCTCCTCTCCCTTGTACTCACATCCTCATCATGGGTTAGCTGAGGCCTTGTCTGCACTGTGTCACAATTCGACTCCTTTCTCTGCCCATTTCTAGTTCTTTCTCCTTTATTTCACAAGTGTTAATAACTAATAAACATCTTGAATCCCAAACTCTATTTCAGTATCTGCTTAGTATCTCATAGAACCTATTTTAAATCTATCCAAACTATATCTCCTATGACTCTGAATCTTCCTTGTCTGGTATTTCTTTTTTCATAGCACTTAAGGTTATGTTATGTATTTATTTGTTTGTTTATTTATTGCTCTCTGTGGTCAAGGACTCATCCCTGTTGTTCACTGCTGTATTCTAAGCACATGGAATATTGCCTGACACAAAAAGGGAACCCGTAATATGGGAGGACTAAAGGAATTAAGGCTTATGTGGGCTGGCCTAGGCACCTGATCTCCAGTTTTAACTTTCTCCTGTAGGAAAATACATTCTGAATTAATATACGCTGCTGAAATCCAATCAACTTGTAAGTTAGAGATGTTCAGTGTATACTTATTAAAACTGAACTATTTTGAGAATTCAAAACATTTTTATCTATTAGACACATTATATATTGTGAAAAAAGTGAGAGTTTTTTCCTTTCATTTTGTAAAGGATAAGTGCATCAGACCTTTGGCCATCGGTTTAACTTTGCCTCATTAGTCATGATGGCTAGACTACTTACAAAGGCAATTATATTACGTGTGATGTGGATCTTGAAGGAAAAAGATAAATTAACTTTAGGTTTATGCAACAGAACAGATAGAATTACATTTGGAAAAGAACTCCACCTTGAACAGCATCCAGACCAGTCAAATCACTATCAGCTTGGCCTCTTTTGTAACACACACTCAGTAGTTAATGCTGTTTTTATGTTTCCTAACTGCCTGCCCTAGGTGGATGTGATAGCACTGAGTCATCAGAGTCTCTTGCCTTTAAGTCACAATGGATTAATTTACATCTCATTTGCATAACAAATCATCTCGTATGCATTTAGATGAATACTAAGGCTGGGCAACAATAGCACTCTCATCAATTATTCTTGCACTGATGGTGCAGAGTCTGGGGTGTTCAAGACACGTTATTAAAATCCTTCTTAAAACCTGGTATATAAAATAGTCCCATAAGCACCTATTTTTAAAAAACCTTAACACTGTGTACATTTTCTTATTTTTAAGATTGTAATTTATTGGGGGCATAGTGTTTCTCATAACTCAGTATTTCTCTTGTCACCCCATTCATTTTCATTTTTTCTTATTCATTTTTTCTTTTCCATTTTGTCAGCTTCCCTTTCTTTTTTCCATTTGTCTTCTTTTCTGTCACTTGGCTTCCTCTAACAGCTAGTTTCACTTTTCTCTGCAGTCTCTTTCTCTGTCTCTTACTTTATTTGTCCTTCCCGAATATGAATCATAGAGAGTAAAGAAAAGAGACAGATACCAATGAAAAGGAAGAGATTGGTAGTGGAGTAACCATGAAGGTCTTTATTCCATTAATTCATGGGATATTTCATGGGATATTTGTTTCTTTAATTTTATTTTACTGTGCTCTTTGAAAAAGTAGCTACACAGCACATTTTTGTGTGTGTTTTTGTGGAAAAAAAAATCTTCAAGCAAGATTACTGTCATTTTTTCTGCTGTGAAAATTGTTTCAAGGGTGGCAGTATGTTACGTGAGAAAGGTCCAAGGAAGGAAGGAGTAGAAGAGAGGACAAGCTTACCCACACCTGTGCTGTCATATTTACTGTGAACAAAACAAGGAACAATTAAAAATATTGTATCACACCTCATTCCTAATATGAAAATAATCATTGGATTTAGAATCAATCTTACCTTTCCAATTTTATTCTGCTGATAACTATCTGTATATCACTGAATTTTCTCTTCCCTAATATTATTAAAGTTAATAGAATCATAAATTAAAGATATTTATAAACTATCTACTATTATAATCACAATTTACAGATGAGGAAACTGAGACCAATATTTTAAATGTTTGGTACAAAGACCTAGAACATTGCCTCATTCATATAATTTTCATAATATATCATTTTCATAATCAAGCAATAGAATGGTTAAAGCATTGTTAATGAAACATTTCTGCCTGGGTTTGAATCCCAGTCCTGCCATCTACAAGCTGGATGACCTTGAATAGATAAATTCATCTCTCTATGGCTCATTTTCTTTATTTTAAGATTGAACTAGCATTTACCACATATGCTGATTGTGAAGACTGAATGAGACTTATACTTTTAAAGCAATTACTAGATTCCTGGCAAAGTAATTGCTATATAAGTGTTGCTATTATTATTATCCCTGAACCTGCTTCTGCTAATGCAACCCCTTTTAAGGCAATCAATCAAGGAAGAAAACTTGGAATTAGCCTACAATTCTCCTTCCATTTTACCCCCCACCCCACAAATACCATGTCCCATCACCCCCAAGACTGCTGTACTTCAGAACCATAAAATTCCTCACTTTGATTATCAAAAGCATCTTCACTGATCTTATTTCTGGTGTTTCATACAATTGAAAATACAACAATTTTTAAAGGAAAATTTTTAGCATGCTTCTGCTTCAAAAAGAATAGTTAATATTACAGATAGCTAATTTATAGTATATATCATATGTTATATATAAATATTATAACTGCTTCAAAAAGAATAGTTAATATTATAGATAGCTAAGTTATATTATCATATATTATATATAAATAAATACTATAACTGCTTCAAAAAATAGTTAATATTATAGATAATTTATATTATATATCATATATATTATATATACAATAGATATTATAACTAGCTAATATTTATTGAGTAGCTACAATATGCCTCACACTACATAGCTCATAGCTCTCACAGCAAACCTGAAAGTTGAGTATTTTTACCCCAATACTAGTTATGAAAGGACTGAGGACAAGAAAGTTTAAGTAGTTGCATAAGGCTGTGTAACTAGTGAGTATCAGGTAGATATGGAACTAGTGCAGTAACCAGACCTCATGAGGCACATGACAAACATGCTGCTTTCTCACTGTCAAGATAAAAATCTAAGAGATCTGGCAGGCATAAAACGTCCTTCTGGTCTGGCTCCTTACCTATCTCTTCAGAATCATTTTTGCTGAGAGCATCCAGTTTTCCTATTACACTGATTTAGCTCTGTACTTTCAGCCTTGAATGAGGCATTCTTTCTTAACACTCTGTGCCTTACTTAACAAATGCTACTCTCCTTGTCTGAGACTTTCTTTCTCAGCTTTGTCTGCTCAACTTCAGAAAGACTCCTCTGATGTGGAGAAAAGGTAACCCTAGTACACTGTTGGTGGGGTTGTAAATTGGTGTATGGAAAACAGTATGGAGGCTCCTCAAAAACCTAAAAATAGACCTACCGTATAATCCAGCAATTCCACTGATAGCTATATATCTGAAGAAAATGAAAACACTAATTTGAAAACATACGTGTATCCAATGTTCATAGCAGCACTACTTATAATACAATACCCAAGATATGAAAGAGACCCAAGTGTCCAAACACAGATGAATGGATAAAGAAGATGTGATTTTATATATATATACCTATATATATATGTGTGTGTGTGTGTGTGTGTATATATATATATATATACACATATGTAATGGAATACTACTCAGCCATAAAAAGAATGAGATTCCATCATTTACAACAACATGGATGGACCTAAGTCAGACATAAGACAGAAATAAGTCAGACAGACATAAGTCAGAAATAAGTCAGACAGAGAAAGACAAATACTCTACATTACCACTTATGTGTAGAATCTAAAAATTAAAACAAATGAATGTATATAACAAAATAGATACAGACTCACAGACAGAGAATGGGAAGGGGTGAGACAGGGGTAGGGGATTAAGAGGTATAAACTACTATGTATAAAATAAATAATCAACAAGGATAGATTGTAGAGCACAGGGAAATACAGCCATTATTTTATAATAACTTTAAATAAAGTATAATCTATAAAATATTGAATCACTATGTTGTACACCTGAAACTAATATAATATTGTAAATCAACTATACTTTAATTGAACAAATAAACAAACAAACAAATAAATAAAATGGAAAAAAAGGCTCCTCTGACCTCCCCTTGCATTATATCTGGGTTATGGGCAACACCTCCATGGTCTACATCAATAGACAAGTAGATAAAGATTGATAAATACATGGGTGAACAATAGATGAATATACTAGAATTAATTATTATGTTTAAAACATCTGTATCTTTTTAATTTTTTCTCATTATCCTGTCAAAGTCTGAGATTTCTTAACATCTTTTATGCTTATTACAATTTATAAAATCTTCTAGTTTTTTTCTTTGAGTATGATAAAACTCTTAGATTGTTTGTGGCATAAATGTTTACAAACATTATAATTTATTTATTGATTTTGTCTAATATAGCTCTTTAGTCAAATTCTACTTTTCTATTAATTTTTTTTATTTGTTGGTTTCATCTTTTGCAATCCCTTAATTTTTGACCTTTGCATGTTAAATTATTAACATTTAAAAATTCAATTTAGGAAGTTGCTTTTGGAGGAAATGAGCTCACTATAGGAATTATGAAAACTTCAGAAATGGGATTTCATTTTATTTTGATTTTACTATTTACTATATTTTCTAGTTTTTGTTTCCTCTTTGTTATTTTATTTTTGTGAAATTAACCTTAAAAAAATTCCTTTACCCCAATCCCTATTAATTTAAAAGTACTGCATCATTTCAATTTACTCAAGATTAGATTTTATCATAAGGTTATATGTAAATCAATATTTTCAATTAACATTTAAAAATTAAATAATAACTATGAAATCCCAACTAATCACTTTATGCATCCATTCCATTCAACTTAAGAGGAAATACTTATCGTCACATGAAAACTTTGCCTAATGTTGACTATTACTTTCCTGAATGCTGAAAGTAGAAAATTGAGAAATTTGCTTCCATTTATAGGAAAAGTAAATAAGACTTATGTTTCTAGCCAAGATGGAATTAAAAGAAGTAGGTTTAATCTCTCAGCTGAAACAATGAAAAAAGCAGAAATATATTTTAAACAATGGTTTAAAGACACTGGACCTCTGGAAATGAAAAACAGTGATCTCTGAGAGGGAGTAAAAATGTTTGGCGAGCCCCTCTTGCCACTTATGCCTCAGTTTACTGCCTAGAGATAATTTTCAGACCAAAATGGAGAAACAAATAAATCAGTCAAGGCCAGACCATCTCCCTAAATTGAAGTGACAGAATTTGGTGTATGAGGTGGCCATGACAGTTAGAATTTGCATGGCAGAGTACTGAAAATGAACGAAATCCACGGAGAGAATTTCAGAGATCTATAGACGATGTCAAGTCTATCAGCTGAGTACTGATAAACTCATTTGTGTGGGAAAATTAACCAGGGCTGGAAAAATAACCATTGAAAGAATTAGATGCAACCCCTAGAACATGTAAATCATTTTTTTCTTTTTTTTTACCATCAGCAACAGTGAAAATGTCATAATTCATGAAGTGTCATACAGCCTTTGAAGAACGGTTTTGCCTCAGTAATAGGGCAAAAGTAGCTCTTGTCAAAATGCTGCTCTTGGTCTATATAACAAGGTCAAAAAGGATAAAATGTTTCCAAGTTACTTAGCAGGATCTAAGCATGAAGCTTAAGTATATTTTTAGGAATACAAATATACACAAATCCAACAGGATAAAATTCATAATATCTGGCAACCAATCAAAAATTACCAGCCATGAAAAGCAGCAGGAAAATGCAACTCAACAGAAAGAGAAACATCAACAAATGAAAAGGATCTAGAAACTACAATGATGATAAATTTAGTAGACAAGGATATTAGAACAGTTATTATGAATTAGTCTATATGTTTAAGAAGCTAGAGGAAAGAATGAACACTAAGTAGATATATTAAATGTATAAAAAAGACCCAAATCAAACTTCTGGAAATGAAAATTATGATGTCTGAGTTTAAAAAAAAAAACACTAGATGGAATTAAGGGCAAATTGGAGATTATAGAAGAAAAGATTTATGAACTTGAAGGTATAGCAATAGAAACTATCAAAAATGAAACACAAAGAAAATAATGAAGAAAATTGAATAGAGTATTAGCTGTGGAATAAGTTTATGTGGGCTAATATATATGTACAACTGAAATACCAAAAGAGGAAAGAAGAGAGAGGAAAGGACAGAACATTTTATAAATAGACCCCACATAGAATAAACCTAAAGAAAACAATGAAGATTCATAGCATAATTGATTACAGTGAATTCACCGATAAGAAAAATTTTTAGGTGGCCAGAAATAAGATACTTCCTTAACAAAAGAACAACAAAATGATAGAAAATTTGTTGTCAGAAACAATGCAAGCTGAAAGACAGTGTTTCTTTAAAACACTGAAAGAAAAAGTCATCATAGAATTCTTGGCCAGTAAAACCATGTTTCAAAAATAAAAATAACAATGTTTTTCCATTTAAACAGAAGTTGAAAGAATTTATACTCAGCAATCCTGCATTGCAAGAAAGATTAAAGGATGTTTTCAAGACAAAAGAAAAAATGATACCTGATAGAAATTTGGAACTATTAAAAAAATAGATATCCCCAGAACTTATAAACAATGAGTAAATCTAAAAATTTGTATTCATTGTATAATACCTCTAAAAGATAATTGTTTTGGTTAGAGCAAAGATAGTAAATATGTATAAAGAGATCTCTACCATAATTAGGTGTCAGTTGTGTGAAACTTGGTAAAGACCGAGAGGAGTAAAATGGATGTATACTGATATGAGGTTTTTATATCATACATAAAATGTTATAATATTTGAAGCGAGGCTGTGATAGTTAAATATGTACACTGTAAACATTAAGGCAAACATTAAAAGTAAAAGCAAAGAGATGTAGTTAATAAACTAAATGATGGAGAAAAAATGGAATCTTAAAATTTAATACTCAGTTAATACAAAAGAAGTCATACAAAGAGAAATACAGATGAGATAGCTCAAGTAGAAAGCAAACAACAATATGGTGTAGTTAAATTCAACCATATCAATAATTACATAAATGTTAATGATCTGCCAACCCACTTAAAAAGAAGAGATTGTCAGTGTGTAGTAAAGAATTTGCCTTGCCCAAAGAGAGGTCTTGCCTTTGCCTGTGGCTTCTGGTAGGTAATCTAAGTCATACCGGATGGGAATGTTTTTGCTTAGGGTGAGCCTGGCCACTCCTAGTAGTCTTAGTTTGGGGTTGGCCATGCCAGAAATGCCAACAATACGACTTAGAGTGGGGGCTTTGGGTCACCTGGGATCAATCAACCTGGAGATTGAGTTCAATCACATGGGCAATCAATTAATCAGCCATGCCTACATAATGAAGCCACAATAATATCTCTGGATGCTGGAACTCTAGTAAGCCTCACTGGTTGGTTGCCGTGATGAATACATTGTCATACTAATGGAATTAAATACCCCCTTGAACTCTATATTGTTTCAAATAATGTTTGAGGTATTATATCTAACTCGATGTCACATATTCAGGGAAAAAAACAAAAACATGTTCAGTGATTATGAGCTGAAGGAAACAGAAGTAGGTACACTAGTAGTCTCAAATCATAGATATATAGTTTGAAAATCACTTCAATAACTATTATTTTGTATCTGAAAGTTAAAAAAATTCTAGCACTTTTGTAATACCAAGTTCTGAAAATAAGCAGGAAAAATCTTTTAAACTGGTGCTAGATAGACCAAAAAATATCATTATTATCAATCAAGATCACAGACCATGAAAAAGTATGAAGGCTATATGCTTATAAAAGAGAAACTGGAATTTCAAAAAAGCAGAGAAATAACATTACATTGTGTCCAAGTGAAAAGATAAGAATAAGTGAAGAGATCCCAAATTCATGTTATGTGAACAAATTGGTAGAAGAAAGGTTAAGATATTTACTCCATAAAGGAAAATAAAGGTGATTAGAGAGTGATTTCCAAATATTTGAACAAATGGCATGTGCAAGATAGAATATATTTGTTTGGAATTTCAGAGCCATAGGTTCCCATGAATGGAATTTATAAAAACAGCTGTTTTTCTTGACTCGCAAAGTATTAAGACTTCTCTACCTTCTTAAGATTCTGTACTGTGAGGGGCAATTAAAGAGTACCTCTGGTGTGGGGTTGGGATAGGTGTGAGCAGTGGCATAGCCATTATTTAAAAACTCTGAACTGTGAATCAATAAATGTGAAGGATTCTAGCACATGAAGCTTGTTTCAAGTCTCTTAAGGCATCTTCACAGAGCTTAGCAACCAACTGCCTTCCATCTGTTCCACACAGAGAACACAACAATTTGGGCTTGAAGTGAAACTAAAGAGATTTATGTTAGATATGAGAAGTTTCTGACCGTGATGTTTATTAGTGTATGGAATGTGTAACCAATGAAACTATAATCTCTTCATTGGAGGTCTGCACACACAGGTCATCCTCTCCTCTTTCTGGGATGGTTTAAATATTCTTGCAAGCATGGGATGGACATAATGACTTATTCCAAACAGAATTCTTTTAAAATGTACCAACACTTCATTTATCTAGATTCATTCAGGAATGAATTGCTGTATAAAGCAAATGTTCCAAGTAAATAGTTTATTTTCAATGCAATGTAAATACTTTCATTATAAATCCTTCCAAAGTTTATTTAATTTACAAACTATTTAAAATATATGATATTGAATTTATTTAAAATTTTATTTTAAACTTCTCTAATTAGACAAGATTACAATTTAGATCTTAACTATTTTAATGTTTTAAATATATTAATCCTCTCAAAGAATTTTAAACTTTATTTTTCCATACATTAAATCATCTGATGTTAAAATTTAGCCTCAAAAATTTTTTTTTTTCCCTTCCTTCCTATTGAACTTCCCAGAGTCATGTCTAATGGTTGATGACTTGGCTGCATTTTGAAGTTTCTACCTCCATTTAATTTTAATCTGTTATTTGTTGGGAAATCTGAATATTTGGATATTTGAATTACCCCTAAAGTAAAAGTAAATAAGAATTGAATGAGGACCTGAGATTATTGTTAAAGAATAAAATGTAGGATTATTACCTGCTTAAGAAACTTTTCTTGCTTACTTTCTGAGTTTTTTATTAGGCATTTGGATATTTTAACGTAACTGCTGTTTGGATAAATGTTGATGTGTTAGTTATCAATTGTTATTTGACAAATTATCCCGAAACTTAGCCACTTAAAACAACTCACATTTATTATCTTAGCATTTCTGTGGGTCAGGAATCTGGGCACAGGTTAATTGGGCCTTACGCTTCATAGTCTCTTACAAGGATGTAGTTAAGATCTGGAGCCTCATCTGAAGGCTCTAGTGAGGAAGAAACTACTTCCAAGCTTACTCATGTGTTGTTGACAGAGCTCAGTTCCTCCTGGCTGTTGGAAGGAGGGCCTCAGTTCTCTATGGGCTATTGTCCAGGGGTCACCCTCAGTTCCTTGCCATGTGGACCTCTCCAATATAGCAGCTGTTTCATCAAAGACGGGAAGAGAGAGAGCATCTACTAACAAACCAGAGGTCAGGGTCTTTTATAACCTAACCACAGAAGTGATAACCATCACGTTTGCCATATTCTGTTTACTAGAAGAAAATAACTAGATCCAGCCCATACCTGAGGAACAGAGATTATACAAGGGCATGAACAATAGGAGGAAGTGATCACTGGGAGCCATGTCAGAAGCTGCATACCATAGTTGCTATACCTAATAGCTCAGTCAGGCAGGTATACAGATACATTTGTATGAATCTAAAGTGATAGTTTTGCATTCTACTAGTGCATTATCAGGTTTATTTATGTGATATAATAAGATATGTGAGATCCAATTTATCATAAGTCAAAAACATTTAAACTGAAAAAAACTAAACATCTAAACTCTCATTATTCAGTGAAAACAGCAATATTTTGAAGTTTAGGGGTATTAGAGTGTGTGTGCTTTGGAATACACCACTAGAACAAAGATTCAGTCTTCTGCAAAGCCAAGGATGCCAGTAGGCTTGTCCTGGAGACTGAGTTGCTTAAGAAGGATGAATAGAAGTTTTGAGAATGGAACATCAAGATGGTGAGCTCTGATGGGCATTATCCCAGATTAACAGACAGCAAATTTATTATTTTTTTTATTTTTATTTTTTTTTGCGGTACGCGGGCCTCTCACTGTTGTGGCCTCTCCCGCTGCGGAGCACAGGCTCTGGACGCGCAGGCTCAGCGGCCACAGCTCACAGGCCCAGCCACTCTGTGGCATGGGGGATCTTCCTGGACCGGGGCACAAACCCATGTCCCCTGCATCGGCAGGTGGACTCTCAACCACTGCGCCACCAGGGAAGCCCAGAAAATTTATTCTTAACTTTGGTTCCCATTTCTTCACTAAAATATAAACTGCACATGCCACTTAAAGTACTCATCCTCTGAAAGAACAGAAAGTAAAAGTGAATTCATTCCTGGAAGTTTGGGTAACGTTATGGGATAAGATCCACTTCAGCTCTGAGCCATGATCATACTACCAGTGTAGGGTATGATTTAAAGTCTTTGCCTTGATTAGGTTTAAGATTTCTCTAAACCCAGGCCTACACTGACTCAGATTGGAAACAGATTGAAAAAAATAAGCTAAACCAAACCAGTACTCTCAGTGAGACCAGATGCCAACATCTGTAACCACATAGATAACATAAGCTTTTAGAACTCAAGTCCAATTCAGACTCAATATTTAAAAGATGTAAGTACAAGTTCAAGTGGAAAGAAACTATTTCACTTTAAAGGTGACAGATGTATTCAGAATAGAAAAACAGACCACAGGGTTTTGATCTTATATGAGTCATTTCTCTTACATTTCAGTTTCAATTTTAATTTCAGGGAAAAATATAACTGATTCTCAAAGGAGTTGGGAGGCAATTATGGCATAACTCACAGACATTATTTTTGTAGTATCCTCAGTAATTAAGTGATGTAGCCAGTTAGTGGAAGAAAAGGAAAGGCAAAGTGAGGTCTCTTCAGAATAAAACCATATCCCATTTATTTCATATTGTCACTGTGACAATGATGCTAATGATCATGGATAAGTACTGTTGATAGCCTACTTTCCAAAACCAATGTCTCGGATATGTAATTAAATGTTGTCATAGGAGGTGCACATTTGAGAGTGTAATGCTAAAATATTAAATACTAGCCTACTTACAGGTATTTATTCATTTGATATTTTTTGTTTCCAATTATTACATGGAGGACGTGAAGGAGAGGTTGACACAACTGGTGAAAATAGAAATATATAACAATGCTGCAAGTGATATTCTAGCTCAGGTTTGACATTTCAGTATTTATTACAGGTGTACCTCCTTTATTCACAGTGATATCTAGAGGCTTTCTGCGACTCCACCCACCTCTGTCTCCTCCCTTTACCTATACTGTCAGCCTTCTTAGAATAGTGACCAACAATCTAACTCACTGCATTCCAGCTTCTGTCTTCATCACCCGAATAGGAAAATTATCACTGAAGTCATGAGATACCTCCCTTTACCTACAACCAGGGGCTGTAGTTCTTCTTTTTTTCCCCCTATTTAATCACACTTATTTTCTTGGTAACAACTGGCCCTGCAGATTTCTCTCTACTCAGTTTTGAAAACAAACCTTACTCATTCCAACTGTCTTCTCAGACTCTACAGCCACACTTTATTTATTACTTAATTACTTTGTTAGTTGGGCAAACTCCAGAGTGTAGCTTGCACTCTAGGTCTTCCCTTTCCATTTCACACTCTCTCTCTAGAAAATCTCATTCACTGTCAGAGAATAAACCCTCATCTTTATCACTCCAGTTTCTATGTCTTTGGCTCTCTCTACCTGAGCTCCAGACCAATATATTCATAGCTCACTGAGCAACTCCATCTAGAGGTCCCACAAATATAGCAGATTCAGCATGTCTAAAATTAAACTTCTTTTCTATTCAACTATACTTTTCTTGCAGATTTCCTATTTTGTATGAAATCTTTACCACTCAACCAAATGCCTTAACCATCCCTGGCTCTTTTCCTACTACTGTAACCACATGCAATCAACAAAGACTGCTTACTTCCCAAATGTCCTCTGTGTCTGTATCCCTGTTTAATCCCCTCTGGTATACCTTCAAACAAATGCTTCTCATTGCCTCTGATAGTATCAAAGTAACTTCCTAATTACCCATCCTTTTTTCCCAATATCTTCCCACTTCATATCTTTGTTTTCCTTTTTGCCAGAAAAATATTTTTAAATGTACACTTTATCCTGTCACATGCTGCACAAAAACATACCTTATTATCTATAGAATCAGTTCAAGGTCCATAGATTATATTAAGTTTGTCACATTCTGGTCCCAAGTATCTTTTCAGATTCATCTTCTAGCAATTTTCTTCAAGTATATCTTTCTGCATACAGTAAGTCCCCTACATACAAATGAGTTCTGTTCCGAGAGTGCATTCATAAACCCAATTTGTCTGAAAGTCCAACAAAGTTAGCCTAGGTACCCAACTAACAGAATTGGCTATATAGTACTGTACTCTAACAGGTTTATAATACTTTTCACACAAATAATACACAAAAAACAAACACAAAAAATGAAAACATTTTTAATATTACAGTACAGTACCTTGAAAAGTATAGTAGTACGGTACAACAGCTGGCATACAGCAGCTGGCATCAAGTGAACAGGCACGAAGAGTTACTGACTGGAGGAGGGAGAGGCGGTGGGAGATGGTGGAGCTGAAGGATCATCAGCAGTAGGAGACAGAGGGCAAGCTGCAGTTTCACTCACACCTGACGTTGATGGAAAGCATGTTCGCATCTTTGAAAGTTCACAATTTTAAGGTTCGTATGTAGGGGACTTACTGTACTTCTCCTTTATTCCCTAAGTATATCATGCAGTGTGTGTCTTCATGCTTTTACTAACCTTCTTCCTTAAGAGACTTCTTCCATTCACCTACTTCTGCCAAACTCATACAACCCTCGAGTTCTATACAAAAATGCTCCCTCTTCCCCGGCTTGAAAGTTAATATTATTCATTACAATTCATTCCAAATGCATGCACTTGGTACACACTTCTATCAAGTAATATGGATTCCATGATACAATTAATATTTGCTAATGGTTGTTCCCTCTACCAGACCGCGACCTGCTAGTGGACAGAGATCATTCCATGTCTGGAACATTACAATTGTGTAATAAGTATTTGTTGAATGAATAAATAAACGAGTGCTTTTATAAATAAAGAAGTACTGAATTTTGTAAGTGATGACTTCATTTTTCAGTGTTCCTCCTCCTTTTCTGTTATTAAAGGCAAAGCTGCCCTATGTAATCTTACTGAGATCAATGTTAGTACCTTTTCATAAATTACCCTTTTTTGGTTCTAAATAATCTATGTTTTAATCATTATGTCTCTAAGGCTGAATTTGTAGCTTGTGTTGTATAAATGTGGGCAAAATAAAAAAAATTTTTCTTGGATTTTTTTTTTTTACATATTAAGCATCAGGACATGTGTGTTATCCCATAACTCAAAAATAGTTGCCTTAAATTTGTAGTGTAACTTCTCTATGGGCTTCCATAGGGGGAAGAACAAATTTGTTACATCAGCACCTTTTCTGAACTCTATAACCAAATATAAGCTTTTTAGGTTATGGTCCTAGATGCTTAGCTATTGTCTTCAGTGTGCCTCCAACATATTTTCTATGAGAGTAAAGGGCTAAAATAGTCTTTAAGATTGAGTTATATATATATTTAAAGGTGGAGGGTACCTATTCTTACTTTTGCATGTAAGAAGTGAACTTTCCTCTCCATAGAGGAAGAACTTTAAGAGTTGTTGTTTTCTTCTGCTAGAAATACCTGACTCCATATATCCCAGCAGATGTGCATAATAAGCAAAACTATGTCAGCTTATTTTGTTGTATTGTGTCTTAACTCCTTAAAGGTTTTAATTGATGATGCAGAGAGAGACTAAGGACTGGGTTTTTGCAGTAAGTACAAAGCAAACCATGATGAAAAGGCATGGTTATATTGAATAAAAACAGAGTAAGAGTCACTGTAGAATTTTTATATCTGGTCATTCAGGGTCTGTGTCAATGGCTCTTCTACTTCTCAAATGAGTTTCAGCCTTTCACATGAGATAAGCTATATGGAAAGAAATGCTTCCACTGTGCTACATACAGATGCTGAAAATTAAATTCTTTAGATTCTTGAAAGATCAAAGTCCCATCAAACTTCTAAGCCAAGAGATTCTTGTTATTGTTGATGAACCAAAAACTGGCAACTAATTAGCAAGTCATCTTTAATTTAGAAAAAAAATACATTTTCAGAATTTGATGACTATTAAAATATAGCAAGTTAAAGCTTTATATATGAGTGCATGTGTGCAGACTAATAGATTTTTAGAATTAGAAAGATGCACATTATGTGATGTAATATGATGGGTGTAGGGCTACCTAGCTGTTCATTTATTAGCCAATTCATTTATTCAGCATGTATCATTTGTTAATTCAAAATAGTTATTAAATGCTTTTGATAGTAGGGATAGACATGAAGAATTTTCAAGTGAACAAGATCAACTCTCTGCCCTTGCAGACTTTTCAGTCTAACAGAAGATTAAGACAAGTAAATAGAGTGAAAAAATCGAGTATGAAAAGGACTAAGATATGGAAGAGCCGTCTAATTTGAGACCGAGAGGATGGCAAGGAGCTGTATGCCAACAGAATCCCATGAATTTGAAATATTTGAGTTGATAGAAAGCATGGTGAAAAACTGCGAAAAGCTAAGTACAGCTACATCAAAACAGAGCAGTAGGAGCTTTGTGAGGCTGTGATAAGAATTTTTAGTGACTTTTGTGAATTCAGTCCCAGATATTTTCTTTTTGATTACCAGGCAACACAATTGGACCACAGAAGAGGGCAACTTGCTGTCACTATTAGCAACCCTACTGAATATGGGTCAGAAAATTTTTAAGGACAATTTTATCCCAGTAACTTTTGGCAGAGTGATAGAATAAGGAGTTTAGGTATGAGCCTGTGATAGAAACTAGAACACAGACACTTGCCTCTGACTAGTTGGTGCAAAATGAAGTTCAGAGAGTGAGTAGGTGTGTCACATAGGTTTTGAATCATCATGTATTCGTTTCCAGTTTTAAGTATTTTTTGATTTCCTCTTTGATTTCTTCAACGACCATTGGTTGTTTAGTAGCATATTGTTTAGCCTCCATGTTTTTGTGTTTTTTGCAGTTTTTTAAATTGTAATTGACTTCTAATCTCATAGCATTGTGGTCAGAAAAGATGCTTGATATAATTTCAATTTTCTTAAATTTACCAAGGCTTGCTTTGTGACCCATCATGTGATCTATCCTGGAGAATATTACATGTGCACTTGAAAACAATGTGTATTCTGCTGCTTTCAGATGGAACGCTCTATAAATATCAGTTAAGTCCATCTGCTCTAATGTGTCATTTAAAGCCTAGGTTTCACTATTGATTTTCTGTCTAGGTGATCTGTCCATTGACGTAAGTGGTGTGTTAAAGTTCCCCATATGACAAATCCACAGCTAACATCATACTCAATGGTGAAAAGCTGAAAAAACTTCCTCTAAGGTCAGGAACAAGACTAGGACGTCCACTCTCACTACTTTTATTCAACATAGTTTTGGAAGTCCTAGCCACAGAAGTCAAAGAAGAAAAAGAAATAAAAGGAATTCAAACTGGAAAAGAAGAAATAAAACTGTTACTGTTTGCAGTTGACATGATACTATACATAGAAAATCTAAAAGACACTACCAGAAAACTACTAGAACTCATTAATGAATTTGGTAAAGTTGAAGGATACAAAATTAATACACAGAAATCTGTTGCATTTCTATACACTAACAGTGAAAGATCAGAAAGATAGATTAAGAAAACAATCCCATTCGCCATCACATCAGAAAGAATAAAGTACCTAGGAATAAGCCTACCTAAGTAGGCAAAAGACCTGTATGCTGAAAACTATAAGACGCTAATGAAAATAATCAAAGATGACACCAAGAAATGGAAAGATATACCATATTCTTGGATTGGAAGAATCAATATTGTCAAAATAAATATACTAGCCAAGGTAATCTGCAGCTTCAATGAAATCCTTTTCAAATTACCAATGGCATTTTTCTCAGGACTAGAAGAAAAAAAAAATTTAATTTGTTTGGAAACACAAAAGACCCCAAATAGCCAAAGCAATGCAGTAAGTCCCCTACACATGAATGAATTCCATTCCAAGAGCACATTCATAAGTCCATAAGTCCAATTTGTTTATAAGTCCAACAAAGTTAGCCTAGGTACCTAACTAACAGAATCAGCTATATATACTGTACCCTAATAGTTTTATAATACTTTTCACACAAATAGTACATTAAAAACAAACACACAAAAAAAACACTTTTAATCTCACAGTAAATTACCTTTAAAAGTATAGTATCCAGCCGCTGGCATCAAGTGAACAGGCAAGAAGAGTTACTGACTGGAGGAGGGAGAAGAGGTGGGAGATGGTAGAGCTGAAGGATCGTCAGCAATAGGAGATGGAAGGCAAGCTGCAATTTCACTCACACCTGATGTTGATGGCATAGGTTTTGGTTCCTTGCTGGATTCAATTCTATCTACCCTCTTAAAATAACAATCCAGTGATTTCTGGGTAGTAGCTCTTTTTTTCTCATCATAGATGAAACGGTAGCACTGGATTGCATTCTGAAAGGCTGCGGCAACCTTCGTGTACCCTTCTACACTTGGGTCCTGTGCCTCAAAAACTAACAGTGCTTCCTCAAAGAAAATCCCCTTGTCATTTCCTGTGTCATGAACCTCTTTGGTTCTTCAGTTACTTCTTTTCCTCTTATTTCTCTTCACCCTTTCTCTGGGCCTCCAATTCCATCAGGTCTTCATTAGTAACGCAAGTTTGCAACTTTGAAAGTTCGCAACTTGAAGGTTCGTATGTAGGGGACTTACTGTATTGAGAAAGAAAAACAGAGCTAGAGGAATCAGGTCCCTGATTTTAAACTATACTACAAAGCTACAGTCATCAAAACAGTATGGTACTGGCGCAAAAGCAGACATATAGATCAAGGAAACAGGATAGAAAGCCCCAAAATAAACCCACAGACCTATGGTCAATTAATCTATGACAAAGGAGCCAAGACTATACAATGGAGAAAGGACAGTCTCTTTAGTAGGTGGTGGTGGGAAAACTGGACAGCTACATGTAAAAGAATGAAATTAGAACATTTTCTAACACAATATACAAAAATAAACTCAAAATTAAAGACCTAAATGTAAAACTGGATACTGTAAAACTCCTAGAGGAAGGCATAGGCAGAGCATTTTTTGGATCCATGGATCTTTTTGGATCCATCTCCTAGAGTAATGAAAACAACACAAAAACAAAAATAAACAAATGGGACCTAATTAAACTTAAAAGCTTTTGCACAGCAAAGAAAACCATAAACAAAACAAAAAGGCAACCTACAGAATGGGTGAAAATATTTGCAAATGATGCAACAGACAAGGGATTAATCTCCAAAATATACAAACAGCTCATGCAGCTCAATATCAAAAAAGCCAACAACCCAATTAAAAAATAGGAGATCTGAATAGACATTTCTCCAAAGAAGGCCTACAGATGGCCAATAGGCACATGAAAAGATGCTCAATATTGCTCATTATTAAAGAAATGCAAATCAAAACAACGAGTATCACCTCACACCAGTCAGAATGGCCATCACTAAAAAGTCTACAGGGCTTTCCTGGTGGCGCAGTGGTTGGGAGTCTGCCTGCCAATGCAGGGGACACGGGTTTGTGCCCCGGTCCGGGAAGATCCCACATGCCGCGGAGCGGCTGGGCTCATGAGCCATGGCCACTGAGCCTGTGCGTCTGAGGAAAAAGGGATTGGATACTGAGAGGGCCTGTGCGTCTGGAGCCTGTGCTCCGCAACAGGAGAGGCCACAACAGTGAGAGGCCCACGTACCGCAAAAAAAAAAAAAAAAAAAAAAAAAAGTCTACAGATAATAAATGCTGGAGAGGGGGTAGAGAAAAAGGAACCCTCCTACACTGTTGGTGGGAATGTAAATTGGTATAGCTACTATGGAGAGCAGTATGGAGGTTCCTTAAAAAACTAAAAATAGAGCTACCATATGATCCTGAAATACCACTACTGGGCATATATCCATAGGAAATTCTAATGCAAGAAAATTCATGTACCCCAATGTTCACTGCTGCACTATTAACAATACCCAAGACATGGAAGCAACCTAAATGTCCATCAACAGATGAATGGATAAAGAAGATTACACACACACACACACACACACACATACATACACACACAATGGAATATTACTCAGCCATAAAAAAGAATGAAATAATGCCATTTGCAGCAACATGGATGGACCTAGAGCTTATCATACTAAGTGAAGTTAGCCAGACACAGAAAGACAAATATCATATGATATCATTTATATGTGGAATCTAAAAAAAATGATACAATTGAACTTATATACAAAACAGAAATAGACCCACAGACATAGAAAACAAACTTATGGTTACCAAGGGGAAAGTCAGGGGGTAGGGATAAATTAGGAGTTTGGGATTAACATATACACGCTACTATATATAAAATAGATGACCAACAAGGACCTATTATATAGCACAGGGAACTATACTCAGTATTTTGTAATATCCTATAAGGGAAAAGAATAGGAAAAAGAATATATACACATATATATTCTTTTTCAGATTCATAAATATATGTATATATATCTGAATCACCTTGCTGTATACATGAAACTAACACAACATTGTAAATCTACTATACTTCAATAAAAAAAAAAAGGGGACTTCCCTGGTGGCACAGTGGTTAAGAATCTGCCTGTCAATGCAGGGGACATGGATTCGATCCCTGGTCTGTAAAGATCCCACAAGCCGCAGAGCAACTAAGCTCGCGAGCTGCAAGTACCGAGCCTGCGTGCTGCCACTACTGAAGCCCGCACTTCTAGAGCCCATGCTCTGCAACAAGAGAAGCCACCGCACCACAACGAAGACTCGCCCCCGCTTGCTGCAACTGAAGAAAGCCCGCACGCAGCAACAAAGACCCAATGCAGCCAAAAATTTAAAAAAAATAGAAAATGGTTTGCTGCCCTCTCAGTATCCAATCCCTTTTTCCTCCCAGTATCATATATATACCAATATTATTCAAGTGTCATCCATCCCCATCCAGTCTATCGATGAGGAAGCCAACCTTTTTCCTCTAAACAAGAATGAACTCAAGGGGACTAATGATTACATCACCTTTCTACCAGTGATCAGTTCAAGAATGAGCTTGTGATCTAATTTTAGTCAATGTAATGTGAAAAGAAGATATTTTTTCTTCTGAGTAAACTCTCATAATTATTCTTTCTTTTGGTCTGAATGATTTTATGTCTAATTAGCTGCAACCAACATACTATAAGTCTATGGATGATGTTGTCACACTGTGAGTGAGGGGACGTAGTGTACAGTTGCACTGTTCAATACAACGGCCTATGAGGTTACCTAAATTTAAATTACTGAAAATTAAATAAAATTGAAAATTAATTTCCTAAATTACAGTAGTACTTTTTACATGCTCAACAGCCACATGTGGCTAGTGGCTACCATCATATTGTGCTAATACAGGACATTTCTGTTATTGCAGAAAGTTCCATTGGATAGTGTTGGTGTAGAGAATCATAAAGAAGCAACACTGGAAACATTAGATTAAATCAACCCTGAAGCTTGCCCTACCTCTGGACTTCCAGATGTGTGAACCAATAAATACCACTGTTGTTTAAGCCAATTTGAGCTCAGCTTTCAATTCCTTCCAGCTGGAAGCATCATAACTAATTAGAAAGTTAAGCTGTTTAAATATTAAAAATTAAGATGTTTTGTACACCAAATAAGAACTGCGATTCTCTCAAATGACAGCTCCTATCATTTTGTCTGACCTTTTAGTAAGCACTAAAAGTTTTGGTCAATTAATAAAGGAATGATTAAATAAATTGCGAAGCTCCTTCTATTTAATACTGTACGTTTTTCTCACAAAAACAGTGTTTGGCTTATTGTTTTACTGTGATTAAATTAACTTATTTGGATCATTTGAAATAAAATACATTTTCAAGTTTAGTGTTAATCAAAAGTCTTACTGAAACAACCAAGAAAGAATTCTCTGATTTTACAAGACAAAGGACAGCTTTTCTTCAAAGCTGTGTAGCCTCATATGGTTTAAAATCAGATGTAACTGTCAACCCTCTTGCACACCATCCCTCCCTATTTGTCATATTTAGGTGCTGGATGGGATTCATTAAAGGGCAATGTAACAATAGGGGGCAATTATATTTTTATCATGAAGCAATCGCTACTCTCAGAAAAGCTCAGGCACCCATCTGGGGCTTTTGCCCTAGGGGGGCAGTTTTCTTTTGATAATCTCACCTACTGAACTGTCATGTCCCATTGCTCAATTAATTTAGCTCAGTAGATGGTTCAATAAAAATGTTGCCTCTATTCAGGCAATTTGATGATTCTCTCTGCACTTCCAGACCAAACACAATAAAGTCGTGGGCATGAGTTCCTGCTGCTGCACACAAAAGCCCTGAGCCCCCTGGCTGCCACGTGTCCTATGGCTCTGGCTCTAATGCAGATGGAGAGAGAGTGTAGCTGATCTTTCTTCATCCATCCGAGAAACAACCAGGCGGCTTTTTCTACAGTCAGGACATGCAGGTTAAACAAACAATTAAAATGCCAGATTGAGATCTGAGACTCATATCAGACTCCAGCAACTCAAAAATAAACGCTTATATTTTGAAACAAAGAAAGTAATCCTATCTGCTTTATATAATATCCAAAATATTCTTGTTTATTCTTCTGTTTATTCAAAGATGTCTCTGAATGCCAGCAATGGTAAAAAGCTACTGCTTTGAATGATCACTTTCTAAATTGTCCCTGAAAATTACGTTAAATGTGGTGAATGCTTAAAGTTTTAAAAAATTCAAAATGATACATAGAATAGAAAGTAAAATCCTCCCCTCCAACACATACATACACATCCCTCACTACCACCTTAATCTCACCCTTTCCATTTAGGTAACAATTATTGAATAAAGTTCATTTATTTCTAGAAATGTTTCTGTATGTTCAAACACACATGTGCATGTACATACACACAGCATGTTGTGTGTCCATTTTACATAAAATGGAATCCTACTACATACGTTGTTCTGTGACTAGCTTTATTATATTTTTCAAAATATCTTAAAGATAATTCAATACTAGATACACAATGCTATTTCACTGATGCAAGAAATCTTTATAGTACTCCATACCATAAAATCACATAATTTCTTAACTTTTGTATTAATAATGACATATAGATTGTTTCCACTTTTTCCCAATATTACAAACAATACTGTGAAGAACATCCATGTGCATGTGTACATGCACATATGTGTGACTATTTTCTAGCCTCTGAAAGTCACTGGAGATTCTGCAGTCCAAAGAGATTGCCCATAATACATTTTGATAAAGACAGTTTGCAGTTCAAAACAGAGCTAGATGCTCATTCTCCCACACCCTAACAACTCTTCACATTATCAAATTCTAAGGTTGTTTTTTTTTTGGCAAGTCTGATGGTCAAGAAATAAATTTATATTTACTTGATTACTAGCGAGGTTAAGCATGTACTTATATATCTTTTGCAATTTAAAATTATTCTCCTAGGAATTGCCTGTTAATATATTTGCCCATTTTTTCTATTAGGTTGTTTAATTTTTTTATTGATTTATGAGATCTATGATGAAGTTATGAGATTTACGATGGATACCAAGTTTTACTTTATATCTGACAGCTATTTATCCCTGTTTTTCTTCAATTTCTCTTTTTCTCCCTCTCTCTCTCTCCTGCATATCCCATCTTTTGTCCTTATAATTATTTAAATTTTTTTGTAGGCATCTATTTCTGACTTTTATATTATAACTTCTGGATTCTTCATTTTGATTACTTTGGGATCTCACTATCCCAAAATACTTAGCTACTAGTCTACAGGTTCTTTTAGTAAATTCATGGCTTTAAAAATAAATCTATATCTTTAACTTAACTTTATATATTTAAATACACACACATATATATATATATATATATATATATATGGCTTTAAACTATCTGGAATTATCTTTGCCTAAATGAGAGACAGAGATTGAAATAAACATAACATTTTATGAATTTTTGTCTAAATGGATAGTTTTCCTAGGATTCTTTTTTCCCTATTGATTTTAAATACCATCTATTGATATATCTACATTATACTAAATTCCCATATATACATTAGTGTGTTTCTAGAATCTCTACTTTGATACACAGACTCGTGTATTTCCTCACAAATGTGTTGTCATTGTAATTACCTTAAGCTTTACATTATAATTGTAGCTGTCATATTTGAATTTTGGTAGCATAAGTCATCCTTCACTATTTTTCTTTCTTCATAAGTTCTTGACTATTATTAGATATTTCCCCTTCAAGGTAAACTTTGGAAGCAACTTCATAAGTTCCATAAAATATTTTGTTGACATTTTGTATTTGTTTTTGTAGATTTATAGAATAATTGGGAGGAAACTGATGTCATCAAAACACTGACTCTTCTCACCCAGAACCATGTTATGACTCTCAGTTTATTCCAATTCTCTTTTATGCTCTTCAATAAATTTTTATAGGTTTCCACATATTGGTCTTACATGTTTTTTCTTAAAATTTATTCTTGGATATTTATTGCAAAAAAGACTCTTGGGGATTCCTCTTTATAAATTCTGACACCAATGAAATCAACGTACATTTTCCCCTTCACATAGGAAGCAGATGGAATTAATATACTGTGATTTATGCTATTAGCAGATTAACAATGTTTTATATTGCTTTAAGCATGTATTCTAGAATGTTAGTGTGTCCTTTGCTGAGATAGACTCTACATTTTAAAAATACTTTCCTCTTTATTTAGAAAGAATGGTTTAATATTTTATGTATCCAGAGTGATTTGCAGACAGTTCCATAGGAGAACAGGAACAAGTATGCTCATTACAGACTTTTCTGTGATGGGTACATTTAGATATAGTGTAGGTGCTTGTTCCTGAGAGGATGGTTAAGTAACTAACAAGATGGACATGCAGCAATATAGAGGCCTTCTAATCACAGTGGTGAGTGAATAAAGGAAGAAACAGAATAAACAAGAGTGACAACAGCTAGATGGTGGAATAGGAGGTTCCCCATGCATATCCCTGTCCTCATCAAGAATTTGGAAGCTATCCAAGGAGAAAAGTACCCTTGTGAGAGCTTTGGGATCTAGGTAGGAGATTAAGAAACCTGGTGGGGCCCAAAACCAAGGATAGCCATTTTGAGAAGGCAGGCCCATGCCCAGGTAGCAGACTTGCCAATCATGGTTGTGACTATAGACTTGGAAACAGCCCTTGACATTGGTCTTGGCAAGGATTCTTTGAATATGATATCAAAAGAAAAGGCAATAAAAGCAAAAATAAACAAGTGGGACTACATCAAACTAAAAAGCTTCTGTGTAGAAAAGGAAACCATCAACAAAATTAAAAGGCAACCTATGGAATGGCAGAAAATATTTGCAAACCATGTATCTGATAAGGGGTTAATAACCAAAATATAAGTAACACAACTCAATAGCAAAAACAAAAAACAAAACGAAACACTCAAATAACCCAAATAAAAATGGACAGAAAACCAGAATAGACACTTTTCCAAAGAGGACATACAAAGACCAATATACATTCCATGTATATGAAAAGGTGCTCAACATTATTAATCATCAGAGAAATGCAAATCAAAACAGTGAGGAGATATTATCTCACACCTGTCAGGATGGCTACTATCAAAAATATGAGATAACAAGTGGCAAGGGTGCGGGAAAAGGGAATTCTTGTACATTGTTGATTAGAATGTAAATTGGTACAGACATTATGGAAAACAGTATGGAGGTTCCTCAAAAATTTAAAAATAGAACTACCAAAGGATCCAGCAATCCTAATTCTGGGTATATATTCAAAGGAAATTAAATCAGTATATGGAAGAGATATCTGTACTCCCATGTTCACTGCAGCATTATTCAGAATACCCAAGCTATGGAAACAACCTAAGTGTCCATCGTTGGATGAATGGAGAAAGAAAATGTGAGATACATCTATTTATCTATATCTATATTTATGTATGTATATTTATAATAATACAATGGGGTATAATTCAACCATAAAAAAGAAGGAAATCCTTCAATTTACAAACATGAATGAACCAGGAGGATATTATTCACAGTGAAATAATCCATACAGAGAAAGAAAAATACTGTATTATCTTACGTATATAAGGAATATAAAAAAGTTGAACTCATTGAACCAGAGAATAGAGTGATAGTTGCTAGGGGCAGTGGGGTAGGGGAAATAGGAAGATGCTGATCAAAGGTACAAACTGTCAGTGACAAGATGAGTACATTCTGGGGATGTAACGTACAGCATGATGACTATTAATGATACTGTACTGTATACTTGAAATTTGCAAAGAGATTCGATATCAAGTATTCGTACCACACACACATACAAATGGTAGCTATGTGAGGTGATGGATGTGTTAATTAACTTGTGGTAATCATTAAAAAAAAAAAAATATATATATATATATAAAATCGTCACATTGTATACCTTAAAGTCAATTAAAATCTAAAAAAATAAAAATAAAGCTAAGGGACAAACTGTAAAATAAATCAATAAAATAATAAAATACAATGTTACTTGTGCAAATTTAAGATACTTTTATGCACAAAAGCACTAAATATTATACAAAGACATAAAGAAAGTGTATGTATAAACACATTAGAATGGTGGTCTTTGGAAGGTAGAGGGGAGGATAATGGGAGTAGGAAATAGTTTGATCAATATGGGAACTTTTCTTAGACCAATGATGACAGTGAGCCAAGAACACAGAAATATGTTAATTCAGCACTCTCTTTTTACCAGAAATCAAGGGGGAAAAAGAAAAGGAAAATGATAGCACATTTTATGGGCAGTTTTTTCAAAATAGCCTACGTATACTCTACATTTTGGAGAATCTCCTCTATATTTTGTTTAGAGCTATATGTAATAATGTGTAATTATAGTCCTCATATAATTATTCTCAAAACCAAGAAAGTTTTTTGTGCTTTTCCTATGTTTTGTGATTGAAGAGCTTAATATTGGTAACTGTAAATTTTCTATATTCATATCTATATGAATATATAGCTATTCATAGCTAAAGTAGAAAAAAGTTTTTTGGTTACAGTCTATTTCTCCCATGTACAACTGAATCATACTGCTTCTTAAATCAGAGCAATTCTCATGTGCATTACTATATACATAAGATATTCAGGAACTGGAATTTATAGAATCCAATACATCTTAATCCTGGATTTTGACATGTATAACACACAATATTAGTTCTTTATAAAGGATATAAGATTAAGGATAAAAATACTGTGAGATGAAATACATTTATATAATAGAGTCACTGGAAAGAAAGGTTAATATATATTTGGGCATGAATGGTATATGTTTTTAATGATAAATTGTGGTTATTGTTTGCTGAACAACTTTCTTTTATTTATTCTTCAAAAGGAAACATTTACATTAGTTTAGAAGCTTGAACTCTAGGTGAGAAGTAGACATTAATGTTAGTTAAGTTAGGGAAAAAAAGAAATTAGGGTTATAAATGAAAAATAGGATATATATGAAAATGTGAAGTGATGGAGAAGGGCAGATGCAGATGGAGATGTTGAGAAATTATCAGATCAGCCTTCAGGAGATAGTGCATTTTCCAGTCCTATATGTGGGTTATAGTCAGGTGGCTTTGTTTCCTAATGTACAAGTGAGACATTTTCTAAGCCAAAGAAAGATTCATGCTAATAGTAAAATCAATCTACTTTGTACAGAAAAATTTTAAAACATGTATATCTTTTGATAAAAATTCAACATGACTTTTAGTTTGAAGTTCAATTACTTCTCAAATGTATGTAGATTCTAAGTTCTTGATGGATAAATCATAGGGTTATAGAACTTTAGAGCTGAAAGAGACTTAGACATTATTTTGTTAGGTTCCTTATTTTTATAAAATGAAGAAAAAAAAAACAGCTGAAGACAAGTTCTAAGACTGAGTGTGAATATGGCATGATCTTAAAGGCAGAACAATTCTCCCACTTATGCTTGGAGCTAACAGAGACACTGAGATGAAAAGCAGTGAAAGATACGTTTAACTACCGAAGAACTGAAATTTGCGTGCTCCAGTTGGGATCACATTTGACATAGGATATCAAAAAAGGAGAAGAAATACCTTAAAGGGGGAAATGGGAAAGAGCAATTGACTAAAAGCCATAATGGATGCTTTGGGAGGAATTAATATGCTTAACTACCATATAGGGTTTCAATAATTAAAATCTACAATAAAAAAGACATCAGCATTAATTATTAAATATTAATCTAAGTCAATTTAAATGGTGATAAATAACACCTTAAGATTCTTGGGAACTTAATTCAAGAATGTCAAACTACATTATCATTTATTTCTCTATTTTACCTGGCAAGTGTGTGGCTAGACTATGATTGCATGTGTGTCTATTTCAAATGCTAAAAATATATATTTTAATTAAGTATCATATTTACAGGTTATTTTTTGAATTTCCCAAGGTGAGCTTTCACGGGGTCCTTTCAGTCCTATGCATATTCTAAATCTTGATTTATACATCCAAAAACCACTCTCAGGTGATTGGTTTTAAAGTACCTCCTGAACTATTAATATGACACTTGTTACTCTTAGATAAAATATTTTTTAATTGATTAGTATGGAGAGGAGAGCAATGCAGCAAAAAGCATAGTGCATTTAAAATAAAAATATTTGATTTGACTTATTACCTATGCTATTTTGCAAAGTTATTAATTTTCAAATATTCATTTTCTTCTGTAACAAAATAAGAATGAGCATACTCGTTCAACACAAGAATCAAATTAATTAATATATGTGACAGAAATATGTAAGGTGCTTTAAAATTATAACTATTATTTCCTGTATCTTAAAGGTATTTGAAATAAAACAAAGAAGCACAGATATAAGTAATTAAACACAAGGACAAAAATCAAAAGTTACTTTAGAAAAACCAAGCCTAAGAATTGTTGCTGTGATGAAAGCAGCTCTCAACTTTGTGTTTCCTAGAAGATAGGTTATCCAAGAGAAAAATAATTCAGCAATGTCGTTCCCGCAACGATAAACTTACCGTGAGCACAAAACTTTAAAATAACTCTTTCTCAAGAAAATTCTGTTATAAGCTTGTTACTTAACTAAAAACTCCTTAGAATGATCTCAGAGATCCTAAGAAGCTTTAAGTTTACTTGGAGTTATCCAATAAAAGCCTGACTTTATTTCCTATCTCAAAAAGTCACTTCTACTTTTCTGGCCTTAATTCTGGGAATCTTCTTTAAAAAGCATAAATCTAGACCAGTGGATCTAAGGCTGGGATATTCTGCCATCTTAAACATGACCTTAAAATGCGAGAGAATATGTGAATTTAGTCCTACCCAGGAACATCCCAGAAACATGTTCATCATTTACTGTTACACCCTTTAACAGCCCGAGGAACAATTAGAACCACCTGAAAGTTTGGATGCACAGCCAATTCATTCATGTAGATGCTTTATGATTTATACGCTGCCTTCCTATAGCTTGCCTAGTGAACTGGCTGATATTTAACAAAATAATGTAAACAAAATACTTGGAACATTGCCTAGTACATGATAAGCACTAAATTATATCTATTATTATTATTTTATTAATAACAGGATAGCTTACATAGCTTTTAAGAGTATCTATTACCATACTGTTACAAAAATAAACTAAAAAAACTAAGAACTTCCCAAAGTTTCAAAGTAAAAGTTGAATAGTCATGTAAAAAAAGTAACAGTTTATTTGAAAAAACAAAAATCTTTTAAAACTTTCCAATGTTTCTTTTTCTCCAAATTCCAACAAAATGTCTTACCATGTAGGGAAGCTTAAAGGGTTATGAATTTTTAAGAACCAATGTGAGTGAGGCAAACTTATGTTTACAATTTCTGTCTGTGAACGTCAATAGCTGTAATTTTTAAATTACACCAATATTTACTTCTCTGGAATACAAGGAAAGGCCCTTCTACAGGACTACTTTTATAAACTGTGCTGCTTGTAGGTAGTGGGATAAATTATGGCCTAGAATTCTAAGGAGCAGTCCCCATGTATTTGAATATGAACTGTTCATGTACAAAGAAAGAATTTGGCCCATTTCCCAACACAATTGATGACAGAAATTCACAGAGGCTAATCCTGTCCTATTTTAAAACATATGTATTTATTAGTGTTTAATTTTGGTAACCACTCTTCATAGGTATGTTATTTTGATAATAAATCCTTTTCTTCTTAACTCAAATATTTTGTAGGCACATAATTTTAGATACCACATTGTTAGTTACTAACAAAAAAAAGAGTGATGAAAATACATATAAAATAATTTCATAGTTTTTGTAGACCTTAGTTTATTTTATTTAGTCACAAATCAGTACTAGAGTCTTCTATGAATGAAATATATTACTGATGTTATATAAGTAAATATACATGTAAAATTACTTCTAATTCTTTCATAGACAGCACAGTAACTGAAAATTTTATGTAAAATCTTTCTGTTAAAAACTTAAAAGCAATTTCAGCAAATCAGTTTTTAATAGAGAAAGAGCATTGCTATCAATAAGATTTGTCAGGGTTTTATATTTAATTTAAAAATAAAAGGTCTTGAAACTCTAAAGAGATCTGGCAGCTTCTGGAAAATAGCCTAATGTTCTCTAAGTGTGAATGCTGAGAGAAAATAACTTGTCCGCTAATGGTTTTGATTGCTCTAACAGGATCTTCTGTAAAAGCTGACAACCCACTTCCTGCAAAGCCCTCAATATTAAAACACACATGAGAAGGATGAAGGGGCAACTCTTTCACTGGGACTTTCTGCAAGATGCCGAAGTAAATAGCTGTAGATAATGCATGCAAAGACACCCTAAGACTGCATTTAAGGAGAGCTAAAGGAAATTTAGAGACTGAAGCCACAAGTTAGCAAAGTCTTTTTGAAATATTCTGCCACTCTCTGGAGATTAAGCTTGGAACAAAACATCCTGGTGTTAGAGTCCAGTGCTAAAATGTGCAGGTGGAATTTCTTTTTTTAGCATGTTTTCTGTTCTTCAATGTGCTCTTGGGAGAAAGTCACAAATAATTCACTTAGCTCCTGACCATCTTTAATGGTATTTCTAAGTTTGCCATATAAACACATCTCCAGGATCACTTAGGATTATCTCCTTAGAGTAAGGATGCAAATTCCATAAACTACCATTTCTCAAGAGAATTATTTTATTAGTTGTGTTTATGGGTCAACTTTTGACATCCATAAAGATACTACAAATGCCCAGGAATGTGATTACAGCTTCATTCTTTATGACAATACCAAAAGTTTCAAGTCTTATAAGGGCAGGACTATACTAAGCAATTTTCCTTATGACTGTTTATTGCAGAGGTATTGTTTTATAATGCTGAAAAATCATCTAAAAATTTACCATCATGTGCAATCAAATGGTTTCATTTTTTAGCATTCTTGTCTTAAATGTTGTACTGTACCCATTCAGCTTCTTCCAGAACCTTTTCAAGAAAATATATTCCCCAATTTGACATTTAAGAATGTTTCCTCAGACCATCTTCATTACTTTATATCCATTTCTAACTATTTGTTCCTGAAGGCAGTTGGATAAAGAACTTTTTTTTCTTTTCTGAAAAAAATGAAATCATTACCACAAGTCACTTGAGCTCTACTCCTCTAAGATACAAAATAGAAAAGAAAAATACTCCATTGTTTAACAAAAAGGCTGAAGATAATTTGCAAGCTCCTTTGTTCTTTACAGGCAGTGACTTCAGCAACAATTAATATGGAACTGTCGGTGAATCTGATTAACTGTCTTTGATAAATTTAATTTTTAATTGTCTTTTTTGTGTGCAGTGATCCATATTTTTGGGACGCTTCCATAGTTCATAGAAGCTGACTTAGGTGGTCTAAGAGGAAATATGAAACACATCAGATTCAATACCAAATAAACCCATACCGTATTGTCCATTTCATTATTTCTTTTTGGTATTACAATGAATGACAGTCAAAGAAGAAGAAACAACCCAGCTGAATGGGTAAAACCCATAATGTAATCCTACGTGACACAGGTAATGCACTGGCAAAGTTTGTCCGGGGATTTCTATGTACTTGGGATTTCTGAGTACATTGTTTTTTTCATCCTTCCATCATCAACATGATAAAGCTCAAAAGCAGTTAACAAGTAACTTCTTTCCATATTTCTTACCCTCCCATACTCTCCTTCCCCTCCCTATTTAACTGCTACTGAGAAGGCAATGGAGCAAGAGTCTATTTCCTTCTATCTCTCTGGTAAGCAATAACATCTGGACATTATTCAGATCAGACTTAGGGATAAAACTCATACTGGCATGCAGGCTTATGCTATCTTTCCAGTTCTGCTACCCTACAATAATAGAGATACATGAAAAGAGGTCCCGAAGTCTGGACACCATAGCTGAGCATAAGTATAAAAGAAGACCTACAAAATCTGTCAAAAATGGTTTCCTCAGAAATGGTAACTTGAGCTAAGTTCTGAGAAATGCTGTGCTTCCCTGTGAAGTGATGAGATACAATTCGACTTCTATGTGGATAGGGATAAAATCAGTATCCTGCTTTCCTTTGTCTAGAACCTAATATTATTGCCTTATTCCTAACTGGTCAATGAACAGCCACCAAAGGGCAGGACTTACAAGAAGATACACAAACCACCTCCCCTCACCTACAGTAGTTTTGCTAGTGACCCATTAACTTATCAAACAGAGAAAAGGCACATTGTCTATGTAATCTCTCCTACCAGATATTTGTGTTAGCAAGTTTAGGCAGATGTGCAGAAAAGAGAATTATACTAGTAAAAAAGCAATTGAGAAAGCATCTCTTTAATAAGTTTGAAAAGAGATCAGGACAGGATTCTCAAGTGAGCCCAATGAAGTTTAGCATGCACTGTTTGATTTCAGTCTCTGATGGCTAAGCCGTATGTTTATTTAATTAAATATGGTAAAAGGAGGACAGTTTATCCACATTTCATTCTTAGGATACCAATCATAACTCATCATACTTATTTTCAAAAGAAAATACAGGTTATAGCCCAATTCAAGCAATAGTCACTGGATGTTTAATATATGTCTGACATTGAGTGATAAGGCAGTAAAATTGAGTAGGACACACTCTTTGTCTTCAATTTGTCCACAGTATAGAAGAGGAGAGAGGTATGAACCCTGCTAACTCAGCAGTAGAAGGTGGTAGCGCTTCTACTGAGACCTCTGTAGGAGTAGAGAGGCAAGGGCTAGGAACTGATCCTCTGGCTGGGAGTGGAGGGCAGGATCAGCAAAGATTCATAAAGGGCTTGAAGGATGACTACAGATTACTAGAAATTAATGGAATAAAGAGAGAACTTAAGCAAAGGTTCAGGGGAAGAAAAGAACATACTGTCTTCTGGGACTGGCTGACTGGAACACGAGAACAACCTAGTACACATAAGCAGGTATGGCAAGAGATGAGGTTGGAAAGGCAAGCTGGGCCCTGACAGTGGTCTAATTGACCTAGTGTCATAGGTTTTAGAAAGATAATGCTGATAGTCATGTGGGAAAGGAGAAACAGAAATAACTAAGACTTTTAAAAGCCTTTCCAACATTATGAGACAATTCTGAAATCAATCAGGGTAAAAGCAGTGGGAGTAGAAAGGAGAGGACAAATGTCAGAGGTATTTTGGAGGTACAGGACATTGTGACTGTATGAGACAAGTAAGGCAAAGGAGAGAGACAAGATCAACTTGGGTTTCTATGTTGAATAACTGGGCAGATGATTAAGTCATTAACAGGAAATACAAAAGGAGGAGTAGACTTGGGGTCAAGATGGAGAATGGAAAAGATAATACACCAGTTTCTGATAGGTCAAGCTTGAGAATTCTCTGAGTGATCTAACTGGTGCTGTCCGGAGGTAGCCTGAAACTCAGAATGATGAGGTAGATCTGAGACCTACTGTTGAATAACTGAGAACCAAAGCCATGGTAGTGGCTGAGCTGGGTAGAAGGGGAGAGCCTGCTTAGACTCCTATGCCCTGTGCACTAGGGGTTAGAATTTAAACGAGTGTCCTTTCGGATATCAGATACTGCTTTCTTTAGACCATTGTTCCAACAATCAGTATTTATATACTCCTCCATGTTTAGTATCAAACAAATCCAGTTTTACAGTTTTCCCTCCACCATTCCCAACTATCAATTCCTTCAGCAACTCTGTTAACTATCTTCTAAATATTTTCTAAGTCCATCCACCTTCTATTACAACTATTCATGTGCAAGGCATATTCGTTCCTCACCTGGATTTTTTTAAGAGCTTTTAAAACATCTTATGGATATTTTAAAATGTGGTATGCACAAAAGTAATGGGAGTAGTACAACACTCCCATATACCAACCACTTATATCAAGATTTGCTGTATCTGCTTCATCTAAGCTTTTTGTTTGTTTTTTGCTTTTTTTTCTTTTTTTGCTGAAGAATTTTTAAAGAAATTGTGGACAGCATGTTACTCTAACCTATCTCAGTAAACATCTCTAAAAAACATAGACATTTTCTTACATAACCATTACACTATCATGCTTATAAATTAATACTTCTTTTCTATTATCATTTTATACCCATTCTATAAAGAATTAAATTTCTTCAGTTGTGCCACAATATCTTTTTTTGTAGTTTGTTCAAGTAATCCAAGTGAGGTTTATACATTATATTTAGTTTAGCTTTGTTTTTTCTCTCTAGAGCAACATTGTCTCCTTCTGATCCCCATGCATTTGTTTTACAACAGAAACCTACCTAGTATCCTGAAGAACTAAGATAAATGATCCACATTCTAGTTTACTCTGGTTACTTCCTTTTGGGTGTTGTTAAATGTTCCTCTATTCTCTTTATTTTCAGTAAGTGGAGATTAGCTCTAGAGACTTGAATAAATTCAGAAAAACTTTTGACAAGACAACTTAACAACTCTGGTTGTATGCCTTTTATTGTATCACAGTAAGAAAGAGTGTCTGGTTGCCCTGTTTTTTAATGATGTTAAACTGTGCCTACCAAATGGAAGATAGGGAGATAGGCCTCTGCCTATCTCTTAACCTCATTTTTAGTCACATCACAGGGGCTCAGTTGGTGACAACCTGGTTGCTCCATGTAAAGATCCAAATTAACCTTTCACATAGTACATTAATGAATTGATAATTAATATCTGAATCACTTGTTTCATTAGGAGTTATGAAATGTTTTTCTAATTTTATAATTTCTTCCACATTTATATTAAATTCCATGAAAAGAAACACTATCTTTCTTCAACTAAGGAAACTAGAGCTAGTTGGCTATGCTACAGTCTTAGTGTATCCCCCTGTCCAAAATCATGTGCTGAAATCTAATCGCCAGTGTGATGACACTTGAATGTGGAGCCCTTGGGAGGTGATTAGCTCATGAGGGTAGAACCCTCAGGAATGGAATTAGTGCCTTTATAAGAAGAGGCTAAAGAACTACCTCTCTGCTCTCTGCTATGTGAGGCTACAAGAAGATGGCAATTTGCAAATGAGGAAATGGACCCTCACAAGACCTCACTAGATTTGCCAGCACTTTAATACTGAACTTCACAAACTTCTGAACTATGAAAAACAAATGCTTGCTGTTTAACACATCTAGTCGAGGAAACTTGCACAAGCCTCTTAGATAGGTGCATCCACCAGAGGGCAGAAAGCAGAAGCAAGAAGAACTACAAACCTGCAGCCTGTGGAACAAAAACCACATTCAGAGAAATACAGACAAGATGAAAAAGCAGAGAGCTATGTACCAGATGAAGGAAAAAGATACAACCCCAGAAAACAATTAAGTGAAGTGGACATAGGCAACCTTACAGAAAAAGAATTAAGAATAATGATAGTGAAGATGATCCAGGACCTGGGAAAAAGAATGGAGGCAAAGATCAAGAAGATGCAAGAAATGTTTAACAAAGACTTAGAAGAATTAAAGAACAAACAAACAGATGTGAACAATACAGTAACTGAAATGAAAACTACACTAGAAGGAATCAATACCAGAATAACTGAGGCAGAAGAACTGATAAGTGACCTGGAAGACAGAATGGTGGAATTCACTGCTGCGGAACAGAATAAAGAAAAAAGAATGAAAAGAAATGAAGACAGCCTAAGAGACCTCTGGGACAACATTAAACACAACAATATTTGCATTATAGTGGTCCCAGAAGGAGAAGGGAGAGAGAGAGAAAGGACCAGAGAAAATATCTGAAGAGATTATAGTCAAAAATTTCCCTAACATGGGAAAGGAAATAGCCACCCAAGTCCAGGAAGTGCAGACAGTCCCATACAAGACAAACCCAAGGAGAAGCATGCCGAGACACATGGTAATCAAACTGGCAAAAAATTAAAGACAAAGAAAAATTATTGAAAGCAGCAAAGGAAAAATGACAAATAACATACAAGGGAACTCCCATAAGGTTAACGATTTCTCAGCAGAACCTTTACAAGCCAGAAGGGAGTGGCATGATACACTTAAAGTGATGAAAGCTAAGAACTAAAACCAAGATTACTCTACCCAGCAGGATCTCATTCAAATTCGATGGAGAAATAAAAAGCTTTACAGAGAAGCAAAAGCTAAGAGAATTCAGCACCACCAAACCAGCTCTACAAGAAATGCTAAAGGAACTCCTTTAAGTAGGAAACACAAGAGAAAAAAAGGACCTACAAAAACAAACCCAAATCAATTAAGAAAATGGTCATAGGAACATACATATCGATAATTACCTTAAACATGAATGCCTTAAATGCTCCAACCAAAAGACACAGGCTTGCTGAATGGATACAAAAACAAGACCCATATATATGCTGTCTACAAGAGACCCACTTCAGACCTAGGGACACAAACAGACTGAAAGTGAGGGGTTGGAAAAAGATATTCCATGCAAATGAAAATCAAAAGAAAGCTGGAGTACCAATACTCATATCAGATAAAATAGACTTTAAAATAAAGAATGTTACAAGAGACAAGGAAGGACACTACATAATGATCAAGGGATCAATCCTAGAAGACGATATAAGAATTATATATGCACACAACATAGGAGCACCTCAATACATAAGGCAACTGCTAACAGCTATATAAGAGGAAATCAACAGTAACACAATAATAGTGGGGGACTTTAACACCTCACTTACACCAATGGACAGATCATCCAAAATGAAAATAAATAAGGAAACAGAAGCTTTAAATGAAACAACAGACCAGGTATATTTAATTGATATTTATAGGACATTCCATCCAAAAACAGCAGATTACACTTTCCTCTCAAGTGCACATGGAACATTCTCCAGGATAGATCACATCTTGGGGCACAAGTCAAGCCTCAGTAAATTTAAGAAAATTGAAATATCAAGCATCTTCTCTGACCACAACGATTTGAGATTAGAAATCAAGTACAGGGAAAAAAAACATAAAAAACACAAACACATGGAGGCTAAACAATATGTTACTAAATAACCAAGAGATCATTGAAGAAGTCAAAGAGGAAATCAAAAAATACCTATAGACAAATTACAGTGAAAACACGACGATCCAAAACCTATGGGATCCAGCAAAAGCAGTTCTAAGAGGGAAGTTTATAGCAATACAAGCCTACCTCAAGAAACAAGAAAAATCTCATGTAAACAATCTAACCTTACACCTAAAGGAACTAGAGAAAGAAGAAAAACAAAACCCAAAGTTAGCAGAAGGAAAGAAATCATAAAGATCAGAGCAGAAATAAATGAAATAGAAACAAAGAAAATAACAAAGATCAATAAAACTAAAAGCTGGTTCTTTGAGAAGATAAACAAAATTGATAAACCATTAGCCAGACTCATCAAGAAAAAGAGGGAGAGGACTCAAATCAATGAAATTAGAAATGAAAAAGGAGAACTTACCACAGACACCACAGAAATACAAAGCATCCTAAGAGACTACTACAAGCAACTCTGTGCCAATAAAATGGACAACCTGGAAGAAATGGACAAATTCTTAGAAAGGTATAACCTTCCAAGACTGAACCAGGAAGAAATAGAAAATATGAAAAGACCAATCACAAGTAATGAAATTGAAACTGTGATTAAAAATCTTCCAACAAAGAAAAGTCCAGGACCAGATGGCTTCACAGGTAAATTCTATCAAACATTTAGAAAAGAGCTAACACCCATCCTTCTCAAACTCTTCCAAAAAGTTACAGAGGAAGGAACACTCCCAAACTCATTCTATGAGGCCATCATCACCCTGATACCAAAACCAGACAAAGCTACTACAAAAAAGAAAATTACAGACCAATATCACTGATGAATACAGATGCAAAAATCCTCAACAAAATACTAGCAAACAGAATCCAACGACACATTAAAAGGATCATACACCATGATCAAGTGGGATTTATCCCAGGGATGAAAGGATTCTTCAATATACGCAACTCAATCAATGTGATACACCATATTAATAAACTGAAAAATAAAAACCATATGATCATCGCAATAGATGCAGAAAAAGCTTTTGAAAAATTCAGCACCAATTTATGATAAAAATTCTCCAGAAAGTGGGCATAGAGAGAACCTATCTCAACATGATAAAGGCAATATATGACAAACCCACAGCAAACATCATTCTCAATGGTGAAAAACTGAAAGCATTCCCTCTATGATCAGGAACAAGACAAGGATGTCCACTCTCACCACTATTATTCAACAAAGATTTTGAAGTCCTAGCCACAGCAATCAGAGAAGAAAAAGAAATAAAAGGCATCCAAATTAGAAAAGAAGAAGTAAAACTGTCACTGTTTGCAGATGACATGATACTATACATAGAGAATCCTAAAGATGACACCAGAAAACTTCCAGAGCTAATCAATGAATGTGGTAAAGTTGCAGGGTACAAAATTAATGCACAGAAATCTCTTGCATTCCTATACACTAATGATGAAAAATCTGAAAGAGAAATTAAGGAAACACTCCCATTTACCATTGCAACAAAAAACACAAAATACCTAGGAATAAACTTACCTAGGAAGACAAAAGTCCTGCATGCAGAAAACTATAAGGCACTGGTGATAGAAATTAAAGATGATACCAACAGATGGAGAGATATACCATCTTCTTGGATTTCAAGAATCAATACTGTGGAAATGACTGTACTACACAAAACAATCTACAGTTTCAATGCAATCCCTATCAAATTACCAATGGCATTTTTTACAGGATTAGGACAAAAAATCTTAAAATTTTTATGGAGACACAAAAGACCCCGAATAGCCAGAGCAGTCTTGTGGGAAAAAAATGGAGCTGAAGGAATCAGACTCTCTGACTTCAGACTATACTACAAAGCTACAGTAATCAAGACAATATGGTACTGGCACAAAAAAAGAAACACAGACCAATGGAACAAGATAGAAAGCCCAGAGATAAACCCACGCACCTATGGTCAACTAATCTATGACAAAGGAGGCAAGGATATACAATGGAGAAAAGACAGTCTCTTCATAACTGGTGCTGGGACAGCTGGACAGCTACATGTAAAAGAATGAAATTAGAACACACCCTAACACCATACACAAAAATAAACTGAAAATGGATTAGAGAGCTAAATGTAAGACCAGACACTATAAAGCTCTTAGAGGAAAACATAGGAAGAACACTCTTTGACGTAAATCACAGCAAGATCTTTTTTGATCCACCTCCTAGAGTAATGGAAATAAAAACAAAAATAAACAAATGGGACCTAATGAAACTTCAAAGCTTTTGCACAGGAAAGGAAACCATAAACAAGACGAAAAGACAACCCTCAGAATAGGAGAAAATATTTGCAAATGAATCAATGGACAAAGGAGTAATCTCCAAAATATATAAACAGCTCATGCAGCTCAGTATTAAAAAAACAAACAACCCAATCCAAAAATGGGCAGAAGACCTAAATAGACATTTCTCCAAAGAAGACATACAGATGGCCAAGAAGCACATGAAAAGCTGCTCAACATCACTAATTATTAGGGAAATGCAAATCAAAAGTACAATGAGGTACCACCTCACACCAGTTAGAATGGGCATCATCAGAAAACCTACAAACAACAAATGCTGGAGAGGGTGTGGAGAAAAGGGAACCCTCTTGCACTGTTGGTGGGAATGTAAATTGATATAGCCACTATGGAGAACAGCATGGAGGTTCCTTTAAAAACTAAAAAGAAAATTACCATATGATCCAGCAATCCCACTACTGGGCATATACCCAGAGTAAACCATAATTCAAAAAGAGTCACGTACCACAATGTTCACTGCAGCACTATTTACAATAGCCAGGTCATGGAAGCAACCTAAACGCCCATCGACAGATGAATGGATAAAGAAGATGTGGTACATATATACAATGGCATATTACTCAGCCATAAAAAGGAACGAAACTTGGTCATTTATTGAGACATGGATGGATCAAGAGACTGTCATACAGAGTGAAGCAAGTCAGAAAAACTAGTATCGTATATTAACACATATATGTGGAACCTAGAAAAATAGTACAGATGAACCGGTTTGCAGGGCAGAAAGTGAGACACAGATGTAGAGAACAAACATATGGACACCACGGGTTGAAAGTGTCGGGGTGGTGGTGGTGGTGGTGTGATGAATTGGGCGATTGGGATTGACATGTATAAACTTATGTGTATAAAAATGATGAATAAGAACCTGCTGTATAAAAGAAAAAAGACATCTAGTCTATGAAAATTTGTTATAGCAGCATGAAATGACTAAGAGAGACTACAATAAAATGGAGTTCTTAATAGAAGAGCAGAATAAATGTCTAATCATTTTCTTTCTATTTTTAATTGACAAGAAAAAATTTGGTGCCCTACTTATTTCCCCTCCTGTAAAATGAGTTGTTAACGTTGCTGTTGTTGTTTTTGAGAGAGTGAAGAGGGAGTTTCTTTTTTTTTTTGAATATTAGGAGCAGTGGCTTCCTGTATATTCAATTTGTTACACTTAATTGCATTCATTATTATTTTTGATGTTCAAATATTCTTACCTTTGGCCAATGGGAAATACTTTCAGTTGGCTCCTATGTTCTTTTTTTTTTTTTGCGGTACGCACGCCTCTCACTGTTGTGGCCTCTCCCGTTGCAGAGCACAGGCTCCAGACACGCAGGCTCAGCGGCCATGGCTCACGGTCCTAGCCACTCCGCGGCATGAGGGATCTTCCCCGGACCAGGGCCTGAACCCGTGTCCCCTGCATCGGCAGGCGGACTCTCAACCACTGTGCCACCAGGGAAGCCCCCTATGTTGTTTTGATAATGCTTATTAGTTTTTAGAGTTTCTTTGCTTTCTGGTATAGCCAGAATATCTCTGGCTGATATTGTGCCTAGAATAGTACTATGCACACAGTAGAAACAAATTGATAATTACTGAATGAATAAATCCAGTTTGGCTATCCTCTTGACATTCATGTTTATTATCACCTATTGCCTTGAGGTTATTTTCTCATGTCCCTGAGAATTTGGGGCAAGTTTCTTTTCTGTCTAACTTCTTGATTAGTGCAATGCCATTATCCATGTTGATGAGGAACCAGTAGTCAAGGTTAATGGTCAGAAGAACATATTAAGTGAGAACTATTAGAAGCTGAGAATGGGTGTAAGAGACCAGTGAAAGGAGATGGTGTTAAATCTGGACTGAGCACAAATGACATCAATGTGAGTTCCAGTTATTTTCATCCCTGTCATTTGCATGGATAGTCAATAAATCTCTTCTTGTTATGATGTAAACAAATAAATTTCCTACTTCTTTGTATTGGTGTATGGGAATTAGGCCTATTTTTTTTCTTTTGGATATTTCCTTTCTTCTACCTATACTTTTGTCACTCTTATTAAGTATATTTGATATCCTTATGGATATTCCCATACACTTTATGGCTTTTTCTTCTTGTACAACCAAGGTCTCCAAGTTAGTTTACTTCAGCCATTCTCTAGTAGCAACTTATGTTCCTCCCCTCCAGACTTTCTCGCCCACCTGATCCAACTCTAATGTCTATTTCCTCAGTTACAATACTTCCTTCTCTTCATGAAAAAAAAATAGTACTGTCTGGCTCATTCACATTCTCACATCAAGCTGGACCATTAACGCTAATAGAGATTAAATTGGAGCATATATTATAGTCCTTTGTGACCCTCTGGCTATTCTACGCTACACTTTGTGGAGATGAAGACATTTTGGAATAATTTATGTAAATTATCTTTGTTTTCCTATCATGTCATAAATTAATTAGTAATATTTATAAACAGAAAATAATACATAAATGGTACTTCAAAAGTATTTATTTTAGCCCTCTTCATTCAAAAAGACTTTGTACTAGCTGCTAAAATTATTTGTTTTTCTCATTGCTACCAAATTTGAGAAGCCTCTTTCTCACCAGAAGATAACACCACTTCTGTATAATGAGTCTCTGGTTTTTGACTAAACGTTAGTACAAATGGTTAATTTGTTGACACAGGTTGGGTATATATAGTCTCTGCCAGTGTCATGAAGTATTAACTCCCTCAATTTCCCTTAACTCTTCTAAATTTATCTCCATTCTCATCATTCTTCCTTCCCTTCCTTCAGGTTCAGGGGAAATTTCCATACCATAGCTAATGCTCTGTGCTCTTACTCCTTGTTTTTTGTAGTCTCATTCAGAACTGTAATCCACCTATTATATACAAGCCTTCTTTTATCTTCAGCCTTTCCTTCTGGTTCCTTCCCCTGGGACCACAAAATACAACTAATCTTTACAACTGACAAAGACCAAAACCTTCTTATAACCTGCCATTATTCAAGGTAGTGATCTACAACTCTTTACCTTCAGAACCAAATCTTTAAAAAGAATAGCATATATTTTTCTCATTTACCACTTTCCAGCTTTGACTGAACAGCTAGTCTAATCTTTGTTCATCTTCTGGGTTCTTATTGGATTTGACAAATGCTTTCCCTCCATCACACTCCCAGTCCCTGTCTAGCTGCTGTATTGCTGTACTGTGTTACATTTAGGAATGTAATAAAAATTAATAATGTTCACTAAATTCAAACATTTGGACATATTTTTTGCGAGTTGTTTTATTAAAATTTATTTGGGATAGAGATATATTGTTTGGTTGACTAAGATAGGGACAGATGAAGAATGTGAGGTAATAAACAGGAAAGCATTTTGAGGAACTGTACAGAAAAGATTTAGACACTATGTTAAATTGTAACACTAAAAATCTAAATTATATAATGAAGTTAAATGAAAATGAATGCAACCATTAACACATTAAAATAAGAAAAGAATATGGTAATGGAATTTAAGACAGCCCAAAATAACCTGGAAAGGCAGGTTAGTGAAAAAAAAAAGTATTCTTTTCATAATAGTATGTAAATACGTGTAATTTAGGTTAAAAAATGAGAATTTAATTATTTCAATAAATTCAACTAGATGCAGCAAATACAGGCAATTTACAGAAATATGGATATAGTCAATGAGTATTCCATGTAATTAATGTAAAAGCGTTAAATCCACAAATTACATACTTATAATTTTAACCTAATCATTTTTAGGTAATTACTTTTTGTGGATAGTATACATTTTTTGTGGATAGGGTGCATTTCATAATTACAACTAATTTCAGTATCTTTTTATATACTTATTATGCACTTCCCCACATTTCAAGGTTGTAATAATTCTTTCTACTCATAGAGCTTTAGAGGACTAAAAGTAATTCATATTAAGAAATTGAGAATCCCCTGCAAGGAATGGCACAAATCATTTACAACCAGGCAGTAATGTAACTGAGACTCTCATTGGAATAAAAGTCAACATCCATGGGTTCCCGTCTCAGGTGCGTTGTACACTCAGTGTGTGATGCTGAGCATGTACCATGTTTAGCTTCAGTTTTCTCATCTGAGAATTAAGGGGACAAATCAGGAGAGCCTATGCTCTTTTGTAATTCTCCTCAGGGTTTATTGGGATAGGGCCCTAAAATATGAATATACCCCACAGTTTTATCTGTGGAAATTGACTTGAAAATGATAGAGCTGTAGAGGGAGTGGTGATGCTTCACTATGTCTTCCAGGATAGTAAAATGTCATCATCATGAACTTCAAAATAAAGGAACACATAGAAGTTTTAGAACTGAAAGGGACTTAGGGGTCCCATCTTGTCCAGGTGTTTTATTTTATTGTTGAGAGAACTAACACAAAGGTTAACTCTTTTTGCCCAAAGTCACATAGACATGCAAGTTAGCATCAGCTAAATTGATTCTCTTGACTAAAGCCCAAGGTTTCTTCCTCACCTCATCTGCATTATACCTTCCTGACTAACAGTGAGGACAATGCTGCTGTAAATGTGTCTAGTTGCATTTGCTGATGAGCTACTGTCTAGAGACATAATCAAATAACTATTATAATTAACTAATCTATAGTATCAGTTTCCAGAAGTGTATTTCAGACCTTAAGCTTTATTAGAAAGATATGATCTTTTCATAAGACCTTGGAGGCTAAATTTCAGGCTGTTATAAAAACTAGTTTAAATTTTAAAGTTAATACTAATTTTAGAAAAGCAGAAAGGGAATGGTTAACAATAGATTTTAAAATACTTGTTATAACAACATAGATATAGACACACTTTATTTTCAAATGATACAGAAAAGATAGAATATCTTCTATTTGATTTGTATGCATAAATATCCCCATTTTTGGTTGAATACTTTGGGAGAATCACTTTAAAAGTAAAAAATAATGTATATGATGGGCTAAGAACAACTTTTAAACGCATGAATATTTGTTATCCCTTTACTTTGAATTACTAAATTTTATTTGAAATTATAATAATTATTTCATATGATCCATATGTTTCACATACATTTTTTCTATATAAACATCTGTTGTTACATTAAGGCTAAAATTTTCTTTATTTTTTTTGTACTCATATGCAAATATATAACTTATTTTATAACTTCTCGTATGATGACATACAGAAAATCCCATCCTCCTTCCCTTCCTTCCTTCCCTAAATATGTGCTGAACATCTTCCATGTGAGAAGAATTGTGCTAGGTAATGAGGATATGAAATGAACAAAACAGACATGCTTCCTGCCTTTGTGGATTTTACAACAGTTCAGAAATATAGAGGTCACAATAATTAATATATAATTATATTTTGGCAAGGATTTTATAGTTATATAGGATACTATAAAATATAGAGGAACTAATTTAAATTGAATTGAAACAATGGGAAGGACCAGTAATTGCCTTTTTGAAGGATATGAGATTTGAAGAATGAATATGTGTGACGTAAGGCATGAGAAAAACACCCTTACTGGCAGGTTGCACAAAATACAAGAACTAGAACTGGGAAAGAGCAAGCCAGTTTGAATAACTCAATGGATGGTAGAAGCTAAGGAATATATTATAGAATTAAGGAATATATCTAAGATGAGGCTGAAAAGGCAGATGCTATACTATTTTTACTCTGAAATTTCATTGTATTGTAAAGCTAATTCTCAGATTCTGCTAAGTTTCCTGCAGAATCTAATCACTATTATACACTGTCTGTACAACAATGTCTCATGGCCTGTCTTTCTATGCTCTCAAGAAATGTTTCATCAGCCATAGTGGTTCAATAAATCTGTTCTTCCTTTAAATCTATTTCTTTTTAACGTTTGCCCTACCACAAAGAGCAACTTCATTTTCCTAGCAACTTTGAACAGACTTGCAAATCACTGCCACAACCCAGGTTTTGAGATTAAAGGATTTTGGAAAAAAAATTTTAAAAAGAAAGAAACAACATAGACTATTGCCCTTGGAAATTAGTGGTGATCTGTAAGGCTTTCTGGTACACTCATTAAACTGGAGCTGGAGATACCTTCATCACTCACTGTTATGAAGGATTCCAAGAACTGATTGATTCAGGTAATTCATGTGTTCTTTCACAGATACTGAATCTTTACTATGTACAAAGAGCTCTCTCTATTTTAAAGACGGGGAACAGGAGCTTATAGTTGGTCAAAGCTAGTAACTGGATTTTCTGTCACCATTTTTTAAGTTCTCTGGCAGAAGAGCATGTTGCCTTAAAAGACTGAAAACTTTGCGTACAGGAGGAGTTATCCATGGGATTATTTAACACTGATATTTCACTGATAGTTGTCATCTCCCAGCATCTCAAGTACTCTCCGAGATGGTCCAATATCTTCAATCAATAGTATTAGCAGAATGTTTTTTTTAACTTATTTGTTTTCTACAACATCGGGCTAAAGAAATCCACAGCTTGACACATTGCTTCCACCAGTTCATTTTACATGAATTACTTGCTCTTTGTATTTCACCAGAAGTCCAAGAACCTGATATTCTTTGGAGGTGCTAAATTTTCGGGACACCCTTGAGACCAAGTTATTACTTTCTTGTTAAGGGTTAGGACATTAAACATGAGAATATGTGCATATAGACAGATAAGGTCTAAGAGCAAACTAACAGAAGAATAAATAGTCTTTTGACTCCTATTACAATATCCTTTTTATTAGAGAATACAACATCCCAAATTGAATAAAAGAAAGATAGTGATGATCAAAAAGATACTATTTATGGACTGACATTCATGTCATTGTCACAACCATTCATCACCCTTACACTCCAATTAGCCTCTCTATCTTCCATCAATTGTCTTGCCAAAAAGAAATAAAGTTCAGAATTATATTACTAAAATTATAGCCAAATAGCAATTTGTGTTTAAAAATAAACAAAATAAAGGTTTGCCATTTTCCATTTCACTTCTTATTGGAATTTTCCAGCATAAATATGAAAGATAAGTATAACAAATGCATCACTTGTTAGAAAGAGTATTTTCAAATAATGAAATAATTATAGAAAAAAAGAATTCACTCATCTAAAAATATAGTATAAATTTAGTAAATTGTGGGAAAAAATGGGGTCCCGATTTGTGAGGGTTCCCATTGAAGCTTTGTCAGCCTAACCTAAGAGAAGAGTAATTCTTTTCACTCTTTTTAAATAGAAAAACAGTGGTTGGGGGGAATGATGAATGAACAGGCTGAGCACAGAGGATTTTTAGGGCAGTGAAACTATTCTGTATGGTACTACAATGGTGGATATTATTATACATTTGTTAAAATCTCTATGATACACAATACATAGAATGAACCCTAATTAAACTACAGACTTTGGGTGATAAAGATGAGTTAAAATAGGTTCAATGTTTGTAACAAATGTACCACACTTTTGTGGGATTTTGCTAATGGGGAAGGCTGTGCGTGGCGGGGAGAGTGTATATGTAAGCTCTCTTCACTTTTCGCTCAATTTACTGTGGACCTAAAACTACTCTAAAAAATAAAATGTATTAATAATAAAACAAAAACTTGATATTAAAATTCCAATATGAAAGTATATCCTCCATTCTTGCCAATATTACTATTACTAAACTTTAAATGTGTGCATATTTATGGATGTCAAATTATATCTGTTTGTTGGATTGATTTGCATTAAACTGATTACTCATAAGATAAACATTTTTAATGTACTATAGCAATTAATTATTCCTCAGAACTACAGAGTAATTTTTGCTTTTGAAAATAGGGTCTTTTTTATTGCACTTTTGAATAAGGTGTTGCTGCTGTATAGAAATACTACTGATACTTGTATGCAGATCTTATAACCATCAACCTGACTATGCTCCTTCTATTTTAAGAATTGTCTTTATATTTAATTGAATACCTGCAAATAATAAAGTTTCTATTTGTATTCCTAATAACTTTAGTCTTTGGGCAGACATAATTTTGAATAGACGGTATGATAGCATGCAATGTACTTTATTACTGACTTCAGAGAGTAAATTTTATGATGAAACATGAAATTTGAAATAGTGCTTTACTAGATCCCTTTCACAGAGTAAAGAAAATTCCATCTACATCTAATTTGCTAGGAGATTTAAAATCACAAATAGAGATCAAATCTCAAAGAGTTATTTTATTCCATTGATTGAAAAAGTCATAGAATTTTTCTCCCTCAATCATTTAATGTGTTGAGTTTCAGTTTACTGATTTTTTTCAGTTTCTCATGTAATAATATTTCAAATATTCAGAATATACCAAAATGATATGGTAATATTAGCAAATGGTAACACTTCTGTACCTTTGAATAACATTTTTCATTTTATATAGAAAATATATCATATAAATACTTCCCTTTTAATCCTTTTTTGTCCCTCCTTCTCCAGTCCTGAATTTGTTGTGTATTGTCACTAATGTATTTTATAATTTTACGCATATGTATGTGTTCGTAAATAATGTATTCATTACATATAAGATGAACTCTGTGTCCTTTTTAAAAATTTTTTTATACAGCAGGTTCCTATTAGTTATCCATATTACACATATTGATGTATACATGTCAATTCCAATCTCCCAATTCATCACACCACCACCATCACCCGCCCCCTGCCACTTTCCCCGCTTTGTGTCCATACGTTTGTTCTCTACATCTGTGTCTCTATTTCTATCCTGCAAACTGGTTCATCTGTACCATTTTTCTGGTTCCACATATCTGCGTTAATATACGATATTTATTTTTCTCTTTCTGACTTACTTCACTCTGTATGACACTCTCTAGATCCATCTACATCTCTACAAATGACCCCATTTCGTTCCTTTTTAAGGCTGAGTAATATTGCATTATACAGATATGTACCACATCTTCATTATCCATTCGTCTATCGATGGGCATTTAGGTTGCATCCATGACCCGGCTATTGTAAATAGTGCTGCAATGAACATTGGTGGGCATGTGTCCTTCTGAATTATGGTTTTCTCTGGGGAAATGCTCAGTAGTGAGATTGCTGGGTCATATGGTAAATCTATTTTTATTTTTTTAAGGAACCTCCATACTGTTCTCCATAGTGGCTGTATCAATTTACATTCGCACCAACAGTGCAAGAGGGTTCCCTGTTCTCCACACCCTCTCCATCATTTGTTGTTTGTAGACATTCTGATGATGCCCATTCTAACTGGTGTGAGGTGATACCTCATTGTAGTTTTGATTTTCATTTCTCTAATAATTAGTGATGTTGAGCAGCTTTGCATGTGCTTCTTGGCCATCTGTATGTCTTCTTGGGAGAAATGTTTATTTAGGTCTTCTGCCCATTTTTGGATTGGGTTGTTTGTTTTTTAGTATTGAGCTGCACGAGCTGTTTATATATTTTGGAGATTAATCCTTTGTCCATTGCTTCATTTGCAAATATTTTCTCCCATTCTGAGGGTTGTCTTCTCATCTTGTTTGTAGTTTACTTTGCTGTTCAAAGAATTTAAGCTTCATTAAGTCCCATTTGTTTATTTTTGTTTTTATTTCCATTACTCTAGGATGTGGATCAAAAAAGAACTTGCTGTGATATATGACAAAGAGTGTTCTTCCTATGTTTTCCTCTAAGACTTTTATAGTGTCCAGTCTTACCTTTAGGTGTCTAATCCATTTTGAGTTTATTTTTGTGTATAGTGTTAGGGAGTGTTCTAATTTCATTCTTTATCATGTAGCTATCCACTTTTCCTAGCACCAATTACTGAAGAGACTGTCTTTTCTCCGTTGTATATCCTTGCCTCCTTTGTCATAGATTAGTTGACCATAAGGGTGTGGGTTTATCTCTGGGCTTTCTATCCTGTTCCATTGATCTAAATATCTGGGTTTTTTTTTTTTTTTCTGTTACATGGGCCTCTCACTGTTCTGGCCTCTCCTGTTGTGGAGCACAGGCTCTGGACGCGCAGGCTCGGCGGCCATGGCTCACGGGCCCAGCCACTCTGCGGCATGCGGTATCCCCCCGGACCAGGGCACAAACCCGTGTCCAAAGCTTCCAAAACTATGTTGAATAATAACGGTGAGAGTGGACATCCTTGTCTTGTTCCTGATCATAGAGGAAATGCTTTCAGTTTTTCACCATTGAGAATGATGTTTGCTGTGGGTTTGTCCTATATGGCCTTTATTATGCTGAGGTAGTTTCACTCTATGCCCACTTTCTGGAAACTTTTTATCATAAATTGGTGTTGAATTTTGTCAAAAGCTTTTTCTGCATCTATTGAGATAACCTTATAGTTTTTAACCTTCAGTTTGTTAATGTGATGTATCATATTGATTGATTCGTGGCTACTGAAGAATCCTTTCATCCCTGGGATAAATCCCACTTGATCATGGTGTATGATCCTTTTAATGTGTCGTTGGATTCTGTTTGCTAGTATTTTGTTGAGGATTTTTGCATCTGTATTCATCAGTGATATTGGTCTGTAATTTTCTTTTTTGTAGTAGCTTTGTCTGGTTTTGGTATCAGGGTGATGATGGCCTCATAGAATGAGTTTGGGAGTGTTCCTTCCTCTGTAACTTTTTGGAAGAGTTTGAGAAGGATGGGTGTTAGCTCTTTTCTAAATGTTTGATAGAATTTACCTGTGAAGCCATCTGGTCCTGGACTTTTCTTTGTTGGAAGATTTTTAATCACAGTTTCAATTTCATTACTTGTGATTGGTCTTTTCATATTTTCTATTTCTTCCTGGTTCAGTCTTGGAAGGTTATACCTTTCTAAGAATTTGTCCATTTCTTCCAGGTTGTCCATTTTATTGGCACAGAGTTGCTTGTAGTAGTCTCTTAGGATGCTTTGTATTTCTGTGGTGTCTGTGGTAAGTTCTCCTTTTTCATTTCTAATTTCATTGATTTGAGTCCTCTCCCTCTTTTTCTTGATGAGTCTGGCTAATGGTTTATCAATTTTGTTTATCTTCTCAAAGAACCAGCTTTTAGTTTTATTGATCTTTGTTATTTTCTTTGTTTCTATTTCATTTATTTCTGCTCTGATCTTTATGATTTCTTTCCTTCTGCTAACTTTGGGTTTTGTTTTTCTTCTTTCTCTAGTTCCTTTAGGTGTAAGGTTAGATTGTTTACATGAGATTTTTCTTGTTTCTTGAGGTAGGCTTGTATTGCTATAAACTTCCCTCTTAGAACTGCTTTTGCTGGATCCCATAGGTTTTGGATCATCATGTTTTCACTGTAATTTGTCTATAGGTATTTTTTGATTTCCTCTTTGACTTCTTCAATGATCTCTTGGTTATTTAGTAACATATTGTTTAGCCTCCATGTGTTTGTGTTTTTTATGTTTTTTTTCCCTGTACTTGATTTCTAATCTCAAATCGTTGTGGTCAGAGAAGATGCTTGATATTTCAATTTTCTTAAATTTACTGAGGCTTGACTTGTGCCCCAAGATGTGATCTATCCTGGAGAATGTTCCATGTGCACTTGAGAGGAAAGTGTAATCTGCTGTTTTTGGATGGAATGTCCTATAAATATCAATTAAATACACCTGGTCTGTTGTTTCATTTAAAGCTTGTGTTTCCTTATTAATTTTCTCTTTGGATGATCTGTCCTTTGGTATAAGTGAGGTGTTAAATTCCTGCACTATTACTGTGTTACTGTTGATTTCCTCTTTTATAGCTGTTGGCAGTTGCCTTATGTATTGAGGTGCTCCTATGTTGTGTGCATATATAATTCTTATATCGTCTTCTAGGATTGATCCCTTGATCATTATGTAGTGTCCTTCCTTGTCTCTTGTAACATTCTTTATTTTAAAGTCTATTTTATCTGATATGAGTATTGGTACTCCAGCTTTCTTTTGATTTTCATTTGCATGGAATATCTTTTTCCAACCCCTCACTTTCAGTCTGTATGTGTCCCTAGGTCTGAAGTGGGTCTCTTGTAGACACCATATATATGGGTCTTGTTTGTGTATTCATTCAGTGAGCCTGTGTCTTTTGGTTGGAGCATTTAATGCATTCACGTTTAAGGTAATTATCCATATGTATGTACCTATTATCAGTTTCTTAATTGTTATGGGTTTGTTTTTGTATATCCTTTTCATCTCTTCTGTTTCCCACTTAGAGAACTTCCTTTAGCATTTGTTGTAGAGCTGGTTTGGTGGTGCTGAATTCTCTTAGCTTTTGCTTGTGTGTAAAGCTTTTGATTTCTCCGTCAAATCTGAATGAGATTCTTACCGGGTGTAGCAATCTTGTTTGTAGGTTCTACCCTTTTATCACTTTAAATATATCATGCCGCTCCCTTCTGGCTTGCAGAGTTTCTGCTGAGAAATCCGCTGTTAACCTATGGGAGTTCCCTTGTATATTATTTGTCATTATTCTCTTGTTGCTTTCAATAATTTTTCTTTGTCTTTAATTTTTGTCAATTTGATTACTATGTGTCTCGGCCTGTTTTTTCTTGGGTTTATCCTGTACAGGATTCTCTGTGCTTCCTGGACTTGAGTGGCTATTTCCTTTCCCATTTTAGGGAAGTTTTTGACTATAACCTCTTCAAATGTTTTCTCAGGTCCTTCCTCTCTCTCTTCTCCTTCTGGAATCCCTATAAGGCGAATGTTGTTTCATTTAATGTTGTTCCGGAAGTCTCTTAGACTGTCTTCATTTCTTTTCTTTCTTTTTTCTTTATTCTGTTCCACGGCAGTGAATTCCACCATTTTGTCTTCCAGGTCACTTGTCCATTTTTCTGCCTCAGTTATTCTGCTATTGATTCCTTCTAGTGTTTTCTTCATTTCAGTTATTGTACTGTTCATCTCTGTTTGTTCTTTAATTTTTCTAGGTGTTTGTTCTTTAATTCTTCTAGGTCTTGGTTAAACATTACTTGAGTCTTCTCAATCTTTGCCTTCATTCTTTTTCTGAGGTCCTGGATCATCTTCACTATCATTATTCTCAATTCTTTTTCTGGAAGGTTGCCTATCTCCACTTCATTTAGTTGTCCTTCTGGGGTTTTATCTTTTTCCTTCATCTGGTACATAGCTCTCTGCTTTTTCATCTTGTCTATCTTTCTGTGAATGTGGTTTTTGTTCCACAGGCTGCAGGATTGTCATTCTTCTTGCTTCTGCTTCTGTGTCCTTTTTTGAATTGTCTTTTCTTTCTCAATATTGTATTTTTTGAGATTTACCCTTATTTATGTATTTTCTTCGTTTAGTTTTATTGTTGTTTATTATTCCATTATGTGCTTATGCCACTGTTTATTTCCTTAGAGTAGTTGGATTATTTTGTCTTCTCCTATTTCAAACAGTACTTCAATAAATATTCTACCATAAGTCGCCTTATTCACATGTATAGGGTTTCTTCCCAAGGATACATTGCTAGATACAGAATTGCTCTGTCATAGACTATGAACATCTTTAATTTCAGTAAGTACTGACTTTATGCTCTCCAAAGTGGCTGTACCAATTTTCACTCCTACTACATTTTTAAAAAAATTTATGTATTTATGGCTGTGTTGGGTCTTCGTTTTTGTGCGAGGGCTTTCTCTAGTTGTGGCAAGTGGGGGCCACTCTTCATCGCGGTGCGTGGGCCTCTCACTATTGCTGCCCCTCTTGTTCCCTGCGGAGCACAGGCTCCAGACGCGCAGGCTCAGTAATTGTGGCTCACGGGCCCAGTTGCTCCACGGCATGTGGGATCTTCCCAGACCAGGGCTCGAACCCGTGTCCCCTGCATTGGCAGGCAGATTCTCAACCACTGCGCCACCAGGGAAGCCCTCCTACTACTACATTTTATAAGTTCTATTTTATCCTGTTGATGTCAGTGTTTGTTGTTAACAGATTTAAGTTTTCCATTATTTAATGGCTGTGAAATATTATCTTTTTAATATGCATTTCTATGGTTCCTGTAGGCCACCTGGAGTAAGCCTTTGTGCTGTAATCCTATGGAAGGACTAACTTTTGGTTTTAAATGATGAGGAATTTTTGCTTTCTCCTCCCTAATTAAAGACAGACTTAAAAAAAACTATATTCCCTTATGAATGGCTTATTTCTAATTTACCTTTATTCTGATGGTACAGCCTTTTGGGGAAACAGCTTTAAGTTGGGTCTCCTAAGAGGCTCATTATCTTGGCTTTCTTTTGTCCATGTATCTCATGAGTTCCTCAAAATGTAACCTCGAAGTCACCCGAGCCCAGCAGATATCCCCAAGTAGGAGCCAGATAGCAGGAATAGTTATCTCTTTGGTTTCCCATTTTTAGTCTATTTTGGGTCTCTGGGTATTTCTTAATTTATGGTCATCTCTATTTAATATGGAATTTGAAATATTAAATAAAATTATCCAGCATTTTAGTCTTTTCAATGGGCAAGCTGCCCACATTGCCAAAAATAGACTAAATTATTCTGTGTCCTCCTTGCTAAAGTATTATCTCTGCCAGGCAAGTCTCTATGTCTGCATTGTTCATCATTCCAGCTAGCACCCACACTGTTCCCGGCATACAGTAAGTTATCAATAAGCATTTGGTAAAAAAAAAAAATTAATGGATAAAGAAATACAACATGGAAAAAATGAAATCTCAAATTATTGGACAAGAATTATTGGGCAGAGATATTTACTTAAAAGTACTTTCCAATAGAACATCAACAAGTTTTATGTCAATAATTCCTATTCGTTCCTGATGAATTAATTTGGTTTGCATGGAAAGCTCCAGAGGGACATGGAATAAGCATACATTATTTAAGTAGAAGATAAAGGTTTCAGTTCTACTTTTGATAGTCTCTATTTCTGTAATTTCTGCTGATCATTTAATATCTCTGAGTCCCAGTTTCCTAATTTCTAAAATTTAAACCTCATTGTGTTATGAGTAGTGCATTAAATAATAAACATTAAAATAACAAGTGAATTTTACCTCCCAAAATGTAAATATAACATCACTGCAGTATTTCAAAAGAATCAGCATCCAATCAGAATTTCATGACTACATTCAGTCCATTTCTATCAACATAAATATCAGGAGAAAATGAGATTCCTAAATGTTGTTTTCCCCCTAGAAAATCATGAGTGATTACCATCATTTTCCTTTTGTGGAAACACCATATTATTTTCGTTGATTTTTTCATTTAAAGTTATTTTAAAAGTAATTTTACAAGTACAGACATGAGAGTTTTCCATTTTGCAGCAAATTAAAATTTCTGTATAAGCTAAATTACCTCAATGGTAAATAATAGCTTCTGAATGTAAGTGATTTATCTTTTTCTCTGAATAAAAGTGATAAGAAAACTATGGGACATACACTGGCTAATGTTTCTGTCAAGGATAAATATAAGTTGGTAGAAGACCCTCAACTGAATAGAACAAAAATGTATTTACATCCTACTGCATGTAAAATAACTACATGGTACCAACAGATTCCCATGAGGAATTTGCTTCCTGCTCAGGGGAGAGATAGAGAGCCTGGGGGTAAACAAATACAAAATAAAGTAAAATATAATAATGAAGGAATAAAATAAGTGCCAAAGAGAAGTATAATCTTGTGCAGGGTTAAAAGGGCTTGAGCTTGAACTTGAGTATGAGTGCTATCTGAAAAGGCTTTCTAGATTATGAGATGTTTTAGGTTACCCTTAATAAGTTGAAAAACTTTTTGTGGTTTAAGGTTATGATTAGAAGGAGAGACACTTAAAAGGAGAAATGGCATTTTAGGTAGAGGGGAAAGAAGAACAAGGTTAAGAATTCTGATATTTTGAAAAGTCATTTAAATGACTTGAAGTATAGGAAACTAGTAATACTGTAGTAAAGATGAGGCAGAAAGTAAGGTTGGGGATAGATCATGGAGATTTAAGGAAGGGACACCTTTAAGTTTTTTGAACTGGGAAGTAATAAAATATAAGCTGAATTTTAGGAAATTTAATTTGGCCATTATCAGGAGAATAAATTAACTGGATCAGAGTAAGCCACACAAGACTTAATAAGGTTCTTTTCTGGGGTACAAACACTGGAAATCAACATAGTAAGCGAGAGAGACATGACAGAGAGAAACTATAAAAGTTGGCAAGGGACTGATTTTCAGGGTGAGAGAGGAGAAGGTGTCAAAGATAATTATAAGGTTTCCGGAGAGAAGGATGATAATACGTAAATGGAAATGAGACTTGTCAAGAAGATAAGTTGCCTTCGGGCAAGAAGCAGTGGGTGCTGTTTTGATTAGAGCTTAGATAAACTAAAATGCCACAAAGTATAGAAATCATGGTTTGGACTTGTGTTACATGTGTCAGATGTTACCTGAGTCTTCCCTACATTTGTAGCTCCATTTTATTATTATTATTAAAGTGTGCAGGTAGAACTTAACACTCTTGGAAAATAATTCTCAGGACTTTAATAGCCCTGAGTCATATGATTCCCAATTAAGCCTAAGCCACCAAGAATCCTACTGATTGGCCAAGTTCAGATCAGAACTTATTGAGTGAAAGCAGGAAGACTGTACACGAGAGTGCATCACAAGACAGACAGAAATACACATTCTACTCAAACCATCTTCATCCTTTGTTTCTTATGTTATCCCACCAAGTTTCAAACAACTTTTAGAATATTATCACTGTCCGTGGTTGTATTCAGATATAATCACAGAAAATAACTGTTTAACAGATGAAATCTAAAACATTTTAAGCTACTAGTTTATAGACTGCCCATTCACAACCAAACACTGCATTTTAAATGGGGGGTGGTGGTGGTTGTGGTGGTATTATTGCCTTTTATATTTAAAAAAGTGTGTTATTACAACTAAATTGTTATAAAACACAATAAAAAATTGTGAAAAACTCAGGTCTAAGGAAGTGTCTTCTTTGTGGAAAAAATTACACACACACACACATATGTGTATATATGTGTGTGTATGTGTGTGTGTGTATATATATATATATTTTTTCTTTCCTCCTTTCCTTTTTTTCTTTTCTTTCCTCATATATATATATATATATATATATATATATATATTTTTTTTTTTTTTTTTTTTTTTCTAGTCTAAGCTAGGTTGAAATAATCTACCAGGAGGCTGCTCCTATGCAAGACAATGAGAAAAGATCTGGAATCTCACTATAATAACTGCAGGTGGTAAAGAAGCACTATTCATGGATTGCTGCTTTCTCCTAAAATAATTGAAAACCCAGAAACATACCCTAACAACTTAACTTATCACTTAAATCATATCCAGGGTTGGTTCATATAGGGAAAACCAGGGAATAGAGAGAAAGATTCTTCTCCTTAAGCAGCAATGCTCTCAACATGCACCAGGACGGTTGTCCTATTATAAACATTTTATCTCCTCCAAAGCTGAAGGGTATTTTATCCTTTGGGTTAATTAAAATGTAAAGTTTCCCTTTCCTTTACCCATTTTTTTCTACTACCATCCGTTCCATGTCATTTGCATATTTCAGTTGTCATTTGTTCCCTTTTTGTCTACTACCTTAGAATTTTGTATTTTTTAAAAGCTCATAATGTATATAATCCACCTTCTTCATGAATGTTCTGTGCCTTCCCTCATATAGCATATTGTGGCACTTCCATCAGTCAAAGGTGATTAAAATTATAGAAGGAATCAATATTTCCAATCACCATGCCTAGAGCTTGGGCAGCTGTCATTCAGGTGATTCGTAACACCTGTTAAGGTTGTTGGGCAAGTATATCATCCACAGCAAAGAGCACGAAATAATTAAATAGCAAGATCCTTTGTGAGAATGTATTTAAATGTGAGAATGTATTTAAAGTTTAACATAAAACATGTCAGGACCACTATGTTCTGTCCAATAGCAGTTCTGGATTTTTAAGGAAACGTTGAGGAATTTATTATGACCATTGTTTAAGATAATAAAAAATAACTTCTTTTCTACCTTCATCACTATAGCACAATACTTCAGGACAATAAGACATTCAGATTAGACACACACACACATATTATTTCAGAAATAGCAAATAAACAATAGTAGATATCCTGTAGAACACACCGGAGGCAGCAACTCTCTCTGGCAATAAAACTGATAAAAACTATACTTAAAATGAACTTTGAATAAATACATGAGCAAAGCATGGGAGTAAAACCCTGATACACAAGAGTACACCATTCCATGTAAACTGTCAGTGACCAGGGCCAGCATAGGACAAGAGCAATATACAGAGCACAAAACAATCCAAGCAAAGAAATCCACATAAAAAAGGAGAAAGAACATCTTAGTAACAGCAGGGTTTTTCTGAGAAGACCTCAGCCTTGACATCAGAACACCACAGTATCATGGTTGTTCTGTAAGGATCTGCTCATGGTAGCTGAATGACAGAATATGGAAAGATCTCATTGTGACGTAGGAAAAAAACAAAACAAAACAAAAACCCATTGTGCTTTGTCATAAATACGTAGACGGAGTGGTCCCTGTCAGTTCAATGCAGTCAAGATTTTTATATTGAGATTAGAAAATACTAGGTAAATTGCACTTAACACAGAATGTTGCTTTAGTAAAGCACAAAACTGTCTGAAACTAGGTTTACTTCAAGTGTGGATTATAAGAAAATGTAGGTCCATGATACTCAAAATGTTAGTTTTTTAAAAATTATAAATTGGTTTATCTAGGGAGCACTAAAATTATGAAAACTCTACCTATAAAGCTAAAATAACATATTATATATATATATATATATATATATATATATAGGTATCTTAGGAATTAAAAACAAAGGACAGATATAAATTTATTATTTCCTTCAGCCAATTATGATTATTTTGTTACTGACTCATTTTAAACTTCATGTCTTAAAATATTTGATTCTTTAGTTTTTACTTAGTTCTCTCCATTAGGTATTTTTCATGGTCTCTATAATCATCTGTTCCAGCATGTACTCACTTTCTCTTTGGAATGCTGTTGTTTCTTCTGACCATCTCTTTGTCACTGAGCCTGAATGCCATACTCATTTGCAAGTTTCTTCTAGCTAGCTCGCTCATTCATCTATCTGGTCATCTAAGGGATCTCAAATCTTTTGTTAAACATTGTTGAGAGAAAATAAATAATAAGTCTATAGTGATCTTTTTGGGTGTTGATTCACCTTCTACACCCTTCTTCCTGGACTAAATAATTGTCTTTTAAATTAAATTCATGAAGATAGAGTTCTCTGGTGGCTTAGTGGTTAGGATTCTGGGCTTTCACTGCCGTGGCCTGGGATCAGTCCCTGGTTGGGGAACTGAGATCCCGCAAGCTGTGTGGCAAAAATATCAAGAAAGATAATCACATTTTGCCATTCCCATGTTATTACTTATAGGCCATTAATTGATCCCTTCATTCTTTCAATAAATGTTATGGAACATTTGCTATATTCTTGAAATTTTTCTAAGTACGAATGATACAAAAATAACTGCAGTATAATACCTGTCCTCAAGGAGCTCACAACCAAATATAAAACACTCAAATTTTGTACAATGTAAATAATGAACCATATTCTTAATTAGGGAACACGTATACTGTTAAAAAGAAACTACAGGCCCAAAATGGAGTCACTTGTGCTAAGCCCATGTCACTAAACCAAGACTTGATTAATACGAAACCTAACTGTAGTCTCAAACTTCCCCAGGAATGTAATCTCAATTGGTCAGTCTAAATTCTCCTGGTCCGCACAAGTGAGGTAATCTGTCTTATAGACTTTCTTGTCCCCTAAAGGAAGTTAACCTTGCCTAAAATAATCCTTTGTCCTTTATGACTTCCTTGTCCCACAACCACTGTGACTTTTAAAATCTTTCTTTTCTATAGCTCTTTGGAGCTCCTTTCTATTTGCTGGATGGGATACTGCAATCATCTGAATTATTTAATAAAGATAGATCTTTTAACTTACTCAGTTGAATTTTGTCTTTTAGCAGATTTGGTGGCTGTGATGGGATTCAAAGCAAAATTCTGACAGCATTCAGGGATAACAAGAAACACAGGCATGGTACCCTGTGAACCATTGAGTTCACTGTCTTTCTCACCATTTGCAAAAGGTGTAAATAAAGTCCTTTCCATTCTGAGTTCCACTTTCTTTGCATTGATTTCCTCATCTAATTGGCCAGGCTTCACATGGCCGGTCAGCTTGAGCTGGCAGATGTTTCTGCTGGGAACCCAAGCCCCTAGACTATATTTTGGACCACAATTTTCAAGGTTTTGAGTGGGACTCCCCAGTCCTTAATTCTATCCCCAGATCCATATGGGAACTGTTAGTGGCAGTGTGCAGTTCCCCATTTAATGTGAAGAACAGTCCGAAGTTATCATTTGTTGAGATCTTCAATCCTTTCCCAGTACAAGGTTCCACAGTAGGGAATTAGTGTTGCACACAGCATCTTTTTTTGACCAGGATGCAGTAACACCTCTTGGTTAATGCTGATATATTAGGGTGCGAATGTTTGTTTTATGTAAATAAAGGCTAATTGCTAATGGGAAACTTGAAGTCAAAGAAGCCAGAAAAATTGGTGGGCATGGATTGAACATTTAAGAGCTGTTAGAACACTTGCCACCAAAGTTCCCATGTTAGGTCACAGAATGGTTTAGATGGACCTTAGATCACCTGCCAATCTCAAGAAAATTTCCATGCAACAAGGTATACTGTAAAATATAACACAGTTTCCAACAAAAAATCCAGCAAAAAATCCCTCTTAGGTATTAGCTTGGTTCCAAGAGACCCAAATTAGATTTTTTAAAATATGTATAATAAAAAAGGGATCCTTAAAATCCAAAGAGTAAAGTGTGCCATCTTCCAGCATCCCTGCTTATTTTATGTCTAAGAACTTCAGCCCTGAAAGCTATAAATACCTTTAAAACATGGCCAAAATCTTAATAAAGACAGCCTAGAATTTTGTGTCCTGAGAACTTGGCTCAGCAACCATCAGGTTGGAGGCCCCAAAATATGGCTGGACAGATATGTGGGTTGAACTCCAGTTGTAAACTCCAGTTGAACTCCTACCAAACTGCTGCCAGCCCTCAGGGGAATTTATAATCTAGAATTACCATGCCATGAGGTAACTGGATAATTACCAATTATGAGGAACATAACATTATGAGGAATGTTCCAATTAGATAAAAGTGTTTAAGAAGTACAGAAAGTAGGTGTTCCCAAATTAACCAAACAGAATGGATACTAATTTAATTGGTATGCAGAAGCCTCCAAAATAGCTTCATTGAAAGATTCATCGCAAAAGGCAAATGAAAAATTAGATATAAGAGGTACCTGAACACATTAAGACTTATGCAACTCCTAATGCTTCCCTTTATCTTCCTTTACTTGGGTACTCAGTCTAGTAATCCTTTTTCTGAATTGTCTGTCCACTCTGAAGAGACTACAAGACCATAAACAAAATTTTGCCAATTAACAGCCTTATAGACACCTTCATGATAAGACTTTGAGGGAGTTTTCTGGTAAACTGCTAAGTTATTCCATTAAACAGACAAGGGGAATCTAAAATTAATAAAAAACCTTTCCAAATTTTGATAAATACTGAAGCTACAGATGGGATTCTGGAAAAACTGGCAGAAGCCAGCCAAGGGTGAGAATTTTTACCAGAACCAGCCCTTTCAGATTTCTGTCTGTAGTACCTGGTAGAAAGAAAGAAATAGAATATCTTTTGCACCCTTTTTGGGGATGTCTTTTGAGTCCAAGGGTGGTTTAATGCTGCCAAAAATACTTACTGTTTGTCCCATCTGAAAACTGACAAGGTATTTGACAGGATTTAATAACTGTATAATCAGATATTTGGCTAAACTGGAAATATTCAGAGCCTGATAGAAATTTTTTTGGCCTCCTCCCCTAAGCTAAATGTACCCAGAGGGAAAGAGAAAACTTCTAAAGCCCTTGTAAAAGGATTTACGGATGGATCAACCTATGATGTCATAAGTTGCAAACCAATGCTTCGAGGAATTAAAAACAACTGTCCTTATCTTACAAATCTCTGCAAAACCAGAAATGCAGATCAAGACACAGTTCAAGGTCCACCTATATCTTTTTACCAATCCTCAAACGTCCCCTATTTATTTAAAAAGGCTTTTAAAATCCTGGCCTTAGAATACCAAAGTCCTTCTTGGTGGAACTTACATTCTCTGAGATGTAATATTTACCTAGTCTTCTCCAGGAACTCTTATCTACACCATCCCCAATTCCTAAGACTGAAGAGGACTGAAAAAGAGAAGGAAAAAAAAAGGGGCTTTAAAAAATATTTAAACTGTTTCTCAGCTTCCATAAGATTATTTGTTACGGACAAATACAAATCTTATGTATCTTTCCCACAAATAGTAGAAAAAGCTTTAGCAACCTGAACAGGTAAACTTAACTTATGCCAGCTGTTCCTGCATAAGCTAGTGAGTTTTGCATTATCATACTCGACTCATGGCTAATATTTTAAAATAAAACTATAGTCTCTGCATCTGTCTGTATGTTTATGTGTGTCTATATATATGTGTCATAGATGTGTGGTATTTTCTACCTTCAGATGGTATTCCCAAAATTAATTTCTAAAAAGAGCTCTAGGGACTTCCTTGGTGGTCCAGTGGTAAAGAATCTGCCTTCCATTGCAGGGGATGTGGGTTTGATCCATAGTCGGGGAACTAAGATCCCACATGCCTCAGGGCAACTAAGCTCTCACGCCTCAACAAGAGAGCCCATGTGCCAGAAACTACAGAGCCCATGCGCCCCGGAGCCCATGTGCCACAACTGGAGAGAGAAAACCCATGTGCCAGAACTAGAGAGAAGCCTGTGCAGTGCAACGAAGAGCTGGTGCACCGCAACTGAGACCTGATGCAGCCAAAAAAATAACAAAGAAAATAAAGAAAATAATAAATACATATTAAAAACAAATTGTTCCTCTAAAAGGAGCTCTACTTAATTAGTTTAAAGAAAATAAAACTGTTTATATAAATTAAACTCTCAGAAATAGAAACTAACCCACGTTTTTCAGGTTCACATAATCTAAAATAATGTTTAGTAAATGAAACTAATCTAAGTTATTGGTTTAATTAAAAGAGGCATGTCTTTACTTACCAGCATTAAATATAATATTTTTACTCTACCTAGGCTCAGGTCAAATTAGTCCAGGTTATCTCTTAAAAAAAATTTGTCAGCAAGAAAAATATTTTGGGATGGTTGCTGACTTTGTCTAAGGTCTCTTAAAGTTTTCATGGGTAGTCTAAACATAATTGTTAAGAACAAGTATATTAAATAGATCTGTAAGTAGGATAAAAAGTTTATAGCTGAACTTTTTCAATAGTTTCCCCAAATCTTTTTGGTAACCTGAAACCTTAAAGTTTTGCTAAGCTAAATTAAATCATTAAATATCTGGATCATTTCCAAATAAAATACTGAAACATTAATTACTAGACATAGATTTGTCTATTTTTGTCTCTTATTACAGAGAAATTAAAGATACCTTTGTATTTGTTAGTAAAAATATCTTGTACCACATTGAGAAATTTACAATGAAAAAGCATCTTTATAAAATAAATGTAGATTTAAATTTATTAAGTGAATGAGTTTCAATATCAAAGTAAGCTGGTATAAAATCAGAATTTGGTTTTCTCTCAATTAAAAAGACAAAGTTTAATTGGATATTTGGCCTACTCTTAATAAGCGATTTTAAGTAAAATATAAAGTAAAAATATAAAATAAAAAGTAAAGTAAAATATTTTCTTTACATCTTAAAATAATCTGCCTAGAAAACAAAAATCTTGTGTCTTGTCAAAATAATTACCTATGTTCCATGTTGTCTTTGACTACTTAGGTAAACCTAGTTCTCTTGATACTAAAAGAGCTAAGTTTTTCTCAGAACTGTGTAACCTTCTATATTTGCCTGTGAAGTGTTACTTTGGTTAAATAGTTAACTAAGTATTGTTGCACAGTGACCTATGTTTCTATTTGACCAAGTGTTTTAAAATCTTTTTGATATTCTTGACAAACTTCCCAAAAACATAATTCTAAAGGAAGACTTTTTGACCTCAAACTAACTTTGGGATTTTCTAGAGGGTCAGTGGAACATCTCAAAAGATTTGTTCTCTCTCCTTATAAAAAAAGAGATGTTAAACTAATTAGGATAATTTAATATGTTAAAGTACGTGGGACCATTGTCAAATAAGAAGTAATACTAAGCCTTCTTAATGTTATAACTGTGTAGATGTATGTTATAAGTGTTCCAGAAATTGTGTTAAATTCCTGAAAGTCTAATATGTCCTGTTATAATGTTATCAGTCATACTTCCAGTTATTATCTTAAAATTTTGTATGTCAGAGAAATAACCAAATTTCCTTATCAATTTTATTGTAATAAAGTCTCATTAGATCTTTAACAATGGACATTTTTAAGTCTTTTGTCATTTACAAACAGTTATTGTTTTATTCTGATACTTTACAAAAATGTTTCTGCAAAAGTACTTCATCTTCTTGAAGATTAAAGAAAAGGATTTCAACAAGTATAGATTTTTGATAATTTTAACTCATAAAACTGAACTGAGTAAGGGTTTCCAGAACTAATGGAAAACTGGATTCAAGCAGAGGAAGAATTAATAACAGGGGGCTGAATGAACTGAGGAAGATGATAATAATTCGTATTACTTTTTGTTTGAAACATTGCTGGTTACTTAATGTTTTCTTTTTCCAGATTTAAGAACACTTTTTCTCTTAAGCTATCTATGAATTATAGCAATTTGTTAAAACATACCTTTATAGATTAAGATAAACCATTTACTTTTTTGCCCAAACTGATCCCTCCAAAATTCAGAAGAGCTTGAATATTCTTTTCAGATACAGTTAATGATCTGCATAGGCTGAATAATAATCTGTTCTCCTTGTAACAGGACTTGGAAAAATTGACGTGATACCTTTTTTACAAGGTTCTAACAAGGCAGTAGTTTTAAAAAGAGCTTATATGGTAAATCACTTTTCTTGCTGCAGTTATGAACATAATCAGGCCAAGTTTAATGCATACAAATCAGTTTTACTATGACTATGTTTGGAAAAAAATGGGGTAACTATAGAGAAAAAATTTTTTTGTTGTTTGCACCTTTGTACATATTAGATTATAGTTGTTTTGTTATATACCTATAACCTGAACTGGATCCTGAATTCTTCTAGTTTCCTCAAATATCTGACTATGACTCTCCAGACGAACACTTCCAATTTTCTTCTCCCCCTCCTGATTTTGAATCATTAAGAACAAATACTCCTCTTGAATCTCCTTGGAAGGGACTATATACATCATCCTCCCTACCCAGATGGCAGCCAAACTTCAGGGATTTGAACATTGGATAAATATCTCACAACTGAAGAAGGCTCCATCTGACAATTGGCCCTATACAAATGCTGGACTCCTTCAAATCAAATTGACTAGGAAGAGAAGTAGCTAACACTAAGGTAGACTGCTTCCTCCCAAGACGCCAGATCAAGACTTCATACATTAAACATGAAACCGTTTTTTCTTCTGTTTCTTTCCTTTACTCTGGCATTGGCCTGGGATGATAACACCATTATACCTCCCAGGCCATTGCTAATGGGGTTAACCTCTATAATTTAGAACAACTTTTTATTTCAGGCTAGGAGAAAACCTAACTGGTCCCTGGCTTGAATGGGCAAATGTAACAATCTCTACAAATGAATTAATTACCAGTGTCAGCTTACTGGAAATGGTTTGTGCCCCAACAGTATTTATCTTTGTCTATGGTGGTTATCATTCTCCTTATTAATGCCCAGATAGCTGGTGCATAGCCAGGCAATGTCTTAGGTTATCTAACTGTGCTTCTAATTTTCCTAAAAATGAACAAAGCCACCTCATTGGTTGACTCCCCTAGAATTACATCATTGAGTTAGAAAGGATTTACCAGGAGGCAGTCATGACTCAGGATTTGCTCCTTTTGGCAGGGCTATACTTCACTGGTTAGGAGTAAATGTAAGTGAAAATATGATCAGAAACCTCTACTTAACTCTTGAAGATATTGCAGAAACTGTTGCTAAGAGCTGCCTCCCCCAAAAAATCTCTAGATTCTCTGGTCAACATTGTTTTTATAATAGAACAGTCTTTAATTATCTATTAACTGAGCAGGGAGGTGTCTGAGTTGTAGACAACACCACTTGATGCACCTAGATTAACATTTTTGGGGGAACTGAAACTCAGTTACATAAGATCACTGTGCAAGCCACTTGGCTTTCACTGGGATCTTTCACTGGGATCTTTCTTTGATTTACTTGATTGTGACTGGTTTGTGTATTGGGGACCATGGCTTTGAAGTGCACTCCAAACATTGGAAATTATCCTGTTTATAATAGCCATCATAATCTCTCTGGTGCACTGTATTCTCTCAAGAGCTTTAAATGCATATTTCCATCTGAAAATGATATCCCCAAGACTGGAACATCAAAAAGGGAGTGGAGAATTACTGACTTAAAAATTGTAAGCCCAAAGTCATAACCTGTGAATATTACAGAGATTAGACAAAAAATGTCATGACCTGAGAATACTACACACAAAATCAACAAAAGCTATGAGAACTACAGAGCTGTAGCTGAGAGTGGCACTAATGCCTTAATTTTTTATCACATCTCTCAATTAAGCTTAGAGTCTGATCAAAAGGGGGGAATTGTTAAAAAGAAACAATGGGCCCAAAATGGAGTTACTTGTGCTAAGCCTGCATCACCAAACAAAGACTTATTACCTAACCTAACTGCAGTTTCAACTTTCCCCAGGAATATAATCTCAACAGGTCAGTCTGAAACTTCCTGGTCAGCACCAGTGAAGTAATCTGCCTAATAGACGTTTTTGTCCCCCAAAAGGAACGTGACCTTGCCCAAAATAATCTTTTTTGACTTGGTTTCTTCAGTTGACCTCTTTATATAGGATTAAACAATTATAAACGATAATGGAAAATAGTTTCTAACAATTTGGTAAATTTATTGAAGTAAAAAGGAAAAGGCAAAGTCAAATAAAGCATATATATATAGATGTGTGTATGTGTACGTGCATAGCATGTGCAAGTGCATGTGTATGAGTGAATGTGTATGAGTATAAACTAAAAAATAGAGACAGATTTCACATGTATTTGAGAGAGAGATTAAATATTCATAACGTGGAAATAATTATAACTATTATTTTCTTTTTGAAAAACTAGTTTTGTCTCTGACTATAAAATATATGTTTTAAACAAAATGCCACAGTGAAGTTAAATTACATTGGGTCTTACAAATAGATTTATTCATTCAACAAACATTTATTGAGCACTTCTGGCGGCCAGATACTCTAAAGGATAGCATATGTAGTCTTTAAGATATAAAAGCTACTGTTTTATTACTGATTCTTTTTGGTCATTGCTGGTAAAGGGGAGCAGAATTTGTCACCCTCAAATATGCCTATTTGGCATAAGGATTATTTTAAGCTGATTATTTTTAAGAAACAGCAAACACAAGAAAAGCACTAAAAGCTTAGTAGAAGTTACCTTTTGTAAGAAACATTTACATTTTTAAGAGAAATCTCCATTCATAAGGTTGTCTCCCTCTCTGTACCAGAAAGAGAGGAATGACCAAATCTCTAGAACTTATCAATGGCGAAGGCAATGACTTAAATCTGCATAACAACCATACCCTCATTTATTGTGCTTTTCCTGATAGTCTCCAAAAACTGGATCCCCCATCCCCCAACATCTTCTTTTGTCTTTAGCTGGACATGGTACTTAAGGTGGTGACTTGGGCCATTTTGGGGAGTTACTTAGTTTTCCCGAGTTTCTCCCATGCATATGGGAGGTATACATTGTTATTAAACTTCTGTTTAATAATTGTTTTCTCCTATTAATCTGTCTTTTATTACGGGGGGGCGGGGGTGGTCTCAGCCAAGAACCTAGAAGGGTAGAGGGAAAATTATTTTTCTTCTTCCATACTGGTGCAACACAATTCCGTCTTCTCTCTATATAATGGTGTGTGTGTGTGCATCTCCACACGAACATTGTATGTAACATATCTCATCTTTCTAATTTTGAGGACCAACAGAGGAACTAGTTCCCTGATGAAAATATGCTCTCCTTACCCTCTTCATTCCCTACTAATCACCACTACCCAAAATATTTGGTTTGGTGGTTTGTCTTTTGTTCTGAGACTAGGATATCTTTGCATTGAAAAATGTCAATGGGGATGAGGATTTTTTTAAATGGAGTACTGAAGGAAGGGAGGGATGAATAGGCACAGCACAGAGGACTTTTAAGGCAGTGTAACTATTCTATATTGTACTGTAATAGTGGATACATGCCGTGATACATTTGTCAGAACTATAGAAGGTACAACACAAAAAAGTGAATCCTAATGTAAACTACGGACTTGCAAGATGTTAGTAATAGGGGCAACTGAGTAAAAACAAAAAGTAGTGCTGAACTACTTTTCTTGGGCTCCAAAGTTTCAAAGTTCATAGACAGCAGGGTTTCTAAAACACAGTTTCAAATAAAAATCACCTAGGGAGCTTGAAACAATTTTAATGGCTAGGGCAATCATAAAACTGGTAATGTCATAATTCTGGGGGTGGTGCCCAAGTAGGTAGATTTACCTTAACGTTCTCTAATGTTAAGTCAAGGTTAGAATTACCAATATAAGAAAATCATGTCATAATTAAAGGCATTTAAACCACTGTAGTGGGTAAATATTTTGTTAAAAGTCATACAGGACTTTGTCAAATTAAAAGAACATTATGTACTTGTAATTTATATATTAATGTGAAGAAAGTATGAAGGACCATTTTTTCTTCCTTTGCACCTGGGCTCTAGTAATTGAATATAATAAAACTTAAGTTTAAATCTTCCAATTATGTTGGTCTAACAGTACTTTTAAAACCACCTCTGACAGACTGAATGAGACCACTGAAACAGAAAAATAACAACAATGACAACAGTAGAAATTCAGGAAACTGTCCCAGTAAAATTCAGTAAAATGATGTGTGAGCAAATTAAACTGCTACTTCAAATTGGTCAGGATTTGGCCTAGCACATAGTTCTTTGGAATTCAGTAGAGCAGTAAGCTAATTATTTCATGCATATGTAGAGTTCTCCCTATATCAATTATTTTTTCTTCACTTACTACTGTGTTTTCTTCAAAAAGGTTTCTTAAGACATTATATATTCTCTACTCTTAAGTTTTCTGATGTGTCTATAAGTCTACTTTATTAAGTCATACAATGTGGTTTTACCACATTGTATGAAGGAATAATAATCAAGGAATCAAGGAATAATATTCCTTGATTATTCTTTAAAATAAAAAATCATACTGTTCTCTTATGTACACTACAATTGAAGCTTTTTACTTTTCATTTCATTCTTTTTTCTCTTTGGTAAAAAAAAGTTTTAATCAACCATCTCCTACTGAATTTTTCATTTTGTGTAATACTAGAACATTTGTTTAGAATGAAAGAAGAGACATTTTTCTGGTATGGTAGTTACACTTTATTTTTAACTTATATTTATTCATTTGCTAAGTGGCAGTGCTAACAACATACCTACACCTTCAGCACATTTCATAAAACTGCTAGTCTCTCATTTGTAAACTTCCAGCCGAAAATTTGTAAAGCAAGTGGAAAAAAAACACAAAATATATTATATATATATATATATTTTTGTGTGTGTGTGTGTGTGTGTGTGGTACACGGACCTCTCACTGTTGTGGCCTCTCCCGTTGCAGAGCACAGGCTCCGGACACGCAGGCTCAGTGGCCATGGCTCACGGGCCCAGCCGCTCCACGGCATGTGGGATCTTCCCGGACCAGGGCACGAACCCATGTCCCCTCCATCGGCAGGCAGACTCTCAACCACTGCGCCACCAGGGAAGCCCAGGACACACATTTTTAAAGTGATGAATTACTGACAAGTAAAGAAAATGTGAAGTTGCAGTGAATGCGTAGTTGCGAAAAAGAGCTCTGATCTACAATGCTTGCTTTCATAACTGAAGAAATGCTCATCTCCTGTGGGTGGGATCATCCTCGTTCTTTCTGTACATTACAGGTGATTAGAACTAGATGTCCCTCTACACAAGCTGAGGATATTGAATTGTTGAATAAAAATATGTTTAAATAAGATATACTTTGAGAGCCACACTTTTAGGAATGGAAAAAGTAGATGGAGGGTAAGGGCAGAGATGGAATGGGAGGTGGTAGATGTGAGAGAAGTGATGAGGTAAAGAGAAGTAGGGATGGGTCAGAAGAGGAAGGGAGAGAAGGTGAAGATTGGGGTGGAGATAAGGCAAGTGGGGAAGGGGAGACATAGCAGGAAACACAGAGGTGAGACTATGGGGAGAGGAGACAGTAGAGAGAGAAGAAAAGGGTGAGGTGGAGATGCAAGGAGATAGGAGGACAAGCTGAGCATTTAATTATGAGACCATATGCTATAAAGCAATATTGGCAGCAAAAATGACAAGACGTGACGTCAAGACATGACTTTGCAAATCCTTTGGCCCAACTCCAATCTTTTGTGTCACTAAGATGTTTCTTAGTTTGTAGCTTGTATCAGATGTAGAGAAATTAGGAAAACTTTTTTTGTTTTAAATTCAAGAAGATCCCATATCCACTAGTATGGGTGCTGCTATACATGAGCACAAGTTAAATTTGAATAAATTGTAAATGAATAAAGTAGAAATCTGGGAGTGATTGTGTTCATTTGGAGTTTGAATTTAACATCAATACAAAGAAAGGTATTAAGCTAAGCTTCCATGTATGACTCTATATGAATATTTTATGGTCAAGAAATGACAGGTTCAACATTTTTTGATTCATCGATGTCACTTATTATGTAATATCGATTATATATATACATACATAGGTAATATGTATTAAAGAAAGGTTATGATTTATTCAAATGTCATCTAATCCTGAAGGTATCCTTTTTAGGATGTGGAAGTCTCTGAAGAATACTAAATATACTATTTATAACATTAAATATAAGAGTTTAAAATACCGGTAAAAGAGTCCTCTCTTTGGGTCAATTACATTTCTTCCTACTATTATTCACAAATGCTTAAACACTTCCAACATTCTTCAGAAGCCTGGAACACCAAATGGAAATTCAAGTTCCATATGGGGGTATGACTGCAGATGTTGAATTGCTACTGCTTAGAATCACTTTTATACCTTGGGCCACTTATTCTTTATAGTCCACATGCTGAAGCAAATAATGCATTTGGAGGAATGTGTACTTTATTTCTGTCATAACCTGATGGAAAAGAAGATATGAGCCAGGTGTGGGTGAGGGAGCTTTGTTGACCTGGGAGAGGCCTTCTGTGAACACGAATTGTTAGTCCTAACAAGGACTCAGGGCTGAGACCCAGGCTCACTGGAGAACTAGAGAGGCTCATGGACCCAGGGGAGGGCCATGGGAAGGCTGAAGCTGAGAAGTTCCAGATGGTAAATGTAGGCAGTAAGGATATTTCTAAGAAGAAGCAGCTGGCCACATAGAAAGGGTAAAGATCTATGAGCAATAAATCTAGATGTACAAGTTAACTCTTAGAATAGGGATTAGGTATCTGAGCAGAGAAAGAAAGCCAAAGAGACTGCCTTTGTGAGAGAAGCAAGACATATGTGCACAGTAGCCACTGAAGCCTTCCTCTTTTACTTACTAGCCAGATCACCCTGGGCAAGTTACACATTCTCAGTTTTGTCATCTATTAAATGAGAATGAAACCTAATGGGGTTGTTGGAAAACTTAAATGAGGTAACATTTGTGATATTGCTTTGTAAACTGTTAAGCTCTTTTACAGATGCCATTTATTTTTAGATAAGTGCAAATTTCTTCACAGAGATGAAAGAATTTATGTGAAAAAGCTAATTTTATGTGTTAGCATTCTGAGGGAGGAGCAGCTGATTAACTTTTTAAATTAATCTTTTATTTTGAGATAACTGTGGGTTCATATGCAGCTGTAAAAAATAATGCAGAGAAATCTCACATTTTTGACGCTGTTTCTCTCAAAAGTCATGTCTTTCAAAACTATAGTACAAAAGGACAACCAAGATAATGAAAAAATGATACATTCAAGACACAGAATACATCCGTTGCCATGAGGATCTTTGGTGTTGCTCTTTTATACCACACCCACCTCCTTCCTACAATACACTTCTATCTCCATTCCTGACCCCTGGCAATCATTAAACTGTCCTCCATTTCTATAATTTGTCATTTAAAGAATATTATATAAATGGAATCATGGGATTGCCTTTTTCTACTCAGCATTTGGTGCAACAGGAATTCTCATTCATTGCTTTTGGGAATACAAAATGGCCCAGAAATCTCAGAATATAGTTTAACAGTTTCTTACAAAACTAAACACACTCTTGCTATACAATCTAGCAATCATACTTCTTGGTATTTACCCAAAAGAATTCAAAATGTATGTCTACATGTTTATAGAGACTTTATTCACAATTGCCAAAACTTGGACACAACATATTCTTCAGTAGGGGGAATGAATAAATAAGCTGTGGTACACCCAGATAATGGAATATTATTTGGCCCTAAAAAAAAAAGCTATCAAGCTATGAAAAGACATGAAGAAAACTTCATGTTTCAGGTTGTAGGCTTCTGCAGTGCTCTGTTCCAGATATATGGGACGCTAAAAGGAAACTCAGAGAACTCATCACCTTCTAAATCCACAAGTCCTAAGGTTACTAAACTTTCTGCTTTTCAGTGTCTTGCTGTTTATTGTTGTGTTATGTCAAGGGATTTTTAGTTGTAAGGTCAGTATCTGGGAGAAGTGGAACTACTGATTCTTGGTCGAAACAGTTGATTAACTTTTAAGAACCAATATTTCAACTCCTTTTTTGGAATAGAGCAGTTTATAATCTACACAGTTTTCTCAATGCCCAGGTAACATCTGTATTCAGAACTTATGGGAACAGTATTTGATTCTTTAATCCTCTCACTTGTTTCTGACTGCCATTGTCTGTAATGGTCAGTTTTTGGCTGTTGCTTATGATTCACTCTTAGAGTTATGTCCATTCCCTTTTGACCTTTCAGTGTTAAGTAGCTTTTATAATATTGTCTTTACACAATACTAAAGCTTTCCTAATAGTTGAAATCTGGGATATTTTTTCTCAAATTCTTTTATTTTGAACTATAGATTTATAGTACTGATTTGTAATCACCTTGACTATGCTTAATGTTCTCTTATTTGGATTCACCTTAACTCAGTAAATTTGAATGTTAAAGTGGGAATGTGAAGATAAAATGTGTTAATGTGCTGCATGTTCTTTATAAAAAATCCTAAAAATATATTTATGATTCCTCTGTTTCTAACAAATAGATTTATTTTAAAAGAGACAAGAAAATGTAGCATCCAGTATAGAAATTTCACAAAGATTTTCATTTAAGTAAATGTGTAGTTGATCCGTGAAGTAGATTTTTGTGCTTGGTCTTAATTTTTGCATAGGGAATTGTTGAACCCAGAATTCACCACTGAAACCAAGATTACACAGAAAGAATACAACTAGATTACCTCAAAAAATATTTGTTTCAGATGTATAATGAAGGCCAATATTTCCATGGTATTACAGAACAGAATTAAAATTATGAACACATTATGTTTGGTAATGATTGGTATTTCTTATCAGACCCCACCAAAATATTGTATTTCTTTTTGTCAAGATACTCAAAACTATTCTCTTTAAGCATGCATCATACAGCAATTGTACACAATATCACCTTTTATTTTTGCATATCCCCAGAAAGATGGTGGTCTTTCAATTTCAGCAATAGCTAAACTCTTTTTTTTTTTTTTGTACCTGAGGGAAAGGGGAATGATTAACTGTATAAAAGGAATATATCTTCTATCTCCTATCCCAGTGGTTTTTGAAACTTGTCTGCACATTAGAACCAACTGGAAACTATCAAGAAACTCATGTATGGATGCACTTCTGGAGATTCTGCTGTAACAGCGGAGCCTGGGCAGGAGTGTTGGTAATGGCTTTCCAGGAAATTCTAGGAGCACTGATTCATCTCTTGCATCTTGTAGGTGTTACATCTGTAATTATCTTCATTAAATAGAAATGAATCAGATTGAAATATTGATATTTTAGGAAGTATACATGTGCTTGCTATCAATAAGTATAACTGAATTAGCTGTGTTATTAAAAAAAACAAAATGTTATTTTAAATAAGGAAAAATAATTTGAAGTTCAATAAAAAAAATCCAATTTTAGCACTTATATGTGCCTACTCATCACTGTAATTTGCAATCAAGATAGATCTTTATTGTACAAAAAAACAGGTTGTCTTCCATTCTCATTTACTTTTTTCTTCTTTTTTCTCCCTAGGATGTTTATTTAGAGATTCTTACACTCTTTAGATATTCTCCACATAGCACTGCTGAATGTGATATACTATAGCTTTCTAAGGGTCTATTAAGAATTACAGGAACACATGTGGATTAAATCCATATAGCTGGGCGCAGTACGGAGTGACTCATTTAATCTTGTTGTAAGCAACCATTTTGGAAGTCAAGATAGTTCAGGAACTTGGAATCAGACACAAATGATAAATATAAATTCAGATTCTTCCTCATGCAACTACTTAATGACACAAAGCCATTTGCCTCACTAGGACTTAGTTTCCTAGTTCAGTAAATTGATGTAGTAACCTCTCAGAGACTTGGTTCATACTGACCTCTTAAGATGGTAAATTCCCTTGACCATGCAAATTGATATATGAATGCTATATAGTGGAACTGTCACTGTATCTTTTCTCTCTGAGAAATGGCCCCTATGATGGATATTTACCAGAAGTTTTAAAAAAATATTGCCCAATTTAACCAAATTATTGGTAAAGACAACTAAGGATCTGCCATTTCCAAAGCAATGCAGTGTATATAAGCATACCCTCAAGCAATATAGTATTAGTTCCATGCTCTCACTAGTTTATACTATAATTAAAGAGACAAGAACATATAAGCAGCAAATAACTAAAGGTGGAATGCATTGTATGTAATTAACAGGGTGAATTTAATAGAAGACGCAATGTTTTTCTATTGCTACTTTGTGTAACAAATTACCACAAACCTAGCGGCTTAAAACAATGCAAATTCATTATCTTAGAGTTCTGGAAGTCAGAAGTCCACAATACGTCTCATTGTGCTAAAGTCATAGTGTCAGCAGGGTTGTGTTCCTTTATGGAACTTCCAGAGGAGCATCTGTTCCTTTCCTTTTCCCACTTCTAGGGGCCACATGGTTTTCTTGGCTTATGGTCCCCTTCCTCTATCTACAAAGCCAACAACATCAGGATGAATCCTCATCATTCTGCCATCACTCTGTCTCTCTCCTCTGCCTCCTTCTGCCACTTATAAGGACCCCTGTGATAACACTGGGCCTACTTGGAAAATGCAGGATCACCTCCCCTCTCAATGTCAGCTGATTAGCAACCTTAATTCTATCAGTAACCTGATTCCCCTTTGCCATATAACCTAACATATTCATATTTTCCAGGGATTAGGCTATGAGCATCTTTGGCAGTGGAGGGGAGCGTGGAGGAAGGATCTGGGGACATTATTCCATCTACCACAAAAGGTGTGTGAGAAGGAGCATTGGGCTGGAGAAGAAGGTCTATATAGAGGAGAGGAAGATGCATCTGAGGAAGTATTTTAGGATCAAATTGTTGAGGTTCTGAAAGACAAACGGAGGATTTTAGAATTTATCTAGAAGATCATTAGAAATGTCTGGCTGAAGAGAGAAATGATCAAAGCAAGCAAAATAAGAAGGTGAAGGAAAAAGCACTGTGCAAGTAAAATAGGAAGAAAAGTAGACCAGATGCAGGACACCAGTCCTGGGCTCTGGCTGTGGTTCAGGTGTCTGATGGTAATGACTTGGGCCAGTGTGATAGAAGCAAGAATCGTTGATAGAATCTGGCAGATAAGATGTGAAAATATACATGCCTCTGATGTTGCAAACCTGGGAAAGTAGAAAAGTTGTTTGCACCATTTATAGAAGTGAGGGAGTTATTTTGTAATGAGGAAAATCATTAGAAGAAAGAATTCTTTACAGAAAACATGAAAGATAAGTAAAAATGTCACAAATCCCATTAAAAATATTCCATGACCAGCTAAGTATTTTTTCAATTAAGACTACAGTATATATTTTTTAGAAAGAAGCTTGATGTTTACAGCAAAATTGAGAGAAAGATACAGAAATTTTCTGTATACTACCTGTCCCCACACATATATAGCCTCCCCCATTATCAACATCCTTCACCAGAGTGGTACCTTGGTTACAATTGATGAACCTACACTGACATATCATAATTACCCAAAGACCTTAGTTTACATTATAGTTCACTCTTGGTGTTGTATATTCTGAGTTTGGACAAATGTATGACGTGTACTCATCATTATGTTACCATACAGAGTGTATTCACTGCCCTAAAAGTCCTCTCTGCTCCACCTGTTCATCCCTTCACTCTACTCCCTGCAGTCTCTGGCAACCACTGATCTTTTCAATCTCTCCATAGTTTTGCCTTTTCAAGAATGTCAAATGATGGGATCATACAGGATGTAGGCTTTTCAAATTGGCTTTTTTCATGTAGTAATAAGTTCTTTTTACTGTTGAATGACATTAATTATCTGGATGAACCACAGTTTATTTATCCATTCATGTACTGAAGAACACCTTGGTTGCTTCCAAGTTTTGGCAATTAAATAAAGCGTTAATTAAATTTAGCAATTGAATGAAACTGCCATAAACATCTCTGTACAGGTTTTAGTGCAGACCAGTTTTCAGCTCTCTGGATAAATACCAAGGAGTACTATTTGCTGGACCATATGGTAAGAGTATGTTTAGTTTTGTAAGAAACCTCTAAACTACCTTCCAAAGTGGCTGTACTATTTTTCATACCCACCAGCAATGTACAGAATGCCCATTGCACCACATTCTCATTGGAATTTAGTGTTGTCAGTGTCCAGATTTCAGACATTCTAATAAGTGTGTAGTAGTATCTTATTGTTGCTTTAATTTGCATTTCCCTGAAGACATATAATATGGAGCCTCCTTTCATAGGCTTAGTTGCATTCTTTGCATATTCTTTGGTGAGATGTCTGTGAAGGTCTGTGATCCATTTTTTAAGCCAGTAGTTTGTTTTCTAATTGTTGAATTTTAAGAGTTCTTTGTACTTTTTGCATAACAGTCCTTTATCAGATATGCCTATTGCAAATTTTTTTCATATCCAGTCTGTGGCTTGTCTTCTCATTATTCCAATTTGCCTTTCACAGAGCAGAAGTTTTTTTTTTTTTAATGAACTATAGCTTATCAATTATTTCTTTCATGGATTGTATCTCTGGTGTTGAATCTAAAAAGTCATTACAATACCCAAGGTCACCTAGGGTTTCTCCTATGTTATCTTGCAGTAGTTTTATACTTTTGTGTTTTACATTTAGGTCTATGATCCATTTTGAGTTAACTTTTGTGAAGGGTGTAAAGTCTGTGTCTAGATTTACTTATTTGCATGTAGCTGTTTAACTGTTCCAACACTTTTGCTGAAGAGACTATCTTTGCTCCATTGCACTCCCTTTGCTTCTTTGCTAAAGATCAATTGACTATATGCATGTGGATCTATTTCTGGGCTCTCTATTCTGTTCCATTGATCTATTTGTCTGTTCTTTCACCAAATACCACACTATCTTGATTACTATAGCTTTATATTAAGTGCTGTTATCAGGTAGTGTTAGTCTTCAGAATTCATTCTTTTCCTTCAGTACTGAGTTGACTATTCTGGGTCTTTAGCCTCTCCTTATAAATTTTATGATCAATTCGTTTGTGAATTAACTTGCTGGGATTTTGAATGGGATTGTATTGAAACTGTAGATCAAGTTGAGAGGAACTGACATCATGACAGTATTGAGTCTTCCTATCCATGAACATGGAATATCTATTTTTTTAGTTTTTCTCTGATATCTTTCATCAGATTTTTGTAGTTTTCTTCATATAGATCTTGCACATATTTTTGTTCGGTACATACCTAAGTATTTCATTTTTGGAGTGCTAATATTCAATATAAATGGTATTGGGTTTTAAAATGTCAAACTCCACTTGTACATTGCTACCATGTAGGAAAACAAATGACTTTTATAAAGTAACCTTGTATCCTGCAATGTAGGATTATATATCCTATAATCACATATTAGTTCCAGGAATTTTTTGGTAATTTTGGGCGGATTTTCTACATATATGATCATGTCATCTGTGAACAAAGACAGTTTTGTTTCTTCCTTCCCAATCTGTGTACCTTTTATTTCCTTTTCTTGTCTATTGTATTAGCTGTAACTTGCAGTATGGTGTTGAAAAGGAGTAGTGATCTTATTGAGAAAGCTTTGTATTTCTCACCACAGTGTTAGTTGTAAGTTTCCCTCTATTCTCAGTTTATGGAGAGGTTGTTTTGTTTGTTTGTTATTTGTTTGCTATTTAAGTCATGAAAGGGTGATGTATTTTGTCAAATGCTTTTCCTGCATCTATTGATATGATCATGTGATTTTTTTATCTTTTAGCCTATTGATGTGATAGATTACATTAACTGATTTTTAGATGTTGAACCAGCCTTGTATATCTGGGATAAATCCCACTTGGTTGTTGTATATAATTCTTTCTGTACATTGTTGGATTTAATTTTCTAATATTTTACTGGGAATTTCTGCATATATGTTCATGAGATATATTGGTCTATAGTTTTCTTGTAATGTCTTTGGTTTTGGTATTAGGGTAATGATGGTATCATCAAATGAGTTACGAAGTACTCCCTCTTCTTGTATATTCTCAGAGATTGTACAAAATTGGTATAATTTCTTCCTTAAATGTTATTAGTTATTGGTATAATTTCTTCCTTAAATGTTATTAGAATAATAACAGGCTCACCTGAGCCTGATGCTTTCTCTTTGGAAGATTATTTATTATTGATTCAGTTTCTTTAATAGATACAACCCTATTCAGATTGTCCATTTCTTTTTGTGTCTTTCAAGGAACTGATCAGTTTCATCTAGATTATCATATTTGTGGGCATAGAATTGCTCATAGTATTTATTATTCTTTTGGTGCCCATAAAATCTGTACTGATGTTCCCACTTTCATTCTGATATTAAAATGTGTCCTCTCTTTTGTCTTAGTTAGCCTGACTAGAGGTTTATTGATTTTACAGATCTTTCCAAAGAATGAGCTTTTGTTTTTGTTGATTTTTCTCTACTGATTTTCAGTTTTCAATTTCATTGATTTCTGCTCTAATTATTATTATTTTTTTCTGCTGCTTACTTTTGATTTAATTTGCTCTTCTTTTTCTAGTTTCCTAAGTTGAAACTTAGACTATCGATTTTAGATTTTTCTTCTCTTCTAAAATACTCATTCAATGCCATAAATTTCCCTCTGATCACTGCTTTGGTTACATCACACAAAATTTGATAAATTATATATTCATTTTTCACTTGGCTTAAAATATTTCAAAATTTCTCTAGAGATTTCTATTTTGACTCATATGTTATTTAGAGATATGTTGTTTATAATCCAAATATTTGGGGATTAAATATTTCTTCATAAATGAAATGGACATTTTGGCATGTGTTCCTATTGTGCTTGCATATATTATATCTATTTTGTTAATAACACTATATTTCTAAAGAACTTATAGTCCTCATCTGATACTACCCTATCTTCATGCTTCATAGTCAGTTTTTCTTATTATCAAACGGTGAAACATAGCCATAGGCATACTAGTTGAAGCACATTATTTTGGAAGAGTACTCAGAAGGCCTAAATCATCTTTATTTAAAGTGATGTGTGGTACCAGCACTAGGGAACATTCTAGGTTGGAGATAACTATAAAATAATACTGGACATTTCAAACCTTAGAGAATAAATCTCCTAGGACTTTGTAACTCAAAGTGTAGTGTATGGACCATCACCATGAGCAATACCTGGGCGCTAGTTAAAAATGTACAATCTTGGGCCCCTGTCTTGGATATTCTTAGTCATTCTACATTTTAATAAGGTTGCCAAGTAATTCATTTGCACATTAAAGTTTGAGAAGGACTGGTCTAGGGCCAGCAACTAAAACTGAAAATCCCTCTGGACCAAACAAACTCATATCTGAAACTGGTTAAGATCAATATGGGTTTTGGGATTTGTAAGAGAGAAAACTCAGCAACAGTCACCTAGAACAATTCTCCTCCTGGTAAAATACACTGATTGCTCGGTCTGAGTATTAGACACTGTTTTAATGAGACAAGTTAGTAATTATACATCTTTTAAGAGAGACAAACAAATATTTTTAAAATCTCACAAAAATACTAAATGTTGGATTATGCTTAGTGAAGTAAGTGAGACAGAAAAAGACAAAAACTCTATGTTATCACTTATATGTGGAATCTAAAAAATAAAACGAATGAATATAACAAACAGAAACAGGCTCACAGAACAAACCAATGATTATGGGGGGAGGGGGAAGGGACAACATAGGGGAAGGGGATTAAAAGATACAAAATTATTTATAAAATAAGCTACAAGGATATATTGTACTGTACAGTGAATATAGGCCAATATTTTACAATAACTTTGAAGTGTAATCTATAAATATATTGAATCACTATGCTGTAAACCTGGAACTAACATAATATTGTAAATCAGTTATACATCAATTTAAAAAGAAAAGAGTTTAGGAGAAAAAAATTTCATTCATTCATTTAACAAATATTTATTATCTACCTTATGCTAGTCACTGTTCAAGGCGTTTGAAATACAGAAGAAAATAAAACAAAGAAAAAATACTAAATGTTAATCAAATCAAAGAATTTAACCTTTAACTTTTGATAATGCTATTATTTCCATACAAAGTGTTTTTAACTATTATAGAATAAAGTCCAATCATAGTTTTTATTTGAGCGAATGATCAGATAAACCAGTATATAATAATATAATTATATAAATTTAGGAAATATGCAATTTAGTCATTAAAAATTTAAAGATGTTGGACTAGCTCATCGTGGGTTCCTCTTTGGTTTCTCTATTAGAGAGGTCCTACCAATTGCTTTGCCAGATCTGAGATGTAAGTTCTTTCTTTCATAGAAAATTAAATTCCCATTTAGAAATGTCTTACCGGCAAGACTCACTTTATGAGTCATTTACTAGATATTCCTGAGAATTATCTATTTTTAATATACTATTTCAGTACACATTCAGTTGTAGAATGCTTTTACATTTAAAATATGTAATTCCATAGTAATTACCAATTTAATACATAGACAAAATTACAAAATAAGTATTTAAAATACTGTTAATTCCCCACTTGCAACCCAAGATACTCAAACATAATTCCACTGGAAATGAAACACACTCTAGGCAGATTTTATTGTGTACTGACATAAGAAACAGAAGTGAAACAAAAATTCTCTTCATATGATAAGCATGCCTTGTTTCAAAAAATCCTGGGCATTCTTTAATTTTGTACGAGACATTAGAGATACTTCCTTGAATGGAAGATTTTGCTGGAGTTTTATTTTCCCCCACCCAAAAAGACTGAAGTGGAGAAATGCTTTGGATTAATTAGAAAGTGACATAACTAAACTAAACAAGGTGGCATGAGGTTTGTGTGTGCACAATTAAAGATAAAGATGCTGGTGATAGAGAGTATGTAATTATTACAGAGGATAAAGAGGGGATTAGAGTTAGATATGAATTCTTCCACTGTTAATGAGTCCTTTCTTCCTACCTCACCGTCATATTCCTTTAGTGTCTTACATCCCTTATACTTAAGATGAACTTAAAAATTGACCTATGCTGTTCATCGGTGGTTTTGAGACAGCAGAGCACAGTTTTGTTAACAAACTTATTGGAGCATCTCAAAAGAAATGTGCTATTAAAAATACACTAAGAAGAAATATGCCCAGATATGACAAAAGAGTTGGAGGTATCCACACATTCACCACGCAGAGTCTAACTAAGCCACTAAACATTTCAATGCCACCCTTCAGCATTCAAGAGAAGACTTAGAGTCCTTACACAGGCACATTCTGAGCTGTTTATTTTTTAGAAAGTGCTGACTCCAAGGCTTTCACTTAGAGAATTCTGTTTGACATGATCAGTTCTGGTTGATGTGTCCTTAGATACCATGCCATGATCCAACTGTCCACAATGCTATCTATTCAAGCTGATTGGTCTTTTCCAACCTTTGCCACAAGCCTGAATGCTTGATTATGACCAAGAATAGGTTCAGTGCACTGAATGCTTTTAGATTCCAGCTTCATAGTGCCGCTATTCTCAGCCTTGGGAAAGAAAACATTTAGCTAGTGCAGCTAAAATCTGGAAACCTGTCTCAATGATTCCTTTTCTACAGGTGTAGCCTGGTTGGAGACAGGCATCATGAAAATATTACTAGTAAAAAATTAAAGAAATCTGTTACTTATGTTACACTTAGAGTTTACAGAGGGCCTTACAAATATGCAATATAAATCAAGGATGAAAAGCTAATTAAGTATTCTCATAGTTTAAGCTTAGCTTATTCTGTGCCCTTTATTTTCCCCAATTTTTTCTCCAGTTTCTCTTCTTTACTATTTCTCTATTGTTTAAAGAAATGCTTTGCTCAAGTTCTAGTTTGGGACCATTCTTCTTGCTGTCACTGTTAGGAAATTTGGCAAACCAGTGTTAACTGTAAGTTATGCAAGTTGCTACAATGTGACCAGTTCAAATGATAAAAGTTAACTAACTAAAACAGTGTATATTATAAAACTTTATAACCAAATTTCATCATGATCTTTTAGAATGAATACATACACTTAATATCTATCTCAAAAATATCATGAAAATGTAAACTTATCAACAGATTTATTGAGTGTTTATGTACAAAAACCCATGTGACATAGAATAGGGATATGAAAATGAATGCAATTATAGCACCTCCCCTTCAGGGATGTACATGCTATCAGAGTGATTTCTGATCTGACACCTCTTAGATCCCCACAATCTTCTTTTATTTTTCAAAAAGATCTAATGATTATGGAAAATAAAACTTTATAGGAGTCATACATGTACCTGTTTGAAGTCTGCATAGGCTAATTAAAATGCAAGCTCTTTCACAGTGATACTAAGTGCTTTATACATATAGCACAGTTAATCCTCAGTCACATTCTGTGGGTACCATTTTTTTCCCACCTATCACAGATGAGGAAGAGAGGCATAGAAAGGTTAAATAAATTGTCCACGGTTACATGGCTAATAAGTTGCAGAGCCAGGATAGAAAATCAGTCTTCAGCTTTCATATTCTTCACAGGGGTGCTATATCATCTCGAGTTTTTTTGCCCTTGACTCTACTTATGATTATCAGAATCTTCAGTTGACTCTTATCTAAGGGAGAAAATAATGGGAACTAAATTCTTACTCATTGTAAGTAAATTCTCTATATGGACATTTTAATTTTTTTCAAATTTCAAAGTTCATGAAGTGGGGAGTAAATGATAGAAGAGATTATTGGTGGTAAAAAAAAAAGTTGTGAATACTGATTAATTGTGAAGGTGACTGGCTCACTTATTTTGGAGAGGTATTATATTATTTGACTATCAATATACATTTTGGAAGTAAAGACAATGTTTGTCAAGGGGAAAAAAGAATAGAGTGTGGGTTTTTTTTTTACCGCAGGAAGAAGAGACAGCATGGAGATGCTATTTCAGAGACCTTTGAAAAATCACCCTGAGAATAGTCCCTCTAACCACACAATTCCCAAGAGCTTGTGAAATTCCGTTCTCTGGCACTGGGAGATGGAGGTTGCAGCTTTATTCTAAGGACCGGTCTGATATGAGATAAAAATGCAACTAGTTGATGTGAAAGACTAGATTCTTATCTCCTAATTTTCTCAACCTCTTCCTTAAATTGTTCCCCAAAGGACATTTAATTCAAGCTCAGAGACCCAGATAGCTGTCTTATCCTTTCTGAAAACTGACTTTCATAAGTAAAGTCATCAGTCTTGAGTTTAAAACACCAAGCTTCTAGGTCTAAATTATGAGAAGGGCTGACTCCATTTAAGTCTGTAATTTTCTTTGAAATATTTCCTTTGGTAATTTAACATTCAACTTCCTTGACTCTCCTTTCATGCAGAGTCATGCAGGCATAATTTTATTAGCTGTTCCTCATCTCGTATCCCATAAAACTACTGCTTACTTCACTTGCCTTCTGTTGTCCTCCCCCTTCAGATTTGAACAATGTTGTTTCTCTATATAGACTCATTTCCACATGGAGTTTCATTACAACCTCCCGGAATGAGAAAATAGCCTTAACTCATGTATGTGCTCAGACTTTTTATAGTTCCAAGCATTATCCAGATGGTATCAGTGATAACAGTTTCATAAACTATAACTTTTAACAATCTCCAGTTTGAAATATGTAAACAGTATCTTCCAATATGCACGAGTTACGAAAGATCCTTGCTTAACAAATATTCAGTTATATCTAAAATTGACACACTTTTTATACATGAAGTAAATGTATTTTCTTTGGATGTATACAAAGAATGTATACAAAAGAGAGGGTTATAAACAAACAAAACTATCACACACAAAAAAAATTTATGATGCCTATTTATTTAAACAGAAAGATAGGAGGAAGGAGGGAGAGAGGGAGAAGAGGCTGAAGGGAGAGCGGAAGGAAGGAAAGAAATATCTGTGTCAAAAATAGTAATTGTAATGACTAGAGCCAACAACTAGATGCATGCCTCATTAATAGAATGTTCCCACCATATGAGAACCATATTATAAAGCTGTTGGAATAAAGTACAGGGTGCAAAGGTAGTTAGAATTTAACTTGCTTATGGATGTTTGATTACGGTATTGTAATCAATTATATTCTTACTTCTGGCCTAAGATATCCTGAAGAGAATTATTTATCTTTCCTGTTTCATCTAAACTTACTACAGGTTTACAATAAATATTCATGTCCCCTAAGGGAAGATATGAAACAACACCCCCTCCCCAAACACACCCATCAAAATATAATAATAATTCAAGATATTTGGACAAATTTGGTTCATGTCATGTTGGAACTATAGCTGACTCTATAAACACGGCAATATCTTTATCTCTGATAAATATTTTTTTCTTTCATCCTTAAATCTACTCAGGTTGCAAAGCATCTGGGAAAATGGAAGCAATAAGTGACATGACCTAGTTTGAGAGATTCTCACTTTAGGTCCAGTTTCTGTTCCCTATGATATGAGGCCAGGAACAGCTGCTAAAAGATCTTTATATATGCATATGTTCACACACACCTTACATATTTAACAACATTGGTGTCTAATATACATGTAAACAAATACATACACTTATAATGTTCAAAATGGTGATTAATACGTTATTATATGCTTGAAAAGAAGTATCTTAATACACTATCAAGACATATTAAATGAAACAGTATGAACTTAACCCACTTATGAGAATAAATGGTTTAATTTTTATTGAAAATGTACCAAAACTTTAAATAGATACTCATACAAATAGACTCTTGTAATAGCATTATTGAACTGAAGGGCACCTTACTTTTGGCAAACACTTTCCATGCCAGCTGCAGAATAAACTATACTAATTACTTCTTGCCCACTCAGTTTCCTGCTTCATGTGATTAAAAGATCTCAGAAATTCTAGTCTCAACAGCTTCTCCTACCCTCTCCAATATAGTATTCATTTGGTTGTTTGCCTTGGTAATGATGTTAACCTTTTGAACATCAGCTAAATTCTAAACTGCTAGGGTCCAGTGAGTGGTGTTTAGATGGGGAGTTTTATAATATGGAGACACTTGGAAGAGTACTGGGCTATAAAATATAAGACTGAATTCCATCATATCAATATGTGATACTAAATGGAAAACTCAATTGACGGAAATCAGGACTACAAATTATAAGTCAGGCTTCTATAAATATTAGTCACTTTATTGTGTATATGAGCAAGAAAATAAAACCTAGAGATAAATGTTGCAACAGGGATAGTTTTCTTTCCAACATATTTCCAAGGGAAGCATTAGAGAAAAAAAGAAAAGCAAGATAGATATATTTTTTCCCTACTTATGCTCCATGAACCTTTTAGAGGCTTCCCTGTTTTTCATAGATTTCTCAGCTGAGGATATACAAACTCTATGAACTTCCTTAAATGTAAAAGATGATCTGTAGATGCTGTAACAGTGTAAATTTGAAGACATTCAAGTTGAAATGCAAATTTATAACAACACAATTTCAAAAAGAGAAAATTGGAATAGGAGAAAAACAACATCACTAACACTACTTTTAAAATCTGTGCTTGGCTTTATATTTCAAATATCAATGGTATATACTATTCTGGTCTGAATCTGGAAAGACCCCATGAATAATGAGTAAAGTTTGAACAATCTGATGAGTCATTAGCTTCATGTTAAACACTGTTCATCTCCTCTCCATTCACGATTTCACACCTCAAAGTCTCAGTTGAATAGATATCTCTGGCCCTTAAAGATTACAAAATAGAGTTCAGAAAGGGCATTTATTAATTTATATTTATGTAGTCATTGGCCCTAAAAATCAGTATTATTTGAATACACAAAAGATTTGGCTTTATGTGAGTCCCAGTCATTTTTCACTGTCATGTCTGTATTCTTTAACAATTGTTTTAATTATGTCTAATTTACCATTTTAAAAGAAATACAAGTTATATGCAACTACGTATACCCCCTAAAAACAGCAATATTTTAGAGGTATTAATTTTAATTAAAAATCAATAAATTGACATTAGAAATTCAGAAGCAGTTCATTATTCCTTTCAATTTTCATTTATATTATCTCTTATTTTGTGTGTTTCAGCTATTTTATTTTCTAGAAAATGTTAAAGAATCGATAATAGATAGGTGTATGACTTACCTTTACTTTTGTAAGGAGTCTTGTCGTGCTAAGCAACCAGTTTTATAACATTTTATCTCTTGTTGATACATGTTATTTGAATTAACTTAGCCACCTGGATTTTAAGACTAGGCAGCCTAGAGAATTGGATAAACTTTAATAAAGCAAAGACATGCCTTGAAGAAAGTAACAACACTTTACCATATACTTCTGCTCTACTTCACGGATTATGTAGTTAATGAGTAAAGTAAATTAGGAAAACGACAGTAGAATGAATATAGATTCTAGGGAGATACTAATTCTCCATGCACTTAAATCCAAGAGACCAGGTGATCTAGTATTGAAGCTAAGAAGATGCTTTTAGGGATCTAGCACCTGAGTTTGATTCTTAATTCTGCAACTTTCTGTTGAAGTTGTTTTACATCTCTGAGATGCAACTGAAAAATGGAAATAATAACACCCATCTCTTTAAGGATGTGATAAATATGGAATATAATAATGTGTATATACAGTTGTTTTAAATTTTTTAACATCTTCATTGGAGTATAATTGCTCTACAATGGTGTGTTAGCTTCTGCTGTATAACAAAGTGAATCACCTATACGTATACATATATTCCCACATGCCCTCCCTCTTGCGTCTCCCTCCCACCCTCCCTATCCCACCCTTCTAGGTGGTCACAAAGCACCGCGCTGATCTCCCTGTGCTATATGGCTGCTTCCCACTAGCTATTTTACATTTGGTAGTGTATATATGTCCATATTACTCTCTCACTTCGTCCCAGCTTACTCTTCCCCCTCCCCGTGTCTAGAGTCTGTCATACAGAGTGAAGTAAGTCAGAAAGAGAAAAACAAATACCGTATGCTAACACATATATATGGAATCTAAAACAATAAAAATAATTTAAAAAAATGGTTCTGAAGAACCTAGGGTCAGGACAGGAATAAAGACGCATATACAGTTTTTTAAATAAAACTCTTAGCAGAATGTCTAGCACAAAATAGGTACAATCATTAAGTTATTGCCCTGAAAAAAGTATTTTGGTCTTAAGGAAGGTAAGGGTAAAGAGGATGAAAAGTAGAGGCAGTATTTCGCTTCTGATCAACATAATTGGCCCTGTCTCTCTTTAGATTTTTTGTAATATGTATGCTTTGGCAGTAGATGCTACTGTCATGTTATTATGAAGGATCTGGACAGCCCATCCGGTAACAACTAGAACAAATGCTTGGACAATCTAGTTATACCTGCACTGATCACAGAGCAGGCTGAGAAGTAACTGCCTTCTCATGCATGGCAGCACTTCCCCATCTAAGTTGCTCTTTACATTTTCTTCCTAGTCTGGTTCTCCTACCTTAGTAGCATCTTCTGGTAGATGATCCACTTCTATCTTCTCATTTTTATCACTGAAGTCTGAAGCTGGAAATATCCCTGAAAACCAGCAGCTTAATCTCATTGTTTCTTGAAAATCTGAAGAAAACAAAACAAAACTATAGTATCAAGGAGAAAAAAGAACCCTTTCTACACTGATACTTGAGAGGACTTTACTGGAAGAAAGTATTTGTTTGCTCTTCTCAGGAGGCAAGTCTCTCTTATATTTTGAACTTCTGGCATTTACTAAGAGTATACTGCATCAGTGGAAAATACTGGCAGCAGCCCCTGGTAACCACCATTCTATTCTGTTTTTACAAGTTTTTTTTTCAGATTCCACATATAAATGATACCATACAGTATTTGCCTTTCTCTGACTGGCTTATTTTACTTAACATAATGCCTTCTAGTTTCATCCGTGTTGTCCCAAATGGGAAGATTTCCTTCGTTTTGTTTTTGGCTGAATAATATTCCATTATATATATTTATACATATAAAAGAAGAATTTTATATAATCTATATATACATCTCTCTTTTTATATATATATCTTTATTCATGTATCTGTTGATGCACACTTAGTTTTCATGTGGGTACTGTGAATAATGAACATGGGGATATATATATCTCTCTGAGATACTCATTTTGTTTCCTACAGATATATATCCATAAGTTGGATTGCTACCTCATATGGCAGTTTTACTTTTAGCTTTTTTGAGGAAGCTCCATACTGTTTTCCATTATAGCTGTATCAATATACATTGTACAATGTATAAGGGTTCCCTTTCCTCTACACCGTCACCAACTTCTGTTATCACTTATCTTTTTTTTTTTTTTTTTTGCGATACGCAGGCCTCTCACTGTTGTGGCCCCTCCCATTGCGGAGCACAGGCTCCGGACGCGCAGGCTCAGTGGCCATGGCTCACAGGCCTAGCCGCTCCGCGGCATGTGGGATCTTCCCAGACCGGGGCACCAACTCGTGTCCCCTGAATCGGCAGGCGGACTCTCAACCACTGCGCCACCAGGGAAGCCCATCACTTATCTTTTTTATATTAGCCATCCTAACAGGTATGAAGTGATAATTCATTGTGGTTTTGATTTACATTTACCAATGATTGGTGATGCTGAGCACCTTTTCATGTACCTGTTGGCCATTTGTATAACTTCTTTGGAAAAAAAAATATGTATATATAAGGAACTCATATATCTCAAGAGAAAAAACAAATAATTTGATTAAAAATGAGCAAAGAATTTGAATTGACTGGTACTATTTTAATATGAAAGTTGTAGTCCTCTTGATGGCCAGTGCTTAAATATCACCTCTCTCTTGAGAGTTCTTCTAATATCAACCACATTCATACTCTTTACCACAGTGCTATACCACCTCTTGAGTCTTCAGTTATTCTCTTCTTGCTAATGTCCCACACAGCCTATTGCTCTTGGGGTCATGTCTTCCTGGATCAAACTTGGCTACATTATATACATCATCTTAATTTAAGGGAAAACTTATGTCCTTTTCCACCAAACACTGGAAATAAGAGCCATCCCCTATGGATCTCTCTCCTCTTTGTTCTGTTTCCTAGCTAATGTTAGCCAGTCTTCAGCTATTTCTTTGCCAGCAAGAGTCAGGTATGATTTTCTATACCTCCAAGCTCTTTGGTTGGTTCCTTGAAGTCCTAGTCACATGGCTTAAGTTGAAAAGGAGCACATTCTGCCCCCAAGAAATGGGAGAGGAAAAGCATAGCATTATAAAATTTTCCTCAAGGAAATCCTTATTCATCAGTCCTCACCCATTAATTTACTAGCCTCTTCTTATACATAGGCTGGAGGTGGTGATGGGTTAAATGTTGCAGAACCAATCTGGGCCACTTTCCAACAAGTTCTGCATAGGTGTTATAGCACCTCTGCAGAATGTGTGAGCACTTAACACCCATTGTGCTATGCTTTGGAGCCCCAGCTAGACATTGAAAACAGCAGAAATAGTCTCACTTACCACCCTGCTGTGGTTATATAAAGGCAGCTGAACTGGGTAGACCCTTCCTATTAGGGCTAAGACTTTGACTCCCTTAGAAGGAACTGGCAAGTGAACAGCAAGCTGACCAAATTTGAACTAGGTATTTATGCATTGCATTCACTCTTGATAAGTTTCTTTAAATCAAACCATAAGCATTTACTATCTACATATATTTGGCAAGCACCAGGAGTTATTCTGAAATTCTACTAAGTAGAAGAGACCATCCTTGTTCTTAAAGAGAGGTTATTTTAGAGACCGCTTGCTCCAATTCAGTTCTTCTAAAATGTATGTATGCCATTAAGAAGAGAATAAAAATACAGCCTTTGGTGTTTGAGAATACATTCTGCAGTAGCAAACAGCTGTAGTCTTCAATATTGGGTAGGATATGTATATCATGTGGGTACATGAAGACTTCACAAGGAGTATGCAAAAGAAATATTTTAAAGAAATGATTTTCAGATCTTCAGCTGTCTTACTGATCTGCCCAAGAAAGAACATGTAGTTGAATTTTGCTCCCTTTCCTAACTTCCCTTCGTAATTTTTATTCTCCAACTTAGCTCTTATTTCTTGCCTCCCATATTTTATCATCTTCCATTATTCTAGGAAGGACTCCAAAACAGCAAAACATAGCAATGATTTCTAAATTCTTGCTTTTTTAAAAAAATTAATCTTTTGGCTGCATTGGGTCTTTGTTGCTGTGCACGGACTTTCTCTAGTTGTGGTGAGAGGGGGTTACTCTTTGTTGTGGTGCATGGGCTTCTCATTGTAGTGGCTTCTCTTTGTTGCAGAGCACGGGCTCTAGGCACATGGGCTTCAGTAGTTGTGGCACACGGGCTCAGCAGTTGTGGCACGCAGACTCAGTAGTTGTGGCTCACGGGCTTTAGAGCTCAGGCTCAGTAGTTGTGGTGCATGGGCTTAGTTGCTCCGCAGCATGTGGGATCTTCCTGGACCAGGGCTCGAACCTGTGTCCCCTGCATTGGCACAGATACTTAACCACTGTGCCACCAGGGAAGTCCCCAGATTCTTGCTTTTGATTTTGAAAAAAATGAATGACTCTGATGAATGGACAACAAATAATAAATATCTTGCTGCTCAGTGGTTTCCAACTATTTGCATTAAACAAAAGTTAAAAGAGCATATAATTGAGTTATCTGATAAGTTATCAGGTTTTGTTTGTTTGTTTTTTTGCGGTACTCTGGCCTCTCACTGCTGTGGCCTCTCCCGTTGTGGAGCACAGGCTCTGAATGCGCAGGCTCAGTGGCCATGGCTCATGGGCCAAGCCGCTCTGCGGCATGTGGGATCTTCCCGGACCGGGGGACGAACCTGCATCCCCTGCATAGGCCGGCAGACTCTCAACCACTGCGCCACCAGGGAAGCCCAAGTTATCAGTTTTTGATGATAGGTCACTAAGTGACTTAAGTATATGATTAAAAAGAAGTTTAAAGAATTTGAAAATATTCCTGTAACTCCTTTAATTTTCACCTATTTGTATGAACAAGGTTTCTCTGAATTTACACATAAAGATAGAATAGAATTGATGCTGAATACTATCATTCTAATAAGTAATATAATTTATCCTCAGAAACATGAGCTAATTATAAAAAGTCGATGCAACTCATTAATATATTTTCATAAAATTTTCCTTTTAATATTTAAGTATTAAAATTAATATTTATATATTTATACATCTTTATATACTTATTTTATGTATTTATATTTAAATATGTTATATATCTATATGTACAGGTCCAAAATGTTGTATTTATAAAGTTACTTATTGCAGCATTCCCTATGAAAGCAAAAAAAAAAAGTCCATCAGTAGGAAATTAGTTACATAAACCAAGGTACAGCTATACATGGGAGTACTATGCAGCTACAAAAAGAAAATGAAAAAGCTGCGCATCGGAAGATTGATAGGAGTGATTTCCAGGACATATTGCTGTGTCAGGCTAAATAATACACTCTCACCACAGATATCTACATCCTAATCCTCAGAACCTGTGAGTATTAGCTTATATGTCAAAAGATAATTTGCAAATGTAATTAAAATAATTTGATATGGGGAAATTATTCTAGATTATTCAGGTGGGCCATAAGTGTAATCTCAAGTATCTTTGTAAGAGGGAGCCATAGGGAAATTTGATGACAGGAGAAGGTGATGTGAAGGTGAAAGTAGGTATTGGAGTCGTTTGGCTACGAGACAAGAAATTCCAGGGCAGTCTCTAGAAGATGGATGAGGTAAGAAACAGATTCTTCCTGGGAGCCCCAGAAAGAATTAGCCTTGCAAACACCTTGATTTTAGACCTGAAAACTCATTTTAGACTTCTGTCCCCCAGAACTGAAATGTAATACATTTATGTTTTTCAAGCCACTAAATTTATGATTCACTTTGTTATAAAGCAGAAACTGACACACCATTGTAAAGCAATTATACTCCAATAAAGATGTAAAAAAATAAAATAAAAATAAAAAATAAATAAATAAAATGGTACCAGTTCAAAATCACATTATGAGGATTTACATAAAAATCTCCAAATGGGTTTCCCTGGTGGCGCAGTGGTTGAGAGTCCGCCTGCCGATGCAGGGGACACGGATTCGTGCCCCGGTCCGGGGAGATCCCACATGCCGCGGAGTGGCTAGGCCCGTGAGCCACGGCCGCTGAGCCTGCGCGTCCGGAGCCTGTGCGTCCGGAGCCTGTGCTCCGCAACGGGAGAGGCCACAACAGTGACAGGCCCGCGTACCACAAAAAAAAAAAAAAAAATCTCCGAAGATCTTTCTTTCTCATGTAACAATTCTTATATGGCCTGGAACCATTTGTTGTCTTGTTTCATTGCACTGGACTGAAGACTGGTTATCAACTGACCTTCAACTGGAAGAATGTCAGTCATGTACATTGCTTTCTGTATTTGATAAATCCAAAGCAAGCCTGGTAGTAGGCCTAATAATCAGGCCACCGGGATAGAATCAGTTGATGACTCCCACCTTCCTGCCTGAAGAAAAATAGTTTTAGCCTGGATTCTTCCTACAAAGTGCTACAATTAAAATTGTAAACAACTGTATATAAACAACTCAATAACTATACATGGATAACAATAAATATAAAATGACTAAATATGAGAAATATATGTTCTTTAGTTAATTTAGGTTTTATTACTATTAAATGACTTTCAGTTTTAAGCTTTATTCCTGGATTATGCAATAAATCTACTGGGAGAAACCTATGAAATTTGTATATATTAAATGGCAAGATACAGTTTTGAATATTTCTGTGTTACTGAAATAATTGTGTGAAAAATAAAAATCACTTCACGTTTTAGTATTTATGTGAGTTATATATACATGTTATTTAATTTTAAAAATCAATAATGGGATAGAATATGAAGAAAAGTGAATATCAAGCTAAATTTAAGCAATAGGAATTAATTATTCATAATATATTGGGCATAATCATCCCAGATATATATTCTTGCAAATATATTCACATACACAAACACTCACAAACCTAGATATAGACTGTACTCTACCTTTCACACAGTGGCACTATTTATTACTCAAGTTTTATTATGACCCTTAGAATTTAGTTCTATATCATCTTTATAATAGCTGCATAGTATTTTCACTATGTGGCTTTATTTAATTACTTTTCTATTGGTGAATATTTAATTTATTTCTAAATTTTAGACTTAGAGTGAAATTTTTTTTTTTTTTTTTTTTTTGCGGTACGCGGGCCTCTCACTATTGTGGCCTCTCCCGTTGCGGAGCACAGTCTCTGGACGCGCAGGCTCAGCGGCCATGGTTCACGGGCCCAGCCGCTCTGCGGCATGTGGGATCTTCCCGGACCGGGGCATGAACCCGTGTCCCCTGCATCGGCAGGCGGACTCTCAACCACTGCGCCACCAGGGAAGCCCCAGAGTGAAATATTTATTACTTACATACACCGTTGAGCTTTTGTCCAATTATATATTGAAAATTAATACGTGGAAGTATAATGATGAAATCAAAATGTGTAATGTCTCACTTTCCAGAAACTAGTGACAAATTAAGCACATTCACACACTTTCCCTGTATCCTTAATAATGCTAGGGATTATAATTTTAGCACTGGTCCCTAGTTATCAACACTGATGGGACTATTTTTTACACTGTAATGATCACCTTAGTTGGTATCAGATAGAAGGTAATTAGACATTTGTATCCCCATTGCTAACCTACCCAGAAATGCTGCTTTTCAGTGTCAAGGCAACACATCCTCACTAAACCATTCAATCTGCATGTTTGCTTGTGTTTGTATATCCATCCTTGGGTGGGGATGGATATACATCCATACATTTTACCAAATTTAGATGTGAATTAGCATAACCATGTTGTGTGTGGTGCACTAATGAAAATGATCATAAATTGTAAATGTGATAACTGTATTAACTTCACATAACCGAAGAGGTGGGAAAGGAATAGGGAAAAAGCAAAAATAAATTTAGTCTATGACTAGTAACTGAATTCATATGAAATGCTAGAATATAGTACCAATCTAAGACTGCAAGTGGGTATCATTCCCACAAGAAAAAAAAAATCACAGAAAAGGAAAACAATTCTAACACTGTAATAGTGACAGGAGTAAAGGGATAGAAAATCACAATAAATATTAATTTAAGAAAGCTCTACTTCCTGTGCCCTGGATCCATTCCCAAGGTAGTAAGCCCTTGCTATGGTTCAGTCTTTAATTTTGGGACCTTATATTGACCACTCTGCTAATGGATAAAGATTTTCACTATTCTTATCATAAGGTTAATAAGCATCAGTGCCCACAATGGAATAGTCAATTTCCTCTTAAGATGCTTTTCCCTTCTGCCACCTTGGAGAGCTGAAACAGTGCATGAGCCACTCCCAGTCTCTCTTTCTACATTAGAGATTTTCTTTTGTGTGCTGAGATCAAATGGTCTGGGGTCTGTCAAGGTTGGTTACTTCTCTTGAACATTCAAGACTCAAGACTTTCTAACCTTCAAACACCTCCCCCCCCAACACACATATATACTTTGAATATTTTTTACATGCATCTAAGTATAATGGGCATGGAGTTCCTTTTCTTGAGAACTATTTTCCATCCTTGACAAACCTGGAATGAGAGGCCTAAACTCGTTCTGACCTAGGTATTTGAACAAGCTCCCTCTTTTCTCCTATTTTTCTTTTTTGGTGATGTGATGAGATCTAAAGCTTACCTGTGAGCTTTCCACAGTGAAAAAGATAGAATAAGACATTTGACTACATTTGTTTTAAGGTTTTATGACTTTTACCTGAATTAGCCTCTCACACTGTGTTCTATATTAAGGTTTGAGACTAAGCCATTGTCCCCTGTACATCTATTTTTCCCTTAACTACTTTGCATAATGAGTTGGCAAGATGTAAATGTTTCTTAGGCTCTTATTCAATAGCACCTTAAAGTCACCTTTTTGTTAAATAGCATTATTCTATCATGTTAAGCAAGAATAATGCACAGGAAATATTCGAAGACAAAATCCCTAGTGGAAAATGAGTTTCTGACATTGAGAGAGATGCCTAGGGTTTCTGAAAACCAGCCTAATGTCAGGCCAAGTAGATTCCACCCCACTTAGAGTCTATGGGAATAAGTTATGTTTAGCTAGAAGCAGGCTTTGTTTGGGAATGGAGACACAAGGAAGGTTTAAATAGCAAGATAGCAGAGTTCAAAGCAAACCAAGCTTCAGAGTGTTAATATTCTGACTTTTAGTTTATTGGTGTCAGGCATTAGCAGGCAGTGCTAGATAGGCTGCTCCCATATTCCTCACCATTAACTTATTTTGAACAGCTGAATCCAGGATCAAGAAAGTCCATAAGAGGACCAATCTCTGGGGAATGTCACATCTTGTTCAGAGTTTATTTGTGGTACCCATACAGGTACCCTTGAGTTGGTTCTGATTATTTCACTACGTATATAACTGATCTCTGGAAATTTATCCCTCCAAGATTTTCTTATGCTTCATTGAGATAGTCCGTACCTTTGACATTCCTGATTCAATACATCATTGGATATATTAATCAGAAGGGGAAGGGGATAAGGTACTGGGTAATTAATGAGAAATAAAGGCTAGGACCCATGGACCTTGTCTCTGAAGCAGAAAACTTCTACTCTCTAGAGATACAGTAAAGCTTTGTAATTATAAAAAAACCACAATACTCCCCTGTATTGAGAAGCTCTACTGTGTTATGACTTCAGTCTCAGTCACTGAGATATAAGAACTATGAATATGTAAGGCCTCCACTGTGCTCAGGGGACTTTGCCAGTATTCTGCCAGATGACCATTCTTCTTTTTTATACTAATTCTGATCTTTGACTATGTAGGAGGCCATGTGGTAAAGTAGGAAATTAAAAAAAAAGAAATACAGGGATCAACTCTAAGGAATCTGGAACATATCTTGACTGCCAATAAATAACTACATGAACTTGGAGCAATTGTGATCTCCATAAGCCACCGTTTGCTCATCTATAAAGCAAGACCATAGGTATTTGTTGTGAAAACTGAATCCAAAGACAATAATTTAAGCATTTATAGAATATATGTATGTATATATACATATATTCATGATAAATGAATCACACAGTTCTTGCTAGGAAAGAAATTACAATCAAGTTGTTTTGGTGATATATTTGTATGTGGCTATAAAATATTTTTATCTTTACTGGTTTGTTTTATGAGGACTGAGAAAGTGTGGTCATATCTAGGAAAATAAATGTGTTGACATGTCACAACCCTCTTTATCTTGCAGAAGTATACTGAAGGTCGCCCAACAGCTATATGCAGAGTTTTGTACTTATATCAATAAATAACTCTTTATATGGAAAAGCATTATCAAATATGAATAATTATGGAAGTGAAATAATCTGCAAGAGAGATACTTAACAGTGTAAAAAAAATGGATTATGTGGACAGAACAATGTCAAAGCTAACTATTTTGAGGTGATACAAAAGGATTAGAGTAGTAAAAGCAGTACCTATAAAAAAAAAAAGCCCAAAATATCCATTCAGTTACTCAAAGGAGATATGGAAATATTAGAATGGTAAGGGATTTAGTTCATTCACATAATTAACTATGAGAATAATGGCTCAAGAATTAAGTAAATATAATAATCTGAAAAATTATGACATTACATTGAAAAGTACATTCAAAATGTAAGCTTAACTGCATGGTTACTTCTGCTTCCTTCCAAAATCTCACAAAAGTGACACTAAAATGATTATTTAAAGAGACAAATTAACAAAGAAAAGAGAACAGGATAAGATGTTGATGTGATGACAGTAATATTTTTAAACCTAGCAAGCAGAGGGACAAATGACAAATGACGATGAACTGAAGAAAAAAGAAAGCTAAGCTTATGGTGTTCAGGTAAATTGCTATACATCAGCATGGTGGTTAACTCTGTGCAGAGGTGATTGATGAGCAAGGGGCAAGAGGGAATTTTCTAGGGTGATGAATACATTATATATGTTGGGTATGGTTACACAGATATTTCCATTTTAGAAAATTCATTGGACTATACATGTAAAATCTGTGCATTTTCTTAACTATAAGTTTTATATCAGTAAAAAAGTATATAAAGAAAATAAATAAGAAAAGAAAATATAAGAAACCTGTTCCCTTCCCTCTTCTTTCAGAAACTTGTACTGCCAAGATAGGAAACTGGTGATTACTTTCTGAAAAAACTGACCAACCTAAAGGAAATAACAGTTTTAAAGATTCTCCTAATGAAACCACTCTTCAACGAAATCCACCAACAAGCCCAGTTCATGTACACAGATCACCCTGTCTACTTTCCTGTTTCTCATTCTTTAATAGGAGTAAATAGCTCACAATGTTCAGACATTGGAAAAATACCTCTAACTAAAAATATAGAGAACAAAAACAAAAGCAAAGCACACAAATGGAAAAACAAAGTTGTGAGGAAATATACAATACAAAGATCACAACACATGTTATTTAAAAATTTATAGCTATTAGTGTCACGCAACTATAACTCTGTGTCTACAAAACAATAACCGTATGCTATAATGTTATGAAAAATAGCATACAAGGAACAAAAGGTGCTCTTGGAAACTAAAAATATGATAGATATTAAAAATATGCAAGATACATCTGAAGGAGGAAATTTATTAAAGAAAGTTTAAAATGTATAGAAAAGAGTTAGTGGAAAATAAATGGCTTGAACTCACCTTTGAAGTATAGAAAGATATAACTAATAAGTTTTATGTACATATTATATATAAAAAACACAACTAGATTTTTCTATATTATATAATTTAATCATACCAACAACCCTAAAGAAGAAACACTATAAGAATATGCACACATAAGTTGCACAGCAAGTAAATGAGAAGCAGGAATCTTAGCAGAGCTGAAAAAATCTGCTCGAATATATGTATACAAACTCAGGCTCTCTGTTATATGTTATATCATCCCCTACCTAGAGAAAACCTTAAGGTTTTCTAGATGGGGAAGGGAAACTGAGAAGTCTAAGCCCTTATTTGTCATAATGTGTAGGAAAGAACATTTGACCTGATAAACTAGTTCTGTCAATATTACGTTTATTCTGGAACCGCAAGCTGTTGAGACGCCAAGGGTTCTATAACATAGGAAAAAATTAAGTGACCAGATTGTAGAGATTCCAAAATGCCAGACTAAGGAGAGCATTATCCTGTAGTTACTTCAAAGTCACTTAAAATAAGTTCTACTGTAAACAAAATCTTTTAAAATTATCAGATACATTGTAAATATAAATGTTCAAGGACACATATTTTGAAATGGCCAAACTTTTGATAGGTCAGAGTTGTTGAATATGTGCCCTCTTACACACACAAAGCTAAATTCTTAAATAATCAATCCACATTCACTAGGATGTGTTTAAAAATAAAATCTTAAAATTTGTCAAAAATAAACATTGAGAAGTGACTGGAATTCTCTGGGAATACAAAATGGGAAATTGCTTGGAAAATTATTTGGCAATATATAATATGTCTAAACATAGACATAAGCAATAAAATAGCAATTCCAGTAACCGGAAATACTAAACCAAATAAAGATGTATAAATATATGCACCAACAGACATGTATAAAAATGTTCATAGCCACATCATTAATAATAGTGCCAAACTGGAAACAACACAAAGGTCAATGAAAAATAGAAAACAAAAATCAAATAAATAAATCATGGTATATTTATATTAAAAAATGCTATAGTGTAATGAATAATATCAAACGAATGTCATGCACAACATGAATGAATGCCACAGAAATAATGCTGAGTGAAATAAACAGGACACAATAGACAACATTACTGTATGACTCAGTTTATATAAGTTAAACAGAGAAAACAAATATGCAGTGATAGATCTAAAAATACTGGTTATATTTTGGGTGATAATGACTGAAATGGATCATAACAAAAATTGCTCTTTTGTCTTAATATTTTTTCACTTTGTAGTATATATGTTGTACACAAATAAACACATTTTTTAAAAGATAATATTCCAGTGATATATAAGAGCCACTCTGTGTGAAGAGGCAAAAGAAGGATAAATAATGGACATACCCCCATGATCTGATTTTTTAATTCTCTTCTTTCATTGTCAGTGACTGTCAGTGGTAAATTTCAAATAACCCAGACTGTAGATGACCCTATTTCTGGTAATAGTTCTATAGCTCTGAAAGCTTCTCTGAACCCAGTGGGTAAGAGCTCTATACCAGAAGCCAATGAAGAAGGTAAGCCAACGTACCCAGATCTTCACACACTGTAAGTGAGCTGAAATCAATCCTGAAATAGGGATTTTCTACACACAGAGAGCTGCAGTTTCCGCATTCAATTTGGTAACTTTATATTACACACTTCCATTCAATTAACCTTGTGCTTAATATAGAAAGACATTTGAGTCACAAGCCCCTACATACTCTCCATGTTTTCATAGTCACTCAGTCAGGAGAAGTGGCTATTAGGACAGGATATACTGCAAACGGAATAGTTCTTCAAACTAATGACATGGGTTACCCATGGAAAGACTAATGGACATTCACAGAGGCTGTATGTGACCTAAGCACCCAATATGTCTGATGTGAAGTACTCCACACTTACTTTCTTGAAAGGCTCATTAAAATATACTTTATTTCATTTATTTAATCAAAACTATTCCCACTCCTCCAAGTAACAACTTCTAACTTCTAATTCAAGCTTCTCCAAAGAAGACTGCAGTTAGTAATTCCTAAAATCTGTTTTATAGGTTTATACAAATTAATAAACTCAAGACAACATAATGATATTTCCCTAAGGATAAATATTCTCAATTTAGAAGACTGTAATTTTCAACAAAATCATGTATACCTTACTCTTTGGTGTAAAAGACCCTTTATTTTATGCAATGATTGTTATTTTTTGAGGATACTTTTAGTTTGTTAAATTTATTTGGAAAAAGACAAAGTTGACTTATGGATATTAGTCCCCAATATTTCTTTGATAATTCCACTTCTTAGTTAAAGTTAAAATTTAGGAGCTACTGCACAATAATACATAAGTACTTCCTTACCTCTTACTCAAGTTGTTCTGAAAAGACATGGAATATCTTATTTAATGGAGACATTTATTGGCTAGTTTATGTATTTACTTCCCTTCAAAACTCGATAAAGGCGTATCTCATTTTATTGTGCTTTGCAGATATTGCATTTTTTTTTACAAATTGAAGGTTTGTGGTAACTCTGTTTTGAGCAAGTCTGTTGGCTTCATTTTTTCAACAGCATTTTCTGACTTCTTGTCTCTGTATCACAATTTAATAATTCTCACAATATTTCAAACTTTTTATTATTATATTTGTTATGGTAATCTGTTATCAGTGATCTTTGATGCTATTCTTGTAGTTATTTTGGGAGGTGCCACAAACCATGCCCATATAATATGGCAAACTTAATCAATAAATGTTATATGTGTTCTGACTGCCCCACTGACCAGCTGTTCCCCTGTCTCTCTCCCTCTCCTCAGGCCGCCCTATTCCCCAAGACACAACAATATTTAAATTAGGCCAATTAATAACCCTACAATGGCTTTTAAGTGTTCAAATGAAAGGAAGAGTCACACATCTCTCACTTTAAATCAAAAGCCAGAAAAAAATTAAGCTTAGTGAGGAAGGTATGTCAAAAGGTGAGACAGGTTGAAAGCTAGGCCTCTAATGTCAAACAGTTACCCAAGTTGTGAATGCAAAGGAAATGTTCTTGAAGAAAATTAAAAGTGCTACTCCAGTACAGAAATATGAATGATAAGAAATTGAAACCACCTTATTGCTGACAGGGAGAAAATTTCAGTAGTCTGAATAGAAGATTAAATCAGCCACAGGATTCGCTTAAGCCAAAGCCTAACTCTCTTCAATTCTATGAAGGTTGAGAGAGGAGAGGACGCTGCAAAAGAAGTTTGAAGCTATCAGAAGTTGATTCACGAAATTTAAGGAAAGAAGCCATCTCCATAGCATCAAATTGCAAGATGAACACAGCAAGTGCTAATACAGAAGCTGCGAGCAAGTTATCCAGAAGATCTAGCTAAGATCATTAATGAAGGTGGCTACACTAAACAACAAATCTTCAATGTAGACAAAACAGCCTTATTTTGGAAGAGTATGTCATCTAGGCTTTTCATAGCTAGAGAGGAGAAGTCAATGTCTGGCTTCAAAACTTCAAAGGACAATTTTTTTTTTTTTTAATTGGAGTATAATTGCTTTACAATGTTGGGTTAGTTTCTGCTATAGAACACAGTGAATCAGCTATATGTATACATATATCCCCTCCCTCTTGAGCCTCCCTCCCACCCACCCCCCATCCCACCCATCTAGGTCATCACAGAGCATGCAGCTGAGCTCCTTGTGCTATACAGCAGCTTCCCACTAGCTATCTATTTTACACATGGTAGTGTATATATGTCAATGCTACTCTCTCAATTCATCCCACCCTCCCCTTCCCCCCTGTGTCCACAAGTCTGTTCTTCACATCTGCATTTCTTTTCCTGCCCTGCAAATAGGTTCATCAGTACCATTTTTCTAGATTCCATATATATGTGTGTTAATATATGATATTTGTTTTTCTCTTTCTGACTTACTTCACTCTGTATGACAGACTCTAGGTTGATCCACATCACCACAAACGACCCAATTTCATTCCTTTTTATGGCTGAGTAATATTCCATTGTATACATGTACCACATTTTCTTTATCCATTCATCTGTCGATGGGCATTTAGGTTGCTTCCATATCCTGGCTATTGTAAATAGTGCTGCAATGAACACTGGGGTAAATGTAGCTTTTTGAATTATGTTTTTCTCAGGGTATATGCCCAGTAGTGGGATTGCTGGGTCATAAAAGGACAAATCGACTCTCTTGTTAGGGGCTAATGTAGCTAGTGACTTAAAGTTGAAGCCAACGCTCATTTACTATTCCAAAAATCTTAGGCTAAATCTACTCAGCCTGTGCTCTATAAATGGAACAACAAAGCCTAGATGACAGCACATCTGTTTATAATACAGCTTAATGAATATTTAAGCCCACTGTTGAGACCCACTGCTCAGAAAAAGAGATTTCTTTCAAAATATTACTGCTCATTGACAATACACCTGGTCACCCAAGAGCTCTGATGGAGATGTACAAGGCGATTCATGTTGTTTTCATGCCAACTAACACAACACCAATTCTGCAACCCATGGATCAAGGAGTAATTTCAATTTTCAAGTTTATTCTCTAAGAAACACATTTTGTAAGGCTATAACTGCCATAGACAGTGATTCCATTGATGGATCTGGGCAAAGTTAATTGAAAACCTTCTGGAAAGGATTCACCATTCTAGATGCCATTAAGAACATTCATGATTCATGGGAAGAGGTCAAAATATCAATATTAACAGGAGTTTGGAAGAAGTTGATTCCAACCCTCATGAATGACTGTGAGTTCAAGACTTCAGTGGAGGAAGTAACGGCACATGTGATAGAAATAACAGGAGAACTAGAATTAAAATTGGAGCCTGAAGATGTGGCTGAATTACTGAAAACTTGTGATAAAACTTTAATGAATAAGGAGTTGCTTCTTATGGATGAGCAAAGAAAATTGTTTCTTGAGATGACATCTACTCCTGGTGAAGATGCTGCAAAGACTGTTAAAGTGAAAAGAAAGGATTTAGAATATTACACAAACTTAATTGATAAACCAGTGGCAGGGTTTGAAAGGGTTGATTTCAATTTTGAAAGAAGTTCTAATGTGCGTAAAATGCTGTTATACAGTCTTACATGCTATAGAGAAATCATGAAAGAAGATGCAGCAAACTTCATTGTTGTCTTATTTTATGAAATGGCCACAGCCACCCAACCCTCAACAACCACCACCCTGATCAGTCCGCAGCCATCAACAAGGTAAGACCTTCCACAGCAAAAAGATTAAAACTTCCTGAAAGCTCAGATGATGGTTAGCACTTTTTAGCAATAAACTATGTTTTAGTTAAGGTATGCATATTGATTTTTTTTAGGCATAATGCTATTGCATACAACAGACTACTGTATAGTATAAACGTTAACTTTTATATGCACCCAAAAATTCCTGTGACTTCCTTTATTGTGATATTCACTTCACTGTGGTGGTCTGGAACCGAACCAGCAATATCTTTGAGATATACCTGTATTAGCTAAGCTCTCTAGAAGAATGTATACTTTTATTGCTATAATCTTTCTTTAAACTGAGAATACTGTGAATTTGGGATTCATTGTAAAAATCCATATTCTATAAAAGACATGGTACTTTGGTGGTTCAATTAAAGGTAAACAAATATTCTAAGTAACTATAAATGAGGTGATTTGTCCAACACCTTTCAAATTTTATGTTACAATGTCTGATGTGGTGAAGGTCTTAAAAATATAAAGAGATTCTCTAAAATGCAATGCAAAGAGCAAGCTCTTACAAAGCTAGATTTTCTTAAAACCTTAAATTCATTAACATGGACATTAGCTTAGGCCACATACCGCAGGAAATAGTTTTCTCATTTAGCACATAAAATAAAGCATACACATCCACACACATTTTACCTGTACAATGTTTCATCAAATGAATTATACATTCATTAAAAATATCTGGCCACCAACAGTTATCATTTGACAAACATATTTTAGATATACATAGTCTATGTCAGTATTTTTAGAAGTTTATACTATATTCATTCTGGAAAGATTATTATTTTGAAAAGAAATTCATTGCTCTTAAACAATTTTATAATTCACATATCTTTTAGATACACTATTGCTGGGGTATCCATATCTCAGAAATCATAAAAATGTGTTCCATGTATTAACTAAAATATTATAAAACCTAAAAATAAATACATCTCAAAAGAGTAGGAGTAATACAGCCTCTCCCCTCTCCCAACTGCAAGCCAATGAATCTTAGGCTAAAAAATATTGATAATATATGTACAGCTGATTCACTTTGTTATAAAGGAGAAACTAACACACCATTGTAAAGCAATTATACTCCAATAAAGATGTTTTAAAAGATATTGATAATAAAATAAAATAAAACATTTTAAGTATTTCTATTTTAAAAAATTGTGTCTCAAGTGAAAACTTACCTAATTTATTTGATAATTTTCTTTTCCCCCCAAGTTTAGGAAAAGATAATCTAAATTATTCATTTTTTTCAGTTATTGGCATTAAACTTCAAATTTATACAAGCAAAACATGTAATTTAAAGTGATAGAAAGTAGACTGGAAAGATTATTACTTAGGATTTAATTTAAATAAAATAAAATAATGAGATGCCAGATGTCTTATTTCTCATATACAATTGGCAATAATTTAAAAATAGATAGAGACCCAGTCTAGGTCATAGGGCATGGGAACTTTCATACATTGCTGGTGGGAATGTAAGTGGGTATCATCTTTCTGAAAGGTATTTTGCCAGTATGTTTCAGTTCCTTAAATCCTGTGTATTCTCAGAACCAGCACAACTGGTAGCTTTGTTTCTGAGAATTTTTCCTAAAGTTATACAACGGACTTAATTGACAGGATTTTCATCATGGATTGTAAATAGAATAAAGAATCTATGTAAATATTTAACAATAGGAAATTGGTTATGTTAGCTATAGAACACATTTAGCTATTAAATAATGGGGTAAAATTCTGGAGACTATACAAAGTATTAATACATCATTAAGAGAAAAAGTGGTAGAAAAGAAACACATACAGTGTAATAACACTACATTGTAAAAAGAATTTTATATATATATCATTATTCATTTATTTAATAATTATTGTGACAGACAACTGTGTCTATATAATTTACAAACTGATAAATCAACTGGAAAGGCATTTACTGATGGATTAACAAGGGTCAATTTGCAGAGAGATGAATATAGGGGACTTCATTTTCACTTTTAATTTTTACTTATTATAACTTTTTTAAAATAAATGCCACTATTTTATAATAAAAAATAAAATATCATTTCAAAATAAATCAATAAAATAACTATAGATATTTTACTTACATAGAGGACATGTCTTTCTAAAATATGGCATCTTAAAGGTGTGGATTCATGTATTATTATGCCCAAACAAATGTATTTCTATTGGAATAGAAATAAGAATGCTCCCTAAAATAGTTTGTTATTTTTAGTTTTAAAAACTGCTCCTTTCTGCATTCAAAATGTTTTATACATGTTCTCATTAATCATCTTATTATTCCTTTCTGGAAAGTAGGTGGTAAAAGCAATTTTAAATCACTCACTGCAGAACAGAATAATTAGAACATGTGTGAACATGGACGACAAATTAGGATAGGGAAATATAAATAAGTGCTACAAAGGGCTGTGACAAAGTATTGACTTTTTATGAATTTTAAATCTATTAGCAAAATGTTATAAGCAATGAATACAAGAAATTTTATTGCTTTTCCACCAATATAGGTATCTCGGGGGATCCATTAACAGTTTCTTGCACTGTGTGAAAAGGGAAAGGGGGAACTTCAACCTATTTCTTCTAAAATAATTATGTTTCCAAGGACTACAATATAATGCTGGCTCACTATGAACTAGGAAACTATCCAAACACACAAGTCAGCCTCTCTCGGATTTCAGATTATCCAAATAAAATGAAAAGCTACAAATTAAAGGTAAGAAAAGGAGGACATGGCACTCTGCAATGCACTGAGAAAGTTTTCTATGTGGTTTGTGATTAAAGGTCATTACTTTCCAAGGTGGCTTTTCACAATGAAATAAAATAATATTGAATATCTATATCTTTCATTCTCTCTGTTTTTGTGTCTATCTCTTCCTGTCTGTCTCTTCTAACTCTTTCATTTTCTTCTATGCAAAAGGAAAAACAAACATATATTCTGGGTACATTATAAGGCATTTCTTTCTGAGTGAACGCTGCTGGCCTAGTGTGCCCAGAAAGAGTGGGTGGTTAACATTTCATTTTAAGATCATCTTGTCAATATCTAGGGGAGTGGTTTTTTAAAAAACTAGCAGTGTTTGGCCCGTTTAGCCCCATCCCCAGACTCCACAGAGGGCAGAGGGGCAGGTGATTGAGCTGTAACCAATGGACAGGATTTAATCAGTCCTACCTAATGGAAGCTCCATAAATACCCTAAATAAAAGGGTTCAGAGACCTTCCAGATTGGGGAACCCGTCCACAAGCTGAGAGAATGACGCATCCTAAACTCCACAGAGACAGAAGCTCCTGCACTCGGGACCCTCCCGGACATCACCCTCCACCGCTTTCTCTGGCTGTTCATCCCTTTGTGATAAACGGCTGTGGTTCTGACAGGGTCTTTGTGCTCCAGCCGGGTATCAGGCCTATGCCTCTGAGGTGGGAGAGCTGAGTTCAGGAAATTGGTCCACCAGAGACCTCCTGGCTCCACATAATATCAAACAGTGAAAGCACTCTCAAAGATCTCCATCTCAACACTAAGACCCACCTCCACTCAATGAACAGAAGCTACAGTGCTGGACAACCTATGTCAAAAATCTAGAAACACACGAACACAACTGCACCCATTAGCAGAGAGGCTGCCTAAAATCATAATGAGTCCACAGACATCCCAAAACACACCACGGGACGCAGTCTTCCCCAACAAAAGGACAAGATCCAGCCTCATCCACCAGAACACAGGCACCACTCCCCTCCAATAGGAAGCCAACACAACCCACTGAACCAACCTTAGCCACTGGGGGCAGACACCAAAAACAACAGGAACTACGAACCTGCAGCCTGTGAAAAGGAGACGCCAAACACAGTAAGTTAAGCAAAGTGAGAAGACACAGAAACACACAGCAGATGAAGGAGAAAGGTAAAACCCACCAGACCAAACAAATGAAGAGGAAATAGGCAGTCTACCTGAAAAAGAATTCACAGTAATGATAGTAAAGATAATCCAAAATCTTGGAAATAGAATGGAGAAAATACAAGAAACACTGAACAAGGACCAAGAAGAACTAAAGAGCAAACAAACAATGATGAACAACACAATAAATGAAATTAAAAATTCTCAGGAAGGAATCAATAGCAGAATAACTGAGGCAGAAGAACGGATAAGTGACCTGGAAGATAAAATAGTGGAAATAGCTACTGCAGAGCAGAATAAAGAAAAAAGAATGAAAAAAATTGAGAACATTCTTAGAGACCTTTGGGACAACATTAAACGCATGAACATTTAAATTATAGGGGGTCCCAGAAGAAGAAGAAGAGAAAAAGAAAGGGACAGAGAAAATATTTGAAGAGATTATAGTTGAAAACTTCCCTAATATGGGGAAGGAAATCGTTATTCAAGTTCATGAAGCACAGACAGCCCCATACAGGATAAACCGAAGGAGAAACATGCCAAGACACATACTAATCAAACTATCAAAAATTAAATACAAAGAAAAAATACTAAAAGCAGCAAGGAAAAAACAACAAATAATATACAAGGAAATCCCCATAAGGTTAATAGCTGATCTTTCAGCAGAAACTCTGAAAGCCAGAAGGGAGTGGCAGGACATACTTAAAGTGATGAAAGGGGAAAAACCTACAACCAATATTACTCTACTCAGCAAGGATCTCAATCAGATTGGATGCAGAAATTAAAACATTTACAGACAAACAAAAGCTCAGAGAATTCAGCACCTCCAAACCAGCTTTATAACAAATGCTAAAGGAACTTCTCTAGGCAGGAAACACAAGAGAAAGAAAAGACCTACAATAACAAATCCAAAACAATTAAGAAAATGGTAATAGGAACATACAAATCAATAATTACCTTAACTGTAAATGGATTAAATGCTCCAACCAAAAAACATAGACTCGCTGAATGGATACATAAACAAGACCGGTATATATCCTGTCTAGAAGAGACCCACTTCAGACCTAGGGAAATATACAGACTGAAAGTGAGAGGATGGAAAAAGATATTCCATGCAAATGGAAATCAAAAGGAAGCTGGAGTAGCAGTTCTCATATCAGACAAAATACACTTTAAAATAAACACTATTATAAGAGACAAAGGAGGACACTGCATAATGATCAAGGGATCAATCCAGGAAGAAGATAGAACAATTGTAAATATTTATGCACCCAACATAGGAGCACCTCAATACATAAGGCAAATGCTAACAGCCACAAAAGGGGAAATCGACAGTAACACAATAAAAGTAGGGGACATTAACACCCCACTTTCACCAATGGACAGATCATCCAAAATGAAAATAAATAAGGAAACACAAGCTTTAAATGATACATTAAACAAGATGGACTTAATTGATATTTATAAGACATTCCATCCAAAAACAACAGAATACACATTTTTATCAAGTGCTCATGGAACATTCTCCAGGATAGATCATATCTTGGGTCACAAATCAAGCCTTGGTAAATTTAAGAAATTTGAAATCATATCAAGTATCTTTTCCGACCACAACGCTATGAGACTAGATATCAGTTACCGGAAAAGATCTGTAAAAAATACAAACACATGGAGGCTAAACAATACACTACTTAATAACCAAGTGATCACTGAAGAAATCAAAGAGGAAATTAAAAAATACCTAGAAACAAATGACAATGGAGACACGACGACCCAAAACCTATGGGATGCAGCAAAAGCAGTTCTAAGAGGGAATTTATACCAATACAATCCTACTTTAAGAAACAGGAAACATCTCGAATACACAACCTAAACTTTCACCTACAGCAATTAGAGAAAGAAGAACAAAAAAACCCCCAAAGTTAGCAGAAGGAAAGAAATCATAAAAATCAGATCAGAAATAAATGAAAAAGAAATGAAGGAAAAGATAACAAAGATCAATAAAACTAAAAGCTGGTTCTTTGAGAAGATAAACAAAATTGATAAACCATTAGCCAGTCTCATCAAGAAAAAAAGGGAGAAGACTCAAATCAATAGAATTACAAATGAAAAAGGAGAAGTAACAACTGACACTGTAGAAATACAAAATATCATGAGAGATTACTACAAGCAACTCTATGCCAGTAAAATGGACAACCTGGAAGAAACGGACAAATTCTTAGAAATGCACAACCTGCCAAGACTGAATCAGGAAGAAATAGAAAATATGAACAGACCAGTCACAAGCACTGAAATTCAAACTGTGATTAAAAATCTTCCAACAAACAAAAGCCCAGGACCAGATGGCTTCACAGGCAAATTCTATCAAGTATTTAGAGAAGACCTAACACCTATCCTTCTCAAACTCTTCCAAAATATAGCAGAGGGAGGAACACTCCCAAACTCATTCTACAAGGCCACCATCACCTTGATACCAAAACCAGACAAGGATGCCACAAAGAAAGAAAACTACAGGCCAATATCACTGATGAACATAGACACAAAAACCCTCAACAACATACTAGCAAACAGAATCCAACAGCACATTAAAAGGATCATACACCATGAACAAGTGGGGTTTATTCCAGGAATGCAAGGATTCTTCAATATATGCAAACAAATCAATGTGATACAGCATATTAACAAATTGAAAGAGAAAAACCATATGATCCTCTCAATAGATGCAGAGAAAGCTTTCGACGAAATTCAACACCCATTTATGATAAAAACCCTGCAGAAAGTAGGCATAGAGGGAACTTTCCTCAACATAATAAAGGCCATATATGACAAACCAACAGCAAACATCGTCCTCAATGGTGAAAAACTGAAACCATTTCCACTAAGATCAGGAACAAGATAAGGTTGCCGAGTCTCACCACTGTTATTCAACAAAGTTTTGGAAGTTTTAGCCACAGCAATCAGAGAAGAAAAGGAAATAAAAGGAATCCAAATTGGAAAAGAAGAAGTAAAGCTGTCACTGTTTGCAGATGACATGATACTATACATAGAGAATCCTAAAGATGCAACCAAAAAACAACTAGAGCTAATCAAAATTAATGCACAGAAATCTCTGGCATTCCTATACACTAATGATGAAAAATCTGAAAGTGAAATCAAGAAAACACTCCCATTTACCACTGCAACAAAAAGAATAAAATATCTAGGAATAAACCTACCTAAGGAGACAAAAGACCTGTATGCAGAAAATTATAAGACACTGATGAAAGAAATTAAAGATGATACAAATAGATGGAGAGATATACCACGTTCTTGGATTGGAAGAATCAACATTGTGAAAATGACTCTACTACACAAAGCAATCTACAGATTCAATGTAATCCCTATCAAACTACCACTGGTATTTTACACAGAACTAGAACAAAAAATTACACAATTTGTATGGAAACACAAAAGACTCCAAATAGCAAAAGTAACCTTGAGAACGAAAAACGGAGCTGGAGGAATCAGGCTCGCTCCCTGACTTCAGATTATACTACAAAGCTACAGTAATCAAGACAGTATGGTACTGGCACAAAAACAGAAAGATAGATCAATGGAACAAGATAGAAAGCCCAGAGATAAACCCACACACATATGGTCACCTTATCTTTGATAAAGGACGCAGGGATGTACAGTGTAGAAATGACAGCCTCTTCAATAAGTGGTGCTGGGAAAACTGGACAGGTACATGTAAAAGTATGAGGTTAGATCACTCCCTAACACCATACACAAAAATAAGCTCAAAATGGATTAAAGACCTAAATGTAAGGGCAGAAACTATCAAACTCTTAGAGGAAAACATAGGCAGAACACTCTATGACATAAATCACGGCAAGATCCTTTTTGACCCACCTCCTAGAGAAATGGAAATAAAAATAAACAAATGGGACCTAATGAAAATTCAGAGCTTTTGCACAGCAAAGGAAACCATAAACAAGACCAAAAGAAAACCCTCAGAATGGGAGAAAATATTTGCAAATGAAGCAACTGACAAAGGATTAATCTCCAATTTATAAGCAGGTCATGCAGCTCAATAACAAAAAAACAAACAACCCAATCCAAAAATGACCAAAAGACCTAAATAGACATTTCTCCAAAGAAGATATACACACTGCCAACAAACACATGAAAGAATGCTCAACATCATTAATCATTAGAGAAATGCAAATCAAAACTACAATGAGATATCATCTCACACCAGTCAGAATGGCCATCATAAAAAATCTAGAAATAATAAATGCTGGAGAGGGTGTGGAGAAAAGGGAACACTCTTGCACTGCTGGTGGGAATGTGAATTGGTACAGCCACTATGGAGAACAGTGTGGAGGTTCCTTAAAAAACTACAAATAGAACTACCATATGACCCAGCAATACCACTACTGGGCATATACCTTGAGAAAACCATAATTCAAAAAGAGTCATGTACCAAAATGTTCATTGCAGCTCTATTTACAATAGCCCAGAGATGGAAACAACCTAAGTGCCCATCATCGGATGAATGGATAAAGAAGATGTGGCACATATATACAATGGAATATTACTCAGCATAAAAAGAAACGAAATTGAGCTATTTGTAATGAGGGGGATAGACCTAGAGTCTGTCATACAGAGTGAAGTAAGTCAGAAAGAGAAAGACAAATACCATATGCTAACACATATATATGGAATTTAAGAAAAAAAAAATGTCATGAAGAACCTTGGGGTAAGACAGGAATAAAGACACAGACCTAATAGAGAATGGACTTGAGAATGGACTTGAGAATATGGGGAGGGGAAGGGTAAGCTGTGACAAAGCGAGAAAGAGGCAGGACATATATACACTACCAAACGTAAGGTAGATAGCTAGTGGGAAGCAGCTGCATAGCACAGGGAGATAAGCTTGGTGCTTTGTGACTGCCTGGAGGGGTGGGAGAGGGAGGGTGGGAGGAAGGGAGACGCAAGAGGGAAGAGATATGAGAACATATGTACAGCTGATTCACTTTGTTGTAAAGCAGAAACTAACACACCATTGTAAAGCAATTATACTCCAATAAAGATGTAAAAAAAAAAAAAAACCTAGAACCAAATGACAAAGAAAACATGACGACCCAAAACCTATGGGGTTCAGCAAAAGCAGTCCAATGAGGGAACTTTATAGCAGTACAATCGTACCTCAGGAAACAAGAAACATCTCAAATAAACAACTTAACCTTATACCTAAAGCAATTAGAGAAAAAAGAACAAAAAAAACCCCAAAGTTAGCAGAAGGAAAGAAATCATAAAGATCAGATCAGAAATACACGAAAAAGAAATGAAGGAAACGATAACAAAGATCAATAAAACTAAAAGCTGGTTCTTTGAGAAGATAAACAAAATTGATAAACCATTAGCCAGTCTCATCAAGAAAAAAAGGGAGAAGACTCAAATCAATAGAATTACAAATGAAAAAGGAGAAGTAACAAATGACACTGTAGAAATACAAAATATCATGAGAGATCTACAAGCAACTCTATGCCAGTAAAATGGACAACCTGGAAGAAACGGACAAATTCTTAGGAATGCACAACCTGCCAAGACTGAATCAGGAAGAAATAGAAAATATGAACAGACCAATCACAAGCACTGAAATTGAAACTGTGATTAAAAATCTTCCAACAAACAAAAGCCCAGGACCAGATGGCTTCACAGGCGAATTCTATCAAACATTTAGAGAAGACCTAACACCTATCCTTCTCAAACTCTTCCAAAATATAGCAGAGGGAGGAGCACTCCCAAACTCATTCTATGAGGCCACCATCACCCTGATACTAAAACCAGACAAAGATGTTACAAAAAAAGAAAATACAGGCCAATATCACTGATGAACATAGATGCAAAAATCCTCAACAAAAGACTAGCAAACAGAATCCAACAGCACATTAAAAGGATCATACACCATAATCAAGTGTGGTTTATCCCAGGAATGCAAGGATTTTCAGTATATGCAAATCAATCAATGTGATACACCATATTAAGAAATTGAAGGATCAAAACCATACGATAATCTCAATAGATTCAGAAAAAGCTTCTGACAAAATTCAACACCCATTTGTGATAAAAAAAAACCCTCCAGAAAGTAGGCACAGAGGGAACTTACCTCAACATAATAAACGCCATATATGACAAACCCACAGCCAACATCCTTCTCAATGGTGAAAAACTGAAACCATTTCCTCTAAGATCAGGAAAAAGGCAAGGCTGTCCGCTCTCACCACTATTATTCAACATAGCTTTGGCAGTTTTAGCCACAACAACCAGAGACAGAAAAGAAATAAAAGGAATCCAAATCAGAAAAGAAGGAAAGCTGTTACTGTTTGCAGATGACATGATACTATACTTAGAGAATCCTAAAGGTGCTACCACAAAACTACTAGAGCTCATCAGTGAATTTGGTAAAATAGCAGGATACAAAATTAATGCACAGAAATCTCTTGCATTCCTATACACTAATGATGAAAAATCTGAAAGAGAAATCAAGGAAACATTCCCATTTACCACTGCAACAAAAAGAATAAAATACCTAGGAATAAACCTACCTAAGGAGACAAAAGACCTGTATGCAGAAAACTATAAGACACTGATGAAAGAAATTAAAGATGATACCAACAGATGGAGAGATATACCATGTTCTTGGATTGGAAGAATCAACATTGTGAAAATGACTCTACTACCCAAAGCAATCTACAGATTCAATGCAATCCCTATCAAACTACAAATGACATTTTTCACAGAACTAGAACAAAAAACTTTCACAATTTGTATGCAAACACAAGAGACCCCGAATAGCCAAAGGAATTCTGAGAAAGAAAAATGGAGCTGGAAGAATCAGACTCCCTGACTTCAGACTATACTACAAATCTACAGTAATTAAGACAGTACAGTACTGGCACAAAAACAGAAATATAGGTCAGTGCAACAGGACAGAAAGCCCAGAGATAAACCCACACACATACGGTCACCTTATCTTTGATAAAGGAGGCAGGAATGTACAGTGGAGAAAGGACAGCCTCTTCAATAAGTGGTGCTGGGAAAACTGGACAGCTACATGTAAAAGAATGAAATTAGAACACTCCCTAACACCACACACAAAAATAAATTCCAAATGGATTAAAGACCTAAAGGTAAGGCCAGACACTATAAAACTCTTAGAGGAAAACATAGGCAGAACACTCTATGACATAAATCATGGCAAGATCTTTTTTGACCCACCTCCTAGAAAAATGGAAATAAAAACAAAACAAATGGGACCTAATGAAACAAAAGCTTTTGCACAACGAAGGATACCATAAACAAGACGAAAAGACAACGCTCAGAATGGGAGAAAATATTTGCAAATGAAGCAACTGACAAAGGATTAATCTCCAAAGTGTACAAGCAGCTCATGCAGCTCAATAACAAAAAAACAAACAACCCAATCCAAAAATGGGCAGAAGACCTAAACAGACATTTCTCCAAAGAAGATACACAGATTGCCAAGAAACACATGAAAGAATGCTCAACATCACTAATCATTAGAGAAACGCAAATCAAAACTACAATGAGGTATCACCTCACACCAGTCAGAATGGCCATCATCCAAAAATCTACAAACAATAAATGCTGGAGAGGGTGTGGAGAAAAGGGAACCCTCTTGCACTGTTGGTGGGAATGTAAATTGATAAAGCCACTATGGAAAACAATATTGAGGTTCCTTAAAAAACTAAAAATAGAACTATCATATGACCCAGCAATCCAACTACTGAGCAGATACCCTGAGAAAACCGTAAGTCAGAAAGAATCATGTACCACAATGTTCACTGCAGCTTTACTTACAATAGCCAGGACATGGAAGCAACATATGTGTACATCGGCAGATGAATGGAAAAAGAAGATGTGGCACATATATACGATGGAATATTACTCAGCCATAAAAAGAAATAAAATTGAGTTATTTGTAGTGAGTTGGTTCAATCTAGATTCTGTCATACAGAGTGAAGTAAGTCAGAAAGAGAAATACAAATACCGTATGCTAACAGATATATATGGAATCTAAAAAAAAAAAAAAAGGTTCTGAAGAACCTAGGGGCAGGACAGGAATAAAGACGTACACGTAGAGAATGGACTTGAGGACACAGGGAGAGGGAAGGGTAAGCTGGGACGAAGTGAGAGAGTGGCATGGGCTTATATATACTACCAAATGTAAAATAGATAGCTAGTGGGCAGCAGACACATAGCACAGGGTGATCAGCTCCATACTTCGTGACCACCTAGAGGGGTGGGATAGGGAGGGTGGGAGGGAGACACATGAGGGAGGAGATATGGGGATACATGTATATGTATAGCTGATTCACTTGGTTATAAAGCAAAAACTAACACACCAGTGTAAATCAGTTATACTCCAATAAAGATGTTAAAATAAAAAAAGAACAAGACAATGATGTCTGCTCTTGCCACTTCTATTCAACATTACTGAAGGTTATAGATGGGGCAATTAAAGAAGAAAAATAAATACATAAAAGATTTCCAGATTTATTTCTTTTCCAAAGAAGTAAAACTAATGTCCAGATTAAAAAGGAAGAAGTAAAACTAGCTCAATTTTAAATCATGTGATCTTACATATAAAATTTCCTAAGGAACTGGGAAAAGAAAAATTGTTAAAATTAATAGTTATTTAAGATTGCAAGATACATGATTAACATAGAATAGCATTTTTTCTATAAAACAGTTAATGAACAATCCAAAAATAAAATTAATAAAACAAATCAGTTATATCACATCAAGCAGTATAAAATAGTTTGAAATAAACTTAATAAAAGAAGAGCAAGAACTATACACTGAACACCACAAAACACCGCTGACAGAAGGTTAAGCTGCATAAGAAGATGTATAAATAGAAAATACAACTCATGTTCATAGATGGAAACACTTAATATT